>NC_136068.1:72088306-72459725 GCF_964261635.1 Lissotriton helveticus | reverse complement strand
GGAAGCTCTTGTAGCTGAAGACTAATATCTCGGGAGTAGGACATATACATTATTTTGGCATACAATGCGCCAAGACACCAAGGAACCAGAGGAGTCTTGGCGATAGCCAGGGTTAGCAGTTCACTGTGTTCTGTATTTAAGTGGTAGAGGCTGGTAGGAGTCTCATCCCTAATAGCCTCTCATCTTTCTCAAGGGTTCGTTTGATGTCCTTCGAAGCCTGTGGCTCCATCCTCATTGAACATGCCCTACCACTTTACACTTGAATAAGATACTTTGAGTACATTATCTACGTTCTTATAATTTGTTTCGGTGCTGCTCCTGGCTGCAGGGGGTGAAGGTGACCGCAAGGTCTACTCACTGAGCCTGCCATGTTCATGGTACTTTTAACTTCACTCACTTGGTTTCCAGGTTCAGGCGTACGTACAATAGTCGAGGCGTGAATTTGCGGGATTAAACTCAAGCTGATGGCCAGGCTATCCTACCTCCACGTATAGAGTATGAGAACCAGGCTTTCACCTTATGACAGTCGCTGGCATGCGCACTAAGTAGCATCCGTCTACCTGTGTAAAGAGGCTGAGAGGGTTCAATAATGCCTACTACCAGACCTTCATGATAAAAGGAAAGACAAGCAGTAGCGCCAGCCTTTCACCAACATACGAAAGGCACCTAGCTCACCTCAGGGCAGTTGTATTTGAAGTGGGACAATTTGTTATCGAAAGCACAAAATCTGACCACAGGAGTCTTACAAACTCTCCAATGGCTTCACATGTATGGAGGTAAGGGCACTCTACAAGATGGCCGCCCACAAAGTCCTACCCACAGGGAACCTTCCCTACCAATCAATAAGATGAAAATATCTGGTGGCCGATGGTGTGTTTGTAGCACTGAATATATTCTTTCGGAACCTCCTGGATTGAAAAAACACAGCTCACAGTGGTTCAAGCCTAGTCTGGCATTGAAGCCAGGGTTTGGGCATCACTCCCCCATCTCTTCATCTGACCTCTGTCTTCATCTTATATTTCTCTTTCCAAGTTACTACCTTTTCTTCTCTACACCAGCCTTGTTATTTTGGTCTTACGCCCGTCGTATCTACTTTTCCATATCCTTACTACATTAGCCTAGGCTGGTTTTTCTGTTGCATGATCACTACTATTTGGATATGTTTGTCTGTTTCCCCTCCTTCCCTCCTACATTGGTATTTGACGCCTGCGTTTTTGTCTCATGTACTTCTACATCCAGATGTAATTAGCTTGAAGCTCTCTTAGCTGCTCCTGCCCCTTCCTCTCAAGTGGGAATGTCCCCACGTCTTCTGCTCTTCATATTCGTACTGGTATTTATAAGTGTACATCTAAATTTTCTTCTGTGGGTATGCATTAATCACCATTATCTATAAACCACAAAAAAACAAAATAAATCGATAAAAGCGTGTAGCATTCATCTTACTGTGTCCCTTCCTTTCCACAAACGTATACCTTTACTGTATCCCACTAAATAACATAAGGTCCAAATCACAAACATTGTTATACCCTTCGACTCTTAAAATAAAAATGTTCCAATATAAAATCCACAGAATCAGGGTTGATGGATTTGTATGTTTGTATCTTGTCTTTTTACGAATGCAGTATATAATCTTGACAAAATAAAGGTCAGAGGTGATGGTGTTGGTATTTTGGGGTAAGTGTTTTAGTGGCACCCAAAAACCTAGATTTGTGAGCCTTCAATATCAATAGCACTTTACCAAGCTGCACACGTGCAGAAATGCACTCCTGTCAAAGGCAGAGTTGGAAAGTGGGTTTCTGTTGCAGTACACACCCCACACATTTGCCTGATTCTGATGCGGCTTTGACTGAGTGTGACAGGGTTCCTGCTAGCCAGGTTCCCAGTGCCGGTGTTCTTTCCCAAAACTGCACCATTGTTTCCACAATTGGCACACCTCTGGCTCACATACAAGTCCTGTGTAATAGATACCAGTGGTACCAAGGGCCTTGTGACCAGAGAGGGTCTCGAAGGGCTGCAGCATGTATTGTGCCACCCAAAGAGACCAGTCACCAAATACAGGCAGCCTGTGTGCTTTGGTGCACATAAAAGTGAAGAGACGGACTTGGCACACATCCCTGCGTGCCAGGCCTACCAGCTCTGCAAGAGGCATAGGTAAGTCACCCCTGCAGCAGTTCTTATGGCCTTAAGGCAGAGTGTCCTACACCTCAAGTGATGGCATAACTGCATGAGCAGATATGCCCCTATAGTGTATAAGTCCATTCTTCGACATTATAAGTGCACAGTGAAGCCATACTGAGTACATTGGCTGGGAGCCTGTCGCTACAAGTCCCATGGCTCCATTATGGCTTATCTGAATTCCAAGATGTTTGGTACAAAACTTCTCAGCTTAATAACCCACACTGATGCCAGTGTTGAATTTTATTAAGAAATGCACCCAGATGGCACCTCGGAGGTGCCCCCTGAAATCCTACCAATTTGCTAGTGTGTGCCTGACTGGTTCCCACCAGCTTGCAACCTCTAGACATGTTTCTTACCCCCTGAGGTGGGAGCCGTTTGCTCTTGTGCGTCAGAAACAAAGCCTGCTCCGGTTGGAGTAGCTTCGTACCTACCTCCAAGTAGGAACAGCATTGAAAGGTGGTGAGCCTCAAAGGCATCCTGTCCTTTGTTATGCTGACATGGGCCTCTCAAGCTAGTGGAGAGGCCCGCCCCCCCTGACCAAGCCCATTTTTAGCAGCAAGATCAGCGGGAAAATTAGTAAGCAAGAGAGGTGTGTCCCCTTAGAGCCAGGGCCACCCCTAAGGTGCCCTGAGCTGAAGTGTCCCCCTCCTTTCAGAATCCTCCATATTGGTTTTTAAGGACTCTAGCTGATAGGGTTAGGGACATGTCCCTACCCAGAGGGAGTGGACATACAAATTGTGCAGGCACCCTGGATGTAAGTAGCCCATTGGCTATTACCTTCTGACCCCTGTAACGCCTCTAAAGTTAGTGTTTAGGGGCACCACTAAACCGTAATCCTCAGATTACCAATGACCTACGAGGAAGAGGACAAAGAAGAGAGGATCCCTGCACGAGAAGTAGCTCCAGCCACTGACTTGGTCCCAGCCTTGCCAGCCTGTCTGGAACTTCGAACTTTCGGATGTGTCATTTGACTGATCCAGCAGATCAGCGCCCTCCAAAACCATGGGAGGACTGGCTGCCTTCCATAAAGACTCCTGATCTCCAGTAGATAGCGGACCCGTCCAAAATAAAAACAACTTTAAAGACCAAGGCTCTGCCTGTGGAACCGCGAAACCGATTACCTCTGCACTGACTCCCACAGCCCGAGTTCCAGTGACCCACTGGTCCAGCAAAGATTCCTAAGTGTTTCTGAGCAACCATCCACCATAAGTTGACCCCTGCCGGACTCCACGTTAACACTTGCAGCCTCTGCCCGATGACCCCCCAAATGCGACCTGTACCGGCAAGCTGTTTCCCAACGCTAAAGCGCACCCTTGCACCCAGAGCCCCTGGGCCTTGGGGAGATCAACCAATGTTGTTCTGATGCTCCAGCACATCCCAACTTACCTGTGCAGCTGTAGTTCTCCTTCGAATGGCCTCCTAGCCTGAGCCTGCAGCCTTTTTCTGACTTTTAGATTCCCCATTGGTTTGCATTGGGTGCCCAACGCTGTGTTGGAACTCTGCAACCGGCCGCAGGTGTGCTGCTGGAGATGTAAGTTTGGTGCTGCCATGTAGCCCCCTCTGTGTTTACTTTAAACCCTGGAAACTGGGTTACCAAACCATGCTGCTTAACTGTAAGTAGTACCACTACGATTTCCCCCTTTCTCCATTGGATAACATTGGCACCAGATGTTGAGTTTGACCTCTACACCCGGCCGTCCCAGAGCCGCTGGTGATGCAGTTTTGTCACTTACCTCCACCTTACCTGGTACTGATTCTTTATCCAGAAACTCAATATCGTAAATCGTTTATTTACCTGCATATTGCTGATTGTGTTTCCTCCCATAGGATAACATTGTACTGATTGAAATATGCCGTGCCCACATTTTTGCATTGAAAAGCATTGATATTGCAAAACATAATCAGTTGCAACAAAGGATCTTTGGTTTTATAAAATAAATATACTAAAGCATTATTTCTACAAACCATTGGTCTCGTATTTAGTCATTGAGTGTGAGTAATCATTTCTTGCCCGTGTGTGTACAACACATGCTTAGCACTGCCCTCTGATAAGCCTAACTGCTCGCCCACGCTACCACAAAAGAGGGGATTAGTATTATCTACTTGAGCCTCTGTAAAGCCTCTGGGGATCCACTGGACTCTCTGTAAACTATACCTTACTTTGGTATCATATATACAGAGCCAGCTTCCTACGGGCAGTGATTGCTGCATTTTCATAGAAAGAAACATATTTCAAATATTTAATGGGGGTGAATGAGACGAAGTTTCCCCACAGGGGAAAATATATTCTTTGTGAAAAAGAAATAAATTTGCAGCATCATTCTCTTGCAACGAATATTTCACTTTGTCACATTTCCATGTCTGTACATCTTGCCCAGCGGGAGTTCTACAAATCTACAAGTGGTGCACGCTTCAAGGAGCTACACCTAGAAATTCTGGTCATTTCAAAGTCAGAAAATGACTCAAAACACAAGAGTTAGCCCCTGAGCCTTTAAACTTGAGACTTTAGGAACATGGCTTCCATTCATTGAAGGCGCTCAGTCCGTGTAATAAACACAGATGTGTTCTTGACTAGGGGTGGGTGGAATTTGCGTAATCGCGTTTCGCAAATCTCCACAAAACTGTAAAAAATCGCAGTGAACACGCAGAAATTCCGCGAACATGCGGAATTGCTTGTACGCGATGCTTTTTTACTGTTCGCAATCGCTGTTTGCGTGCTCAGGGAGAAATATCTCGCAAACATGAATTTGAGAACGCGAACAAGCAAAAAATTTCGCAAAGTCGTGGAACACACAATTTGGGCAATTGCGTGTTCTCCGCGGAACGCGAAATTACCCAAATTCCCCGAACGGAACGGAATTTACCGCCCAGGCCTATTCTTGACATGGATGTTCACGCCTGTATGTTTAATCAAACATTGGACAATTCTTAGGTTGTGAAACTCAAGTGGAATCGTTCAATTGTCCATTTTTTTATTGTTATTGATATGATGTGATATTTTCAGCAATGAGAATTTAAGAATTATTTTTTGTGGAATGATTTTATGTCAATGTTTGATTTTATTGTATGTACTTTTATAGTTTTAAGTAACCAATTAAAGTATTTTGACTGATAAAATATGTACCCCACCAGCATGCCATGGAGCAAGCGGAGGTCTTTGGCACCAGAATATTGTGACCAAATCATCAATGCATCGTAAATAGCATTTACAAACACGTCACCCCTTTGGCATTAATAATAGAAAATCTACACCAAATAGGCGGAGCTTTTGTGAGCAATCTCTGGGTCATGATCTTTCTATCAGACAATGTTTTTGCTAACGATATTCTGACATACAACTGAGCGGAGAACGCTTGACAACAGATATTACGGGTTAAATACAGAGCTGTGGTTTAAATACACATGCAATCATGCCTCTATGGATTACAGATGTGCACACTCATATTGCTATTAATATACCCATAATTCGGGTGTGCGAAATTTGTGTCATTTGCTTTTGTATATTTTTGTGAAATTGTAGGAAAACTTTACGAAATTACGCATAATTAGACAAAATGCAAGTCTGTCTTTTAGTGCAATGCTTTTAGCACAAAATACGCCCTTGCATCATTGACGTCAGGATGCATTTTGCACTAAAAAGGAGCACAAAACTCATAATTGCTTGGAACAGCAGCCGCTGGTTTTCTAGAGGCCTATTTACTGCGAATGGTGAGGGGGAATTACACGACTGGCATATTTTCGGGAATTACGTGCAAAAAGTGTAATTTGAAATTTCAAAAATGATGCGAATTACGCCAGTGTAACTAAAATTTCACCCAGGACGAATAATTACAAAAAATACCATAAATGTTTATGTACACACGCACACAAACACACTCACACATACCAAACACTCTACTGGCTTTCCAAAGTATGTATTCTAAAACATGATTAGAAATGTGCATAGAGACATGTGATGCATGTCACAGAAACCCACAAACACGTCTATACACAAACACATATCACTACTACTCATGCCTGCGCACGCAAACAAGCACTATCTCAAACACGCACATATAGGCGCGTGCACGCACGCACCCCCCTCGCCTTCCACCCCCTCCCTCCCCCACAACCATACAGGCACTCGCAGGGCCCCAGGGCCCTCTCCTTCTCGCCCTACCGCCTGTGACTGCACAACTAAAGCGCCTGCTTTTTCTCCAAGTGGGCGCTAGGTGATAAACGACAACGAATATTGATGTAAAAAGATGTACACGTACGTAATACAGCTTCATTGCAGCAAATATTTCCGTGAAAATAATTCGGTTTAGTATACAATACGCAAACAGCACGTAATACTCTGAGCCGCACTATACACGCGCACACACACACACATATATATATATATATATATATATATATATATATATATATATATATATATATATATATATATATATATATTATATATTATATATGTGTGTGTGTGTGTGTGTGTATATACATATATATATGTATATATATATATATATATATATATATATATATATATATATAGTCATTGGTGTGTGTATGTATAGATACATGTAATTAGGTAATTATTATCTCGTTTTTATGTGTAGATAGATGTATGCACACGCGATTCCGAGATAGCGACTACATGCTAAAGGTCACGTGACAGCCCCGTGCTCCGAGGCCATTTTGGGAGGCCTATAACTCTGCCCCCCTCTAAACCAATTGTGGGCACATTTCTAATATTCCCAAAGCTCGCGAGCAGCAAATAACTCCCTGGTAGTGAGAGGGGCGCCACGCTGCTCTTCCCGAATGAAGCCTGCATCTTAAATACACACGTGCATTAGAAATAATAGGGCGAGCGCGCACGGATCCTATACTGAGCGCGCCTATGACATATGGTATATATAGCTCACACACAGACACACCCACGTCGAGGCGCTCGCTCCCGGGACCCACCTTTGTTGCAGAGCCCCCCGTGGAGCAGGGCGAGGAGCAGGAGCACGAGGAGGGGGGCAGTGCAGGGCTCGGGGGTCCCCATGTCCGCTCCTGGTTCCGGGGGCGCTCAGTGCAAGAGTGATGGAGGGACCGTCTGTCACCTGGCGGCCTCTCCCTGGTCTGTCTCTTAGACTGACTATCTCCTTGGATACCGTATGGGGGGTGTCTGTCTGCCTCCTGGTTACCGTGCCCCGGATGTCTGTCTCCCTGGTTACCGTATCCGTGATGTCTGCCTGTCTCCCGTGGTACCCTCTTCCAGATGTCTCTTGGTTTCCGCTCCCCGGTGTCTGTGTCCTGGGCGTATGTGGGATGTCTGTCTGTCTCTCCCGGGTACCCTATGCCCGGTGGTCCCTCCCTGGGTCCTCTTCTCGGATGGCCGTCTCCTTGGTAACAGTCTCGGGGTGATGGGAGGGATGCTGGGTTTGGGGTCCGGGGAGGATGAGGAGGAGGAGGAGGGGGGTGTTGTTTGCTGGTCTTCGGTCCCCGCTGCCCAGAATTAAAAAAAAATATATGGAAAATGCCCATCCCAGGCACCGCAGCATGACGTCACCGGCCGAGGACGGGCAGCCGCTCCAGCCAATGGCAGGGCTCTCTCAAGAGATACTGCAGGAGGCGGGAGCAGAGGAGGGAGGGGGGGGGGGAGGGGGGGCGAGCGAGGAGGAGATGTGGTGAGAAAACCAATCAATGTCCATTTATTTATACACGGTGTGGCTTAGGCTGCTCTTAAACGAAATCCCATGTTATAGGCCCCGGTGCGGAGGCGCCCAGAGATAATGTGCTTTGGTTAAGGACACACGGTGCGGTCTAGCGGTGAAGCCAGGATTAGAACTCGTCTCTCTTGGTTATAGAGTGTGAGAGTAGGAAAAACAGAGAAGGAGCGAATGAAAGGAGTCAAACGAAAGGAGATCAGATATCAGGGGAGAGAGAGCGAGGAAGAGAAAGGAAAACAGGGCAGAGGAAACCCCAAGCTTGGTACTAGGAAAGAGAGCGGGTGAGACAAGGGGCGGAACTTTGGGAGAGTAAGAAATAATAAGAGCAGAGAGAATAAAAGGAGGGCGACAGGGTGAATGAAAAGAAAGATGCGAGTGAGAAGGAGAGAGAGGAAGATGAAGGTAAAGAGAAGTAGGGAATTGGAGAGAGTGAGTGAGTGAGAAGAAAAGATGGAAACTTGGGAGGAAGAGTGTGAGAGACAGGAGAAGTGGAGAGAGGAAAGAGTGGGTGTATCAGCTAGGAGATAAAAGGGAAGGGTGGTGTGCCGAGACGGAGAAGAAAAGGAGGTGAGTAGCAAAATGGAAAGGTTTGGGGAAGAGAAAGGGAGTGAGGAAAACAACTGTCCTTTAAGGACTGTATTGTCTTCAAATATGAAATCCGTCCATCAGCCTGATGTCAGACCGTGACGTCAGTCAAAGGACCTGGAAGAGAAGAAAGTGCTGGGTGTCAATAATGCTTCAATTAAACACTGCCACTGGTAATTCATTAGTCGGGGCCTCTGTCCAGTCCATGCTCTTTTGACCACTTTACAACTACAGACATTGGCCGACCTTCTGGGAACCCAAAAAGAACAATTGATGGACAGAATGCCGAAGAATGTCGAACATTCATCCCAGTACAGAGATCTTGGACTTAAATCCATTGGTTTTTGCTCACCATGCCATTCCAGTTTGGACCCAGCCATATGCAGATCAGTCTTGACCCTGCGCCCAATGGGAACAGTCCAGGGCGAACTGCCAGGTCAGGTCCTCCCTGGACTGGAAACAAGCACCTTTGGGGCACCACAGGTCATACGTGGTTGGGCAGAGCTTTGAGGAGTTAGTTCTGGTGACTAGAAACCAACCTCACTGTGAACTGCGGACTAAATAAAGGGCCAGGGAGCAAAGTGAAGCACTTGATCCCTGTCCAATGGAAGAGAAAGTGAAACCGGGGTGGCAGGACTTCAGCGAGCCCACGTTTTGGGTATCCGCTGATGTGTGGCAGAATGTTGGAGGGAGGATGAAGGTCTGATAGGCCCTACCTGCTATCGCCGTGATCTAAGGTTTTAACATGTAATAAATAATAAAGAACTTACCTCCTACCTTAGTGGCAGGAGTGGCCTGTGCATGTAAGTGCGGTGGGGCGGCGTCTCGAAAAGGGAAAATTAATTAAATAATTAATTTTCCCTCGTCGTCGGAGTCCCCCCCTTCCCCGCCCCACTGCTCTTACCTGCACTGGCCGCTCCTGCTTAGAGGCTCCAGTGGCTGTTTTGGAATTGCTATTCATCTCGTACTGTTAGATTTTATAATGTGTATTCAACTTTTAAGCCTTAATTTTATTAAGTACCAATATGATGTTTGTATGTTATGGTTTTAATTAACTGTATAATAAAAGAACCAGTGGCTCCAGATTCTTGTATGAAGACCTCCTCCTCTAACTCCAACACTTTGGTGAAAAGTTGTTAAAGACCGTCGTCAAAATGCATGAAGGCTCTGATGGAAGCTGGAGCCATTTCTGGCAGGGGAGAAGGCCTGCTGTGAGGTGGAATATGGCCCTCTCATCATTGAGGACTAGTTATGGGTCACCCAATCGCAAGTCAAACTTAGGCCGCTGGCAGGAGGGGCCCAGGCGAAAGGGTGGGCAAGATCTGGCAAGGACAAAATATGACCAGAGGGGAGTTATATACTGAAGTGATGTGTCCCAGTTTACAGTCCAAACTTAAGGACAATGCTATGGAGACTTCGTAATAAGGACAGCTGTAGAGACAGAGGAAAAAGGATATCTCCTTTAAAGTAAGCGTAACTCTGTAATAATCCATGACGCGACAGGCAGTAATAGATTCAAAAGTGACATGAAGAGCAGCGTTGGTGAGTGCAGTCTTTAATTTGTAAAAAAAACAAGTGCAGGGGCTCTCGTCAGGAGGTAGTTTTCACCAGCCCATTTCTCCTGTTAGCGCCTCCTAAAGCAGAACCAACTGCTAAACATGAAAGTGGGGAGAGGATGTGGCATAATGTCCAGAGCTGCAGACTTTGGCGCTGAGGAACCAGGTTCGAGTCTCGGTGACGGCTCAATATCCTTTGATTCTGGGCAAATCACTTAATCTCCCTGTACATTAATGTGTCCTTAACTGGTGCTCATGAAAAGCGACGGTGTTGATGATTAAGTGCAGGTGCTGAGCACCGGAAACCACTGGCTCAAATTAAGCACTGGGTGAGTGTGCAGAATAATATATCAATTAAGGTGACTGCGACAACAGGCTAGTCAATGCCTTTTGAGGGTCCAGTGTGCCGTTGGTGTTAGTGAACTACAACAGTTGCACCTCACGCCACATGAATTCGGGTGTCACGTGATCGGCCCTCATACATCCCTCATAAGCCCAGCTACATCTCCGTCGAGAGGCAAACCTCTACCTGCATCGCTAGGTGGGAGTGTGCCTCCTGACGAGCACCAACCCTGGGGAGGAGAACAGTGCTTGGTCTCCAATAACCCAGGTCAGAGCCATTTCACGTGTTTTATGGCGCCAAGCGTTGATTTTCAAGAGGCAAAGGGCTGTGGCTGGCTCTGTGGTCAAGCCTATGGACAAAGGCCTTGTGCCAATGTACAGAACCAGCGAAATCAGGACTTTTGTTTTCAGCACAAGCCAGTCGGCCCTGGAAGAGGTTGTGGTGTTTGGGGCATAGAAGTACAACGTGCTTGTGAGAACCTCACCAATGTCTTGTATTCTAGAATTGAGTGTTGGAGTGGAGGCGCTTGTAATGTAGACTTGGACATCATGAAGGAGGATGGTTGTATGACATTACAACGCATGCTTTTACCACACATGCTGTTACGACGCAGTTTTTACAACGCATGCTGTTACAACGCATAGCGCTTTGGGGTGCTGGATAGTGAATAGTTTAATTTACTATTCCAACTCCAGTCCCCGTGGATAGTAGGGAAGGTGTTGGATAGTAAATTAAAACTATTCCCTATCCTAGAGCGCCCCCAGCGCAATGCGTTGTAATGGTTTTCGTTGTAAAACCTGCGTTGTAAAAGCACTGCGTTGTAAAAGTTTTGTTGTAAAGGATGTTTCCCAGGAGGATAGTAAGCTAATATAAGATTGAGACAGGTCAGTAGACATTGAAGAAAGACTACACAAGGCCTCCTGGTCAATTTAGAAAGAGAAGTAGGACTTCCTCCAAGGGCATTGGAAATAAAAATGAGGCAGCATTTTTAGGTCAAGCTAGACGTAAGCAATGCGAAGCATTGCTTAGTCAGCGAAGACATCTATTGGTGGTTCAGCAAGGTAGGCCGCGGCAGCGCCAGCAGGCTCTCAGGTGGTTCAGCAAGGTGGGCCGCGGCAGCGCCGGCAGGCTCTCAGGTGGTTCAGGTTACAGGAAGGATGAGTTCGTCTGGTGTCGGCCGTGACAGCGTCAGCAGGGCTTCCAGTCCAGGATACAACTGGCGTCCTACTCCGGGACTGGCCCAGATATAGGACGGAGGTCCTTTGATGTCCGGACCCTCGCGCCTGGGGGCCAGAGGGGCCGGGATGATGGTGTCCAGACACCCAGCAGGGGGGTGGAGCCAGCGCCCAGGGAGGCCGGAGGGCGATCGATACCAGGCGTCCGGGGACGGCTGGAGGGCCATCGAAACTCCTCTCCCTCCGGGATCTGTCGAGTGGCCACTCGACCACCTGGGTGGACCTTGGTGCCTCGATGTCTGGGCTGCGCTGGGGCCGAGGCTTGGGCCGAGGCCACGTGGTCGTGACGTGGTGGGCCCAAGATGGAGTCGGGCACGGCCTCGTGCTTCGGTCGTGATGGGCCTACGCTGGGGTCAGGCCGATGATGGGGATCCGGGATGGTAGCCGGATCCGTGGTGTTGGGGTGTGCCGGGTCGGGCCGAAGGGGCCGCCCGAGGTCAGGAGGAGGGCTGATGTTGTCCTGGGCCCGCCATGCGGGAGGGGTAGGACCACGCCATGAGGCCGGGTCCAACACGCGTCCCCCCCAGCTGAAGGCAGGGGAGAGTCACCCATTTTCTTGGGGATTCTCCTCGCCGAGGCGGAAGAATCTGGACAGGCCGTCGGCATTGGCGTGGTCGTTGCCGGGGCGATGCTCCACAGTGAAATCCATCCCCTGCAGAGAAATGGACCAGCGCAGCAGTTTCGGGTTTTCTCCCCGCATCTGCATCAACCAACGCAGGGGCTGGTGGTCGGTCTGGACTCGGAAGTGGGTGCCGAAGAGGTAAGGCCGGAGCTTCTTGAGTGCCCACACCACGGCAAAGGCTTCCCTCTCGATGGTGCTCCACCGCTGTTCTCTTGCCAGGAGGCGTCGGCTGATGAAGGCCACAGGCCGGTCGATTCCTTCGGGGTTAACTTGTGACAGGACCGCCCCGATGCCGTGCTCCGAGGCGTCGGTTTGGACTACGAACTCTCTGCTGTAGTCGGGGGCCTGGAGCACAGGGGCGGTGCACATGGCAGTCTTTAAAGTCTCAAATGCTGTCTGGCACGCAGGGGTCCAGTGCACCTTCTGGGGTAATCTCTTTGAGGTCAGTTCGGTGAGGGGCCCCACAATGCTCCCGTAGTCTTTTATAAATCGCCGATAGTATCCGGTGAGCCCCAGGAAGGCTCGGACGGCGGTCTGGGTGACCGGGGGCTCCCAGGCCCGGATGGCGTCTACCTTTGGTTGGAGGGGAGCTACTTGACCGCTCCCCACTTGGTGTCCTAGATAGGTCACGGACCCTTGGCCTATCTGGCATTTGCTGGCTTTGATTGTCAGTCCGGCCCGCCGGAGGGCCGTCAGGACTTCCCAGAGGTGGGACAGGTGCTCATCCCAGTGAAGGCTGTACACTGCAATGTCATCTAGATAGGCGGCGCTGTATTCCTCTAGTCCGGCCAGCACCTGGTTCACTAGTCTCTGGAAGGTGGCCGGCGCATTTTTCATGCCGAAGGGCATCACTTTGAAGTGATAGTGGCCATCTGGCGTCGAGAAGGCCGATCGCTCTTGTGCGCCAGGGGTAAGGCCGATCTGCCAATACCCCGCCGTGAGATCGAAGGTGCTGAGGTATCTGGTGGCCCCTAGGCGATCGATCAGTTCATCCGCCCTGGGGATGGGATGTGCGTCGGTCCTGGTGACTGCATTCAGTCCTCGGTAGTCAACACAGAACCGGAGCTCGGGCGCTGTTCCGGGGGAAGCGGCTTTCGGGACCAGAACAACGGGACTGGCCCAGGGACTGTTGGAGGGTTCGACTACCCCCAGGGCCAACATCTTGGCCACCTCGGATTGGATGCAGGCCCGAACCCGGTCGGGCACTCGAAAAGCTCGTTGTTTCACAGGGGGGCTGTCTCCGGTGTCCACATCGTGGACACACCACCGGGTGACCCCCGGCGTGAGGGAAAACAGATCCGCAAACTGCCCCAGCAGCTTCCGGCAGTCTTGTTGCTGCTCTGGGGTCAGGGTAGAGGAGAGCCGGACCCCCTCGAAGGAGCCGTCTTTCTCGGTGGTGCTGAGGAGATCTGGTAGTGGCTCGGAGTCGTCTTCAGCTCCGTCATCGGTCGCCAGCAGCAGACTCAGTTCAGTGCGTGCGAAGTGCGGCTTGAGCCGGTTAGCGTGTAGAACCCGGAGGGGGTTCTTGGGGGACTCCATGTCTACCAGGTAGGTGACGGGGCTCTTGCGCTCCACCACCTTGAAGGGCCCCGTCCATTTGTCCTGGAGGGCACACGGTTCAACCGGGGACATGACCCAGACTTGCTGGCCCGGCTCGAACTCGATGGACGAGGCGTTCTGGTCATACCAGCGTTTCATTTCCTCCTGACTGGCCTCCAGGTTGGCCTCGGCAAGTTCCCTGAACTTCCGAGTCTGGTTGCGGAGTGTCAGGAGGTACCGGTAGACATCCGGTGGGGCATCTCGAACTGCTGTCTCCCAGCCTTCCTTGACCAGGCTAAGGGGGCCTCGAACCGGGTGTCCGTACAAGAGTTCGAACGGGCTGAACCCCAGGGATTTCTGGGGTACCTCTCGGTAGGCGAACAGGAGGCAGGGCAGCAGGACATCCCACTTGCGCTGGAGGGGCTCTTCTAGGCCCTTGATCATTCCCTTCAGTGTCCTGTTAAAGCGTTCCACTAGTCCATTCCCCTGGGGGTGATACGGGGTGGTGAACTTATATGCGACCCCGCACTGTTGCCATAGGGACCGCATATGCTTCGAGATGAAGTTGGACCCCCGATCACTCACGACTTCTCGGGGGAAGCCGACTCGGGAGAAGATGCTCATGAGGGCTCGGCCCACCACGGGGGCCGTGATGGTTCGGAGGGGGATGGCCTCAGGATAGCGGGTGGCATGGTCCACCAGGACGAGGATGAAGCGGTGCCCCTGCGAGGTGCGAGGGTCCAGGGGCCCTACGATGTCTATTCCCACTCGCTCGAAGGGGGTGGTTACCACAGGGAACGGCTGGAGCGGGGCTTTGACTTTCCCCCCGCTCTTCCCGCTGGCTTGACAGGTCGGGCAGGTCCTGCAGTGGTTCTGTACATCAGTGCGCATTTTTGGCCAGTAGAAATGGGTCACCAGGCGGCTGTAAGTTTTGTCCTGCCCCAGGTGCCCGGCGAGGGGCACATCATGTGCTAAGTTCAGGAGGAAGTCTCTGAACCGGAGGGGTACAACCAGCACATGGCCGGCCCCTAGCTCGGCAATCTTCTGCTCACTGTAAAGGAGGTTGTTGTCCCAGTAGACCCAGTGGGACCCCGCGGGGTCTCCAGTGGCTTGCGTAGCGGCTTGCTGTCGCATCCCCTCGAGGGAGGGGCAGGTTTTCTGTTCCTGCCGGAACTGTTCGCGGGTGGGGCCACCTTCTTGGTGCCATTGAGCGAGTTCCGGGAGGTGGTTGAGCTCGGTGAGACCTTCTTGGTCGGGCCCGTGGGGGCCGGGCTCGGTGTCGGCGTCCTCGGGGACGACGGGTGGTGGAGGTGCGGGCCATTCTGGCTCCTCTGTTGGAGCCTCCACCGCCGGGGCGGAGGCTCGGGCGGACATGGAGCGGGTGGTCGCACAGACCCACTCGGGAAGGCCTAGCATCCCCAGGTGCTCTCTTCGTTCGACGCCAGCCCATGGGGAACTTTCCAGGTCGTTCCCAAGGAGGCAGTCCACGGGGGCATCGTCGCGGACAGTCACTTTCAGCACGCCCGACACTCCCCCCCACTCGAAGGGGATGCGGGCCATCTGACACATAGTTTCGGAGTTATCTGCGGATCGGACTGGGCATAGGACGTTAGGAAGGATCTGTTCCGGGGTCACCAGATGGCAGCGGACCGCTGTCACGCTGGCCCCAGTGTCACGGAGGGCTTCGGTCCGGCGACCATTGATGGTGACCCACTGGCGGTACTTCTGGGTGTTGCCGGGGATCGGCCCTCGGGGGATCATGTCGTGAGTACCCAGGCAGGCTAAGGTCATGGCGGCGGGCTCCCACTCGGCCTGCTCGTGGTCGTTGTCCTCTTCCTCACTTCTTTCTTCACCTAGGGCAGCTGCCGCGATCTGGCGGGCTGGGGGCCCAGTGGTGCCGGGTCGCTGGTTCATCGGGCAGAGGGGGTCATTCGCATAATGACCCTGTCGCTGGCATCTGTGGCACGTAACGTTCGGGCGGGGCCCCGGCCTGGCTGGGGGGCCCCCTCTCCGGCCCAGGGTTGGCGACGTGGAGGTAGGGGATGACCCCTGGGGGGCATCTCGACCCCGGCTCTGGCCTACTCCGCCACCTCGTGGTCGGTGGTTCCCCGGGGACCCCCGGCCGTAATCTCCCATCGTGTTCCGAGGAACTCGGGTGCTCGCCCATCGGTCTGCCTCGACAGCGAGTTTTCGGGGCTCAGTCAATTTGCTGTCGAGGAGGTGCTGCCGGAGTTCGACGAAACAGTTATTGGACAGGTGTTCCCATAGAATGAGGTCGACTAACTGCTGGTAGGTGGTGACCTGGCAGCCCCGAGTCCACCCCTCGAAGGCTCGACTGTAATAATTCACGTATTCCACCCATGTGGTACCGGGGATTTTTTTGCAGTCTCGAAATCGCTGCCGGTACATCTCGGGGGTGAGTCCGTAGCGAGTGAGGAGGGCGGTCTTCATGTGCTCGTACGAGGTCCTCTCGGTATCAGGGAGCTCCAGCAGGGCGTCTCTCCCTTCGTTGATAAACTTCCCCCACAGGCCGGCACCCCAGTCCCTGAGGGGTACTCGATGGGCGGCCATGGCGACCTCGTAAGCTTTGAACCACTGCTGGATGTCGTCGTTCTTATAGTACTCTTTGACGACATCCTTGGGTATGTGCACCTTTGTGTCTACCGGGGGAGGTGAGGTCTTACCCCCGGAGGTGGCAGTCTCGTTTGCCTTGGCTTTAAATTCTAGTTCTTTGAGGACGCGCTCGTGCTCGAGCAGGAGTTTCTTCTCCTCGAGGTCTCTTTGTCTTCGCTTTTCTTCTAGGTCTCCTTCTAGCCGTAGCTGCTCGAGGGCTAGCTTCCTTTCTGCCAGTTGGATCTCTCCTTCTTGTCTGAGTCGCGCAAGCTCTAGCTCGTGGAGCCGGTTCCTCTCTCGTTCTCGGGCGTCTTCGTGGGAGAGGCCCGTGTTTGGGTTTGCGGGTCTCTCTCCCGCTGGGTTCAGCTGAGCCTCCGGGCCTCCGTCCGGGCCCGGGTTATCTTCACTCGGAGGTGGCGCCTCACCGGCGTCCACCCAGGCCTGCAGGGCCGATTTGAAATCCTCTTTGGTGCTTAAGCCAGTGGTAGCGATGCCTAGATCTTTGCAGAATTGCTTCAGCTCCTTGTGACTGTAGTCTTCCATTTTCTCCTTCTGGAATTCTGTGCTCATGGTCGCAGTGGGTTTTTCTGGGTAGCGAGTGAATCACTCTCTGTACGATCTGCGTGGGCTCGGATCCCGGCGCTTGCCACCAATGTTAGAAAGGCGACCCGGGGGAGGCAGAAGATGTCTGACTGACCACCCCTAGGTCAACCCCTCTGTCGAGAAGTAGCCGAGCGTTGCCGAGAGGCCTCCTGAATGAGGGCCCCTCCTAGGATCGTACAGCAGAGTAATCACAACACTACAAATGGACACCACACCGGAGGTCAAGTTCTCAAGCTTTTATAAGTAGTAACGGTTGAGGGCTCTTGGCAGTATATACAGCGGGATCGAGGGATCCGTAAAGTCTCGGACAAGGGGGGTAAGGTAGCGGGACAGTCTTACTCTGGGTGGAGGAAGGGATACCCTACGCACAGCTCTCAATCCTCGAGCTGGGGGGTTCCGAGAGGTTCGAGCCGCGGCGGCGCCAGCAGGCTAACAGGATGGTTCAGCAAGGTAGGCCGCGGCAGCGCCAGCAGGCTCTTAGGTGGTTCAGCAAGGTAGGCCGCGGCAGCGCCAGCAGGCTCTCAGGTGGTTCAGCAAGGTGGGCCGCGGCAGCGCCGGCAGGCTCTCAGGTGGTTCAGGTTACAGGAAGGATGAGTTCGTCTGGTGTCGGCCGTGACAGCGTCAGCAGGGCTTCCAGTCCAGGATACAACTGGCGTCCTACTCCGGGACTGGCCCAGATATAGGACGGAGGTCCTTTGATGTCCGGACCCTCGCGCCTGGGGGCCAGAGGGGCCGGGATGATGGTGTCCAGACACCCAGCAGGGGGGTGGAGCCAGCGCCCAGGGAGGCCGGAGGGCGATCGATACCAGGCGTCCGGGGACGGCTGGAGGGCCATCGAAACTCCTCTCCCTCCGGGATCTGTCGAGTGGCCACTCGACCACCTGGGTGGACCTTGGTGCCTCGATGTCTGGGCTGCGCTGGGGCCGAGGCTTGGGCCGAGGCCACGTGGTCGTGACGTGGTGGGCCCAAGATGGAGTCGGGCACGGCCTCGTGCTTCGGTCGTGATGGGCCTACGCTGGGGTCAGGCCGATGATGGGGATCCGGGATGGTAGCCGGATCCGTGGTGTTGGGGTGTGCCGGGTCGGGCCGAAGGGGCCGCCCGAGGTCCGGAGGAGGGCTGATGTTGTCCTGGGCCCGCCATGCGAGAGGGGTAGGACCACGCCATGAGGCCGGGTCCAACAACCCGTTTCTGGGAATGTGGACACAAGAGGGTGCACAAGCGCAGATTTGCTCAGATTTGACCTCGTGAGCGCGCACGGCGCCGTGCCCCTCTTGTGCCACATTCCCTTGAGCAAACACACTCCACACTCACGCATGCGCACATACACAGCCATACACAGGCACACACACACTGCATACACACACGCAGATCCACGCGCACACACACACACACACACTGCATACACACACGCAGATCCACGCGCGCACACACACTGCATACACACACGCCCCCCCCCCCCTTACCTCACCAGGCTCTTTTCTTGCGGGCTCCTTCTGCCTGGCTCCCAGTGGATGGGCGGGTGCGATGCGTCCAGGGGCTCCAGTGCTGCTACGGCGGGCGGGGGCGACGCGGCAAGGAACGGCCAGGGACTCCAGTGCCGTCCATCACCTCTTCTACGCCATTAGCAGGCGGAGCCGGAGACGCGGCCAAGAACACTCTGTGCCTGCGCAGAAGTGCGTGCGCCCGCCTGACGTCACTTGTCAGAGTCGGAGACGCGGCCAAGAACACTCTGCGCTTGCGCAGAAGTGCGTGCGCCCGCCTGACGTCACTTGTTTTTAGTACTTGTGTTTAAGATGTCGTGAGAACTGGAGGGGCCGCGCCTGTACCTCAGTGCCAGAACTAAAGGGCCCCCTTGTTTGCAGGCCAGCTGCGGTCACACAGTGTGTAGCGCGAGGGCAGCTGGCTGCACGTCATGAGATGTGCGCGAGCCAGGAATTCTGAGCGCGTGAAGAGAACACTGCCGAAATCCCAAGGGGGGCTACGGGGCGTCATTGAGCAGTCACGTGAGATTTCTAACTTTCTTTTCCAGGCCTTCCCTTCCTCTTATGTTATGTTATGTTACACACATTTGTATTGCGCACAGCTGCCCCAGCTAAGGGGCGTCCTGGCGCATGGCAGGCAAATGTGCAACCAATACCAAGAACACAACAAATAAAAGCAGAGGGGCAGTTTAAAAAAGAAAAGTTTTCAGAGCTTTACGGAACGCTAACAGATTGTCTATTAACCGCAGTTCAACTGGGAGGGAGTTCCAAAGCTCAGCTGCCTTGACCCGGAAGGACCGGCCACCAACCCGACACAACCTGTATCGGGGGATCACGGCGAGAGCTTGGCCCCCCGATCTCAAAGAACGGGTAGGGACGTACCAAGACAAAAGATCTTCAAGAATTTGGGGACCTCCTCCCCTCAAGATCTTAAACGCCAGACAAAGCACTTTAAACTGAATGCGTGACTTGATGGGCAGCCAGTGCAGCGATCTCAGAGTGCCAGAGACGGAGCTCGTTCGAGGTAAGCCAACAATGGCTCTCGCCGCGGCGTTCTGCACCCGTTGGAGGCGAATAGTCTCTGCCACATTGGTCCCTACCAGGAGAGAGCTTGCATAGTCCAGGCGAGATAGTACAGTGGCCTGGACTATCAGCTGCCTGGTACCACGGTCAAAGAACTTCAGAATGGGACGCAGCGACCGCAAGATACCAAAGCAGCAGGCCGCGATTTTCTTCGAATGGCCCACATAGCTGAGAGCGGGGTCCATCCATACTCCCAAATTCTTTAGTTCAGTGACCGGGCGGGGGACCGGCCCCAGTTCAGCGGGCCACCACTTGTCCCCCCAAAGTTCCGCCCTCCTACCAACGATCATGATCTCTGTTTTCTTTGCGTTGAGCTGGAGACAGTTGTTCTTCATCCAGCTTGCCACCGCCCTAAGACCACTCTGAAACCTAGGGGCGTCCCGGTCCGCATCCCCGCTGATCGTAACCGCTAGCTGAGTGTCGTCCGCATATGAGACCATAGTCATGTCCCATTGCTCGACGACCTCAGCCAGCGGTCTCACGTACAGATTAAACAGCGTGGGGCTCAGCGAGGAGCCTTGCGGGACTCCCTGTCTCAGAGGATGGAATTGGGACTGGAACGGTGGCAAAGCAACGCTAAAGAAACGATCGTCCAGGAAGGAGCGAAACCACTGGAGGGCAGTGCCACCCAGCCCAATCTCCTCCAGGCGATGTAACAGGATGGGATGGGACACAGTATCAAACGCGGCGCTCAGGTCTAATAACACGAGCGCCGCTGTCTGCCCCGCATCCATCACTGTACGAAGATGTTCCGCCATGGAGAGAAGGGCGGTCTCCGTACTGTGGCCAGGACGGAAGCTGTTCTGGGTGGGGTCCAAGATGTTAGCCTGGATAAGGTGGGCCGACAGAACTTTGTTGACATGGGCCTCTAGGACTTTGGTAGGCCAAGGGAGCAAAGAGATAGGCCGGTAATTCTCGGGCTTATCCGGGTCCAGTGAGGGTTTCTTTAAGATAGGAGAAACCACCGCCCGCTTCCAGCTAAGGGGAACCGTGCCAGACTCCAACGAGATGTTAATCAAGGAGTGCACCACGGCCCGTCCCACGAACGACTGGTCTCTGAAAAGAGTCGAACTGAGCGGGTCAGCGGGGGACCCAGATTTAACCTGCTTCGCCAAGATGTCAAACCCTTCAGATGTCAACGGGGGCAGCGTGTGCAAAGCGACATCTCCATAGATGTTGGTCGGGGACCCCCCTGGGGGCCCTGTAGATGGAAAGGTCATATAGATGTTTTGGACCTTGTCCTGAAAGAACACAGCAAGGGCCTCACAGTGAGCGGTAGAACCAGTCGTCGGGGCACCCGCCCGTTCCCACCCTGTCATTCTTTTGCTTATCGCTCTGCTTCTTGTGGCCCTCCCTCCCCTATCTGGCCCACTAGGGCACACTAAAATAGCACTCTCTCATTTCTGTCTTTAAAAACAGAATGACGTATATGGTATGTACTATAATATAAAGTCTAAATAGATTCGTGTAAATGCTATTTAATCTCTTTTCTCACGTATGAAGTATATTGTTTATGCTAATCAGACGTGAGTGGTAAGGCAATGGGACAATATTTTAGTAATGCTCACCGATTTTATTGTTTCTTTTCTTTTAAAATTTCTTGTGCTACCTCATGGTAATGATTCTTTCGGTGGCGTTCATGAATATGTTTTATGCGTGTGAGATTTTTAAGCGATTTTTCAATATGCGTAACTTTTTTTGTATGCATAATACACAAAGCAATTACATAACGTTCTGTGGACCGCAGCGTGCATTCCATTTGTTGTTTTGGGATCTCCTAATTCAAAATGTCTGCTGCCTCGGTGTCCGGAAATTGCATGATTTAGAGCATTGGCATGAAATTCCCAAAGCTAGTTTATTCTTAGAGTCCGTTGTCCACTCCTGCCGCAAACTATGCTTTTGCATCCTCTGTTGTTCTCGTGTCTGTTTCCGCGCGCGCACACGCGCATCTGTCTGTATGTGTACGCTTGGTTGCACGTCTATTTTATTTGTTATTTCACAACCCAGTGTTCAAATCATCCCTTCACACGTTCGCTCCCATTAAGAGTGCACGATTCAACCCCCATTCACACGCAATCGCATTCGTACGTTTATCACTTGATCTATGAATGTGATAGTCTGCGGAAGCTACCGTTTAAGCGGCCAGGTGCAGGCAGAACAGGATCATAATAGGTTCCCAGTCCCATTTCCTACTTGCTGGGACAAGTCACACTTTTAGTCAAAATGTAGGGAAACCACAGAACGGGGCTTCAGCTGGTCAGGCATCCTTGTATGTTTGAGAATCATTTCAGTCAGCCCAGTTCTGGGGGAATATTGTCCTGAATATTACTTTCATAATGGGGACATCCTAAAGACATGAGTGTATTGTCCACGGTAACCGCAGGAGGGTTCCATAGTGCCTTGATATTAAGAACCTTCATTGAACCCACTCTGCCATTTGGGAATGAATGTACCTGTGCTACGCCAAGGTTGCACGAGAAATTGCTTGAATTATCCAGGTGGTAGTTCACGTCTGAGACATAAGGGATGAGAACCTCCCCTGATGCTGTCCACCCTCACACACCGCACCCTCACACACACTGCACCCTCATACACACTGCACCCTCATACACCGCACCCTCACACACACTGCACCCTCACACACACCGCACCCTCACACACACCGCACCCTCACACACCGCACCCTCACACACCGCACCCTCAAACACCGCACCTTCACACACCGCACCCTCATACACCGCAACCTCACACACACTGCACACTCACACACACCGCACCCTCACACACACTGCACCCTCACACACACCGCACCCTCACACAAACAGCACCCTCACACACACCACACCCTCGCACACACACACGGCACCCTCACACACGGCACCCTCACACACCGCACCCTCACACACTGCACCCTCACACACTGCACCATCACACACCGCACCCACACACACCCGCACACACCTACACCCATACACTGAACCCACACACACACCGCACACACCCACACCCACACCCACACCCATACACTGTACCCACACACACACCGCACCCACACACACACCACACCCACACACACACCGCACCCACACAGACACCACACCCACACACACTCTGCACCCTCACACACACACTCTGCACCCTCACACACTCTGCACCCTCACACACTCTGCACCCTCACACACAGCTTATCTGTTATTTTCTTCATTCATTGGAAAGTTTACTCCCTTTATGATCTGAACACAGCTGCCTGCTCCTGTTTATGGCTAATAGATCATGTCTGTAACCACACTGCACCCTCACACACACCGCACCCTCACACACCGCACCCTCACACACCGTAACCTTACACACACTGCACCCTCACACACACTGCATCCTCACAGACACTGCACCCTCACACACCGCACCCTCGCACACACTGTTCCCTCACGCACACACTGCACCCTCACACACACACTGCACCTTCACACACCGCAGCCTCACATACCGCACCCTCACACACCGCACCCTCACACACACTGAACCCTCACACACTGCACACTCACACACCATACACCGCACCCACACACACCGCACACACACACACACCGCACACACACACACACACCGCACCCACACACACACCGCACCCACACACACCGCACCCACACACACCCCACCCACACACACACACTCTGCACCCTCACACACTCTGCACCCTCACACACTCTGCACCCTCACACACACTGCACCCTCACACACACTGCACCCTCACACACTTTGCACCCTCACACACAGCTTATTTGTTATTTTCTTCATTCATTGGAAAGTTTGCACCCTTTAAGATCTGAGCACAGCTGTCTGGTCCTGTTTATGGCTGATAGATCATGTCTGACGGCCAGGAACTGTCTCCTCAGGTTCGACAGTTTCCATCCGCGTCACCTGAGGGAGAATCTACCTTATGGGCAGTTCCTCCGCCTGCGTCGGAATTGTAGCGATTTGGCGAAATACAAACGTCAAGCGCAAGATCTCTGCACTAAGCTGAAAGAAAGGAAGTACCCAACCACTGTTATTCAGAAGGCTATGAAGAGAGCCAGAAATAACAATCGTGAGTCCCTTCTTGAAGACAAACCTACATCCAACAACCAGATGGAGAGAACGGTCTGTGTAACCACATACAGTCCGGTCACCAACCAAGTGACGAAGCTGGTGAATAGACATTGGCGTACCCTCACATGTGGCACATTATCCTTAGAAAAACCAATGTTCGCCCACAGACGAGGCAGGAACCTGAAGGACATCTTAGTCCATACAAGGCCAAAATCACCGAAGGCAGAGCAAACCAGACTAAAAGGGTTACATGGCCACCATCAATGTGGCAACTGCAACTGCTGTCACCTGACTAAGAAGAGTCAGACCCTCTACTTCGCCAATGGGACAAGCTGGGAGCAACGAATGTTCACGAATTGTAACAGTAGAAACGTGGTCTACCTGATCACCTGTCCCTGCGGCAAGGAATATGTGGGCATGACCACCAGACAAATTAAAGTCAGGATAAACGAGCATAAGAGTAACATTAGGTGCAAGAAGGTAACAACAAAGATGTCAGCACATTTCCTTGAACATCAGCACTGTGTCAACGATGTACATTGGACAGTGATTGAGCAACTTCCATCAGACGTTGGTTTGTTGGAAAAGGAACAACGTTGGGTGTTCCGGCTGGGCACCGATGTCACAGGCCTCAATGACTCCATCCCATGGAGCCAATTACGTTAGGTTCAACACTGTATGAATAGTATGATGAGTGACATATGACTGCTACCCCTCTATGTAAAACCATCATCCTCGGGGTTTTAATGTCACAGGAAAAGCCCGTGCGATTGCCTTTTTCACCCTCACAGTATATTTTTTTCCAATCCATAAGGCATGCAAAAAACCACCCATCCCTCCCCTACCGAGGGGGTAGGTGTTTAGGGCCATTTTGATAATTACCACAGTCTTTAACACCCTACTACTTTAGATATCGGGCCTTTAGTATATAGGGTTTTTGATCTGCCACTCCCTCTCCCCCCATGGGTGAACTATTGAGGGACAAAGTGTATTTATATACCTTGTGAGAAATTGGCCATTAACTGGTACACATTATCTCCGTTGTTGGTGTTTCGCGCATGCGCGACGCGTAACTGACCCCATAACATGGTCTGCGCATGCGTTACCGGCACGCCGCTATCGCGGTACCAGCTCTGCCCTGCGCATGCGCGTTGGGCTTTAGTTCTTCTTAGAGCCAGCACACCACTATTTGCTATACCGGCTCTGCCCTGCACATGCGCGTTGGGCTTTAGCTCAACCTTAGAAACAGCGCGTCCTAACCCTGCGCAGCTCCGGGAGTTTTCTTAACAAAGACCCTGCCCCTACCCATGTATGGGCCTCTTCCGCTTACAATCATTCAATCATCCCCAACTAATTAACTACCGCTGAGGGTATAAAATGTGAATCTTCGCTTTGAGAGCTCACTTACAGCGGAGCAGCGTTGCGGGGAAGGCAGGCATCCAGTCCTTGCAGTCATCGTGAGTAGGAGCGTGTTGTAACTAGGGGTGTACTCTCACTCGTTAGTAACCTGGCTTTAATCTCCTTTTTTCACCTCCCTAAATACCGCTATTTACTATCTTATAGGTTGCTGACTGGGCAATGAGAAGTGATACCCCCAATACCACGCTAAGGCTCATGGGGCCATCCGCATTTTGAACTTAAGTAAGCCTGTACCACAAAGTAACACTACCTTTTTCATTCCCATGTACACCAGGGATATTACATGTGTGTATGTATGGTTGTGTCTTGTACTGTATGTCCCCCCTAAATGTGTCTCTCTCTTGCAAGGTACCAGACCCAAAGTGGAGTTCTGCATGCTTACCATTGTTACGAAAAGGAATACTCTTTCCCTTTCCTTTCCTTTGCTCTTGTTTCCTGGACATCCGACTAGCAAGTCCACTATGTTCCGGGACATCCGACTAGTTTATTTACTGTGTTTTTTCTTTTCAGATTTTTGAAACGCCAATTGGGCGCAACGAGCAAACCATCTTTTAAAACATTGATAGGTACATTACACATTATTTTTGTATTTAATTTTTTTGAGCACTTTCACATTCCATGTGAGTAAGGTGGGGATCATAGTGCACATCCTCGTCCTGAAGAAGGAGTCTTGTACTCCGAAACATGTTGACACTGTAGTTGGTTGATATACCCTAGCACGTATTTTTTCAACCAGTCCTTGCACTTTTTACTGATACCAGCCAGGGACAGAATAACATTTTCTCTTTTCCTTAGTGCCAGGTATTTTTTAATCACTTTTTTCACCTCACCTCACTCACATCACGTAAACCACACCCCCTCACATAGCTCACTACAAAAGTGCTCCTGCGTAGTCGTTCTGTCGTAGCACGCCGCATCCCGTAGAGGGGTGCGAAGGCCCCGATGATGAAGCATGACACCAAGGGGCCTGTTGGTGTGTGAGGGGCATTTAAAAAACACGGTGTGCTCCCCATCCCTGAGGGACCACTGAACTACCACCCTGTGGATTCTACTTTGTTTATGCAGATCATGTCTGTAGCCACACTGCACCCTCACACACACACTGCACCCTCACACACACTGCACCCTCACACCACACCCTCACACACCGCACCCTCACATACACTGCACCTCACACACACTGCACCCTCACACACACTGCACCCTCACACACCGCACCCTCACACATCGCACCCTCACACATCGCACCCTCACACACCGCACCCTCACACACCGCACCCTCACACACCACACCCTCACACACCGCCCCCCACACACACCGCACCCTCACACACACCGCACCCTCACACACCGCACCCACACACACCGCACCCACACACACACACCGCACCCTCACACACCGCACCCATACACACACACTGCACCCTCACACACACTGCACCCTCACACACACTACCCCCTCACACACACTACCCCCTCACACCCCGCACCCTCACACACCGCACCCTCACACACCGCACCCTCACACACCGCACCCTCACACACCGCACCCTCACACACTGCACCCGCACACACACACTGCACCCGCACACACACTGCACCTGCACATACACTGCACCCTCACACACACACTGCACCCTCACACGCTGCACTCTCACACGCTGCACCGTCACACACTGCACCCTCACACACCGCACCCTCACACGCCACACCCTCACACGCCGCACCCTCACACGCCGCACCCTCACACCCCTCACCCTCACACCCCGCACCCTCACACACCGCACCCTAACACACCGCACACTCACACACCGAACCCTCACACACCGCACCCTCACACACTGCACCCGCACACACACTGCACCTGCACACACACTGCACCTGCACACACACTGCACCTGCACACACACTGCACCTGCACACACACTGCACCCTCTGCACCCTCACACACTCTGCACCCTCACAAACTCTGCACCCTCACACACTCTGCACCCTCACACACTCTGCACCCACACACACTCTGCACCCTCACACACTCTGCACCCTCACACACTCTGCACCCTCACACACTCTGCACCCTCACACACTCTGCACCCACACACACTCTGCACCCACACACACTCTGCACCCTCACACACTCTGCACCCACACACACTCTGCACCCACACACACTCTGCACCCTCACACACTCTGCAATGGAACATACACTCCAAATACCACTCAGTGCCACGTAATTATATGCAACATAATTGCACACCTCATACTTACACTCTACTCAATGCTACATAAATACACTTTATCTATCTGTCTCTCTATCTATCGCCCTCACTCTATCTATCTGTCTATCTATCGCACTCACTCTATCTATCTGTCTATCTATCGCCCTCACTCTATCTATCTGTCTATCTATCGCACTCACTCTATCGCCCTCACTCTATCTATCTATCTATTGCCCTCCCTCTATCTATCGCCCTCCCTCTATCTATCTATCGCCCTCCCTCTATCTATCTATCGCACTTACTCTATCTATCGCACTCACTCTATCTAGCTATCGCATCACTGCAGCATCACTGAGCACCACCACAGCATCACTCAGGGGCACCACAACATCACTAAGCACCACCACAGCATCACTCGTCACCACCACAACATCACTCAGCGCTACCACAGCATCAATATGTGCAACCATTCAACAACAACTGGTTCAAATAGGTTCTCTCAATGTTTCAAGCTTTATTACAAATGTCACAAAAAGATGTTAATATTTCACTTCTGTTCTTGGATTTCCGTCACAATAAAATACAATGAACATAATCTTTAAATATTTACAAAAGCTATTGCCATTATAAATTACAATAACTTTTATTTCAGTATTAATTCTTAAAAAAAATAAAAGCCATTTTTATTTGTAATATCAATACATCTAGGTCACGTAAATACAACACATATTGCATTACAAATGCTATAGGTGTCACATATGCGAAAGTTAAAACTATTGGCATTGTAAATGACAAAGCTATTAATTTCGCTATTTTCAAAACCAACACATAAATAAAAAATTTGTCATTTACAGTACCAATAGCTCAAACTTTCCTAATGCGAGACCTATTGCATTGCAAATGCTTGTTTCTCAATGAAAGCGTAGCCTGAAGTCATGGAAAGTTCAACATCGTCTTCCTGGCATTTTGCAAATTGTGATGTTAAAATATGACATCCAGTTAATTAAGCAGTGAGGTTAGTTTGCATTGATAGCGTTCGTATTGTTTTTTGTGCTTCTGTTACCAAATGTGCCTTCTTTTCCTTTAAGTGTGAGGTTTCTTAGGTTGACAAACAGTTTGATTGGTAATTCTTGCATTGGTTACCTAAAAAAGTAATATCACTCCAAGAACAAATATCACATCAGGACCCAATAGACTGTGACATAATCCCTTGCACTAGACATTAAACCATATCATCAGGTAGAAATGATGTCATTCTGTGGTTTCAGACTCATAACCTGATGCCAGACAGAGACATCAAGGAAGGGGCGGGACTCTAAACGAACGGTGTCATCATACACAAATCTGAAAATAGACTGTGACATCACTCCAGGAAATGACCTCAGTCAGTTTAGGAACCAGCATCAGATTGTGACATTAGTCAAGGAACCAGACATCAGACCATGAATGTATAATGTGCTCATGCATTGCAAACGGTGTAATTACTCTTGGCCTTCAAAGCAGACGATGTAGTGCTTTGCTACCTTACTGGGAGCTATGTGCAGTTCTTCGAGGCAGCGCCGGCCAGATGTGGCCTAGTGACCAGAGTTACTGACTTTAGAACTGGGCAGTCAAGTTTAAATCCCAGCCTCAGCTCAGTACGCTTCAATTCTGCGCAAATCACTTTACATCCCCGGGCCTAAAATAAAAAGCCTGTGGGGCATATTTACAAGGGTATTGCGCCACCGAAGCGTCACTTTTTATGGTTCTCTGGTGGCGCAATGCCCTGCTCTATATTTAGAAAGCGGCGTTAAGCCACTTTGCGTGCCTTAACGCCGTTTTGTAAATATCGAACCCTTTCATGCAAGTATCTGCGTTAAAGGGGCGTGAAATTGGTGTTGCTGTGAGCGTTCCACCGCAACACCCATTGGTTTTTGACGCTGCCCCAAATTTACAAGGATCTGTATATCTGACGCAGCGCCATAAACTAACACCAATGAAAAGCAGGCGTTAGAGTGGCGCAACGAGAAGAAATACTTTTATTTCACCTCATTTTTGCTCTTTCTATGTGTGCCGCGTAGTGCAGCACACAGGGAAGGAGCAAATCGCCTTTAATGATTGTTTATGCGCAGGAAGGTGTCTCTTCCAGCACATAAACAATCATTCCTGCAATGCAGGCACCCTTGCATGGCGTAACGGTGTCTGTGTCAGCGCTGGGCAGCTTGTTTTAGCGTCGGCGCAAGGGCAAACCAAGAGGTGCCCGTATTCTTGTGAATACGACGCATCCCTGCGTTTTTTAAATGATGCTGCACGGCGCTGCTAAATTGCTTTGATCGCTGCACCATTTTTTTGTAAATATGCCCCAGTATTATCTGGTTCTCATGTACTAAAAACCACGAAGGAGCTTATTTATAAGCCCCTTGCGCCACAGGTGCGTCACTTTTAATATGGGAAAAAGTGTCGTACCGGCGGCGCAAGGGGCTTGTAAACACGCCCCAAAGTGTTTGGATCTCTTGTAACACTGCTCCCTGGGCCAAGCAAGAACATGCTATAGAAAACTGCAAAAAATAAATAAATAAATAAGACAGAAGATCTTGGAGAAGAAAAGGAGCCACTGGGGTCAGCGTTTGTAACCAAGAGGTGTTGCATAGCAAGGCACGTCCACCACTATGCGGTGAAGGAACGGACTAACACAAAACAAAGCAGGTTTTGCAGATTATGAGACCCAAGAAGAAGGCTGCAGCAGGCTGACTTGCAGCTTAGAGGCGTGGATAGAAGTGCACTGCAGCTTCAGGTGTCTGACCGTTCCAGAGGCAGAGCCCTCTTCCAACGCCAGGGGTCGCACTTCCTCTATCTCCTGCTGATGCCTCCTGAGGCAGCTGGAACATTCTGGATGCAGCCTCCATTTTCAGCCTGCCTGTAACTTTTCTCCCTAAACTTTGACCTTTGAAGGTCAAACCAAATACCCAAATGTCATAGTCATAAACTTTATTCGATCAAATACAAATTGATCATAAAAGTACAAGATACAATTTACAGCATAAAATACAATACAAATAAAAGAAAAAAAAAAATATATATATACATATATATGTTAAAATAAACCTAATTACAATTTTTACTTTCTTTACGACACCTAATATAATTCTTTTCAGCTGATCTATTTTATCATTATCAAACCCCAAAAAGGTCTTAGCAATTTTTAGAGTACAGGGCCATTTATTATTAACCTAGTCCTCGTATTTCTTTTTTTTTACACTGGCCCACAGAAACGCGGCTAGTGAAAAACATGCCAGTGGATCTGATAGACGTTTTAAAAAATGTAGTGCCACCCGGCACTGGTTAAAATTCATTTTCTTTAGCAACGGCTTTAAATACACATCCCTTTCCTTCTTATAGAGGCTACAGAACAAAATTAAATGCAAATCCGTTTGTCTAGACAGTTTGTCACATGGACACTGGATTAAATCTGCATGCTTATATGTTTTATTAGGATAACCTAGCATGAATGGAATCATGTTTAGTCGAAACCTTAGCAATATAAATCTATGCTGGGGATTGGGGATATCGGCCAAATAAAAAAAGCCTCTCTCAGAGATTAGGGGGTTTAACCCGTATATTACGACTGCCTGCTTCTTCCTATGTTGCTCCATTCTCTCGTCCTCCAACATGTCTTGGAACATGCCTTTAATCTTTTGTTTGGAGACTATGGGCCAGATGTAGGTAATCTCGATTTACCTACTCTTAAATACCGAATCATACCGATTCGGTATTTAAGAGTAGGTAAATGGGATGTAGGTAATTTCTCTTTTTAAATTACCGAATCGGTAAGATTCGGTAATTACCGCCATTCATTCCTATGGGCCTGGAGGCCCATAGGAATGAATGTCAATTACCGAATCGGTAAATACCGATTCGGTAATTGGGGGAAACATTGAAGGGTGGCAGGGTGTCACTTTGACACCCTGTTGCACCCCTCAATCGTGTATGGGTGCACATGTTGCAGACATACACGCCCGAAGGGCATGTATGTCTGCAACATGGCAGCGTTTGAAAAGCAAAAAAAAATCCTTTTTCAAGGCTTTTTATTATTTACCACCAACTTCTAGTTGGTGGTAAATTACGAATTCTTAAAGCCCTGTAGCACTGATTACAGTGCTAACTACATCTCATAATACAGATTCGGTAATTTTACAGAATCGGTAATTTTACCGAATCTGTAAAATTACAGAATCTGTAAAATTACAGAATCTGTATTTTACGTGGCCCTACATCTCAATATCCAAATACCGGTCGGTAACGGCCGAAAATCGGTATTTTCGGCCGTTACCGACCGGTATTTGGATACCTACATCTGGCCCTAAATTACATGTAGGAGGATCGTTGAACAGTTGTGGAAGACCAATTTTGTTCAAGAGTGTTTCAACATAGCCCAACCATCTGGACATCCTCGAGCTGTCCATGTTTAAACAGCTCTTTATTATAGTTTGAGTCAGTGGCTCCGTGTCTCCCCTCCATATTGAGTGCCACAGAAGGATAGGAGCCAGCTGCAGTGTATCTGATATAGAAGAGAGACCCAATTCTGTGTGTAAAAGATAATTAGAGGCAGAGGCTGGGAGGCCCACTAAAGATTTTAAAAAACTTATTTTCAATGGGTTGTAATGCGCTAGTATTTGCAATGCCCCACACCCCTGCCCCGTAAGTAACTGCTGCTTCGACTTTCGCCTGGTAAATATTTCTTATCGGTACAAGCGGCCTATCCCCTAGTTTTTTGGCAAATGATTTTACGACAGATTGGGTTCTTTCCCTTACCCCCCTTCATCCTTCAACTAGCCTTGACCATGATAAATCTTTATCAGAGAGTACCCCCAAGTAAGGGAAGGAGTCAACCACCTCTATTCTCTCCTTCTCCACGTGTAAATAGAGAGTTCTATCTCTTTTTCACGCTCCCACTATTACTGCAAAGGTCTTAGTGTGGTTTACTCTTAGATCTATTGAATCCATAAAGGCTACATATGAAGTTATCAGATGTTGTAGTCCGCGGCCAGTCCTTGCGATCAGCACTGCGTCATCTGCATATGCTAAAATTGGTAGGAGTTGTGAGTTGAATATGGGAACGTCTCTTGTAACCTTAGAGAGAGCGTTTTCGACTCCATTTGTGTAGATGGAAAAGAGGAATGGGGCAAGGACGCATCCCTGCCTCCCTCCTCTGGCGATTTTAAACGAGCGTGTGCAGTCGCCATTTTTAGTGTATCGGGCCGAGGCCGTCGCGATGGAGTACAGTGGTCTAATAACGTTTAATATGGCTGGGTCGACCCCCATCTCCCTCATTATTGCCCATAGCTTTTCATGGGCCACGCAGTCAAAGGCTGCAGACAAGTCCATGAAAGCCATATATATTTTACCCCCTTCATCCTGGTATATTTTTCTGTTATAAGCGCCAGGTTCAGACACTGATCTATAGTACCCCTTCCTGACTGGAAACCATATTGGGCCTGGATTAAGATATTATTTTCCTTCGCCCAACCCTCTAACTTAGAAAGGAGGAGCCGGCCCATAAGTTTTGTTGTCGTATCCAGCAGGTAAATTGGTCTGTAGTTTTTCGGATCAGATCTGTCTCCTTTCTTATATTGTGGAAAAGTAAATTTTGCCATGTTGTATGTGCCTACGTGTTCCCCATCTTATGTTATATGTGCATGATTGATATGCATGTATTCCCCTCTGATCGATTAAAGACACAATTACAGTTGTGTCCAACTCTGATATGCCAGTTTCCAGACCCCGTGAAAACAACGAATATTAGGCCTGTGTAAATCTACGTTGCCACATTTTACAGTGTGCACGTTAATTCATTGAATTGTCCCCGTTTCTAGGCCTCAAAAGGGCCCGGACACCTGATTCAGCTCCTGTCTCCTGAACCCTCTCCGAGGAGCGATACAGCCCCCACCTGCATCCCTGACCCTTAGCTTACTTACTGCCACGCAGTGCCCGGCCCGGCCTGGCTCTGCCTCCCAGTCTGCCAAGAGTATGTTATGCTTCTAGTTATCAGTCCAGCCCTCCTTCTCTGCATTCCTAAGCTACTGAATCGCATCAATAGTTTCAGCCATAGTCTAGCCTTTATGTCTCCATATAAGAGAAATACTGTATTAATATTCATAGAATATTCCTCGCACACGCAATACATGTAGAATTATGCACGCACCAGTCTTAATGTCAAGTAGCCTTTGCCCTGATAACTTTTGGATTCTATCAATATGTACTCCAAACACCAGATACTAGATATGCCTTAGGTACATGTCGCTCTGACACTCCAGACTTTAGTCTCCTCTTCTAGCGCAGAAGTCATAGCCCCCAGTTCTCCCTGGTAACACGTCATTGCCCGTTTGCGCGCACCACTAGGTTAGAGGTCCCAGCTGCTCAGGTAGCCCCCTCCATGTTTCCGCCCCGTTTATGACACTTCTGTTACGTTTGCATCACATGTCTATGTATACGCCCTGTACACGCCTTCTTGTTACATCATTTTACCCTTATCTTTCGCGACTGCTACGAGTCACGCCTACTGCTACGCCTACTGTATTGAATGTAATGTAATTGTTTTGATATATATACTGTGAACTGTTACTGAAAGTTGTCCAAGCCCCGATTTCCATTCCCCGGCAGCTGCCTTCATTCCATTCCCGTACAGGCTGTCCTGTTCCTGTCCCTTATGCCTGATTAAAGCCTGTAGACTCAAGATACCTCGAATCCTGACTCTTATTTATTGAGCTATCTGTTTTATTGATTATACTAAAAAATAGTACCGGTAATTAATTATTTATTTACCACATAATGGCGCCCGAATAGGGACTTGCCCTTTCCCCACGCGCCGGCGAAGCCACGCAGGCCCCCTGATCCTCTGCAGCCGTGACGGAACCATACCGTGCACGTGCAGATATTTCTGCTTCAAGTATCCCTCAGGCCCACGGAGGAGACGGAGGTTGCGGTCCAGCATCCAGACGAGGCGGTGAGGAACGCGGCGAGTCCCGACCAGAGCCCAAGCCGAGAGTCCAAGGTCCGAGGTATCCGGAGGCCCACCTGTAACTGAAGTCCGAAGTTCGTAGTCCGTCGTCGTAGCAGTCCAGTCCAGTCCGAGGCCTTCCGTTCTTGGTGCCCGGTGAGTACCGTTGCTGGGGTAGTATCTAGACAGGGTCAAATTAATTTGTCTCTGGTCCGTGGGTTTGGGTACACAGATCCAACACGAAGTGTCCACCTAGGTGGATGCGGGTCCTGACGTGTCTCTTTATGGGACCGGTAAGTTTCGTACTGTTTTAGCAGTACATCTAGTCATTCTAGTAAGTTCTGTTCTCGAGAATTTCATGTGTTCTGTTCTCAGTATACCAGGTAATATTCTGTCCGAACTGTTATTTTAAATGTTATTCTATGTGTTTTCAATGTCGTGGTATGAGTGATCTGTTTTTCCAGTCATTTTTGTGTTTATTGTGTATTGTATTGTGTTCAGATTCAAGTTTAGAATGCCTCTATTCTCCAAGTTACGTCAGTTAAAAACCAGAAAAGGGTTATTAGAGGAAGCAGTTCCTGTCCCGCCTAGGGACAGTCCAGGTCATTTTATGTATCATAAGCATGGCTTAAGTGCCATATTATATCTAGACTTATGGGTGGATTACACCAAGGAATTAGAAGAGAAATATAGATGGCCCATGTCAGGTACATGGGATGCCGAGTGCATCATGCGAGTAGAAGAAGCATTATGGAAAAAGAAATCTAGACAGTCCCAGAAAGATGCCATCGAGTTATGGCGCAAAGAATCTCATAGAAGAACAGAAAAAGAAATCAGAAAAACAGAATTAAGTAGGGAATCCTCAGAAAAAGCCCAAGAAAGGGAATTAATCGAAGTAGGTGAACGAGTTAAAACCGAACAGTCAGACAGACAGAGAAATGCCCTTATTAAGGGTATGATGTATCCTCTTCTTGCCGAGGGCTTGCCGAAAGCAGCCCCGGAAGCACCATGTAATTTTCCGCCGCCATTAGTTCCGATCAAACTACGTCACAAACCGACCGCAGCTGATATTTTTCTCTCGTCCTATTTGGACGACACAGTCCCAGCCTATGCAAATCCTGTTCCGCCTGCTCCCGTAAATAATGTAATTCCTGTTCCTCCAGCCACCGGGGCACCCGTTGCAGCACCTGTTACTGTACCCCCGGTCCAGCCTACAGTACATGTACCCGCTACATCAGTCACTCTCCCAGCACGTACAGTACCCGTTGACGATTCTAGTCTAGGGGCCACGGGGGGAAGTCCTCCTGGAACCCCGCCTCAACCCAGACGTATAACGTTACTCGAGCTACATGCACGAGCGTTACAGCGTTCGCCCAAACTTCAGTCAGTTGCAGATATCAAACGAGCTCTTACCGAATGCCGTTATGATCCAGTCCCAGGCGATGATGATATGGTCCTGTATTCATTACGTGTAAGACGGGTGACCGAGTATTTGGACACCCTACCGAATATGAAAGGATATCAAGACAGAATATATCGTTTCATCCGTACAGGAGCAGATCCAGGAAGTATTGGCGATGCCATGATTCAAAGAAAAGTCGAGATTCAGCTCATGCTTCTAAAGTTTTTAATTAATTGTTTAATAAGGGAACAAGATTATCCGGATAAAAATCCGGAATAAATGAAAGTCCTGACCAGGTGGAGTGACCATATAGCCGAGGGAAGACACAAGACACAGAACTGTATAGAGAGTATGTACAAGAAGATCCGTAGGGAAATAATAAAGTTACACGAGAAACAAGAAGCAGCACGAGCAACCGAGAAAGAAGACAACTCTTCTACTGAAGAGGTAGACGACGAGAATCCCTCCAGAATAGCGTATGTAGGTAGAACTAGACTTCCCGACCGACATTCACGCCTAGATCACAAGAAAGTTTTCCCTCCTCCAGCACCAGAACAAGAGTCTCTCGAACAAGTATTCCAAGCTACCGATCACATTCTGAAATCACGAATCGGTTATAGTGAGCTTAGTACAATGCATGAACAAGAACTAGTCCGATCAGCAGTCCGATGGACTACTGATTCTACCACTTTTCCAGACGAAATAGTGGCACAAATATTTCTGAAACTGCCCCCAGCCGAGCAGCGACTGGTGGGTATGTATATGATCCAGCACCTCATTACACTGTATGAGGGACAGCATTCTGATCCAGGTCCGTTACATGATGTTTTGAACGAGTTACTCCAGTATAGATGGAGAGGTCTAGGTACCGATTTAATTAGTATCATTCTAGAACAGCGCCACAAATATCGAACGTTTCTGAATCCGCATTTTGTTCGTGTCCCACCTCCAGAAAGTAAATCATTTTACATAGATAGACAGCATCCGTTACGAGAAGTACACCCAGTTAGGACAGCGGGTGGTGATCTAGAACGAGTATTTGTTTACACCCCTATCACAAAGATGGAACTCTTAGAGATGAAAAAGTTAATTCCCTGTCACGACAAAGATCCAGCAGGGTTCCATCGAGAATTAAAAGACATGCTCCGTATGGGAGAATACACGTATCCTGATATCATTAAAATGTTAAAGGTCCTGTTGCCCGCAGGGGTATATGAAAAACTCAAGGAAAAAGAATGGGAGGTGGGAGAGAAAAAGATTGATTGGACAGCTCTAGAAGCTGAAGATACTTCACGAGTACCAGGTACCGGTCTTGGGGGTAAAGCTAAAGAATTGCCCGAGTTATTGATCCAGGTTTTGCCAAGATTACTAACCACGAAAAAGGAAGATTGGGATGCAATCTCAGCTTGTAAACAGAAACAGGATGAAGACACTAGTGATTTTTATTCTAGATTTGAAAAATGTTTTATTATTAACAGTGGTCTGAAAACAAGTAGTGAATCGTACCCTCATCTTTTTGTCACCAAACTAGTCGAGAATTCAAGTCCACAAGTTAAAAATCGAGTCCTGAAAGTCGAAAGTACCTGGCAAGCTAATACTCCGTCACAAATGCTCCAGATGCTCCAGTATCACCTGAACAGAATCAGGGAAGAGCAAGAACACGAAAGAAGACGTATGAAAGACACGAAAATGAAAGTATTAGTTGCACAATCTGTTCCACAAGACAGTCAGAAGAGGGGTCCGAATCAAGCCAGTCATCCTGCAGCTCCCGTTAAAGGGACCTGCAATTACTGTAAACAGCCAGGTCATTTTATAAACGAGTGTGCAGTTCTGAAACACAACATAGCTACTGGTAAAACTAAAGAAAGACCACGTCCGCCTAGACAAGAACAAGTTTCACAGACTTCCCAGCCACCCCAGAATGCACAACAGGCAGTTCCAGCATCGCAGCCTATCGCTGCAACACAGCATGTTACACAGCAGATGTACCAGTATGCCCAAACAGAGTATCCAGAGTATCAACAGTATTCATGAAACAGCCTAGAGAGGGAGGTAGGCTTGCCTCTCATCGAGATACCTGTAGATCAAGAGGGTCCCTATGTACACAGTCAAGTATTAGGGAAAGACAGGAAGTTTTTGATTGATACAGGGGCAAGTAGGACTACCATCAGTCATGACGAGGTTCCAGGGGCTCCGCTCTCAGGCTCTAAAAATGTTTCCCTTGGATTTTCAGGAAAGCCGATTGTTAATGAAATTTCGAAACCAGTTACTCTAGAAGTTGGTCCATTGTCCCGAACTACTGATTTGTTACTCACGAAATCATGTCCAGAAAATTTGTTAGGCATCAAGACATTAAAAGAATTAGGTGCAGTAATTTGCTGTTCCCCAGAGGGGGTTCGTTTGTTTTTGAGAGACTTTAAAGGTCATTATGTATTACGTGATTTTGATCCAAGATTATTGAATGTACCACAGCATTTATGGGCGCAAGGTCCAACTGATGTAGGTTGTATGCATATCACACCCCATCGTGTGACTCTCAAGCAAGGTATAGTTTTGCCACGAATCAGACAGTACAGATTGCCACCTGAGGCTGTAGCAGCCTGATCCAAAATTATTGACGAACTTATTGCTCAAGGAGTGGTTGTAGAAACTGACTCCAATGTATGTAATTCTCCTATCATTCCAGTCCTGAAACGTACTGATCCAAACGCACCTCCAGTATATCGATTAGTGATTGACCTTCGAGAGCTTAATAAATGTATCATACCTCAGTACCCAGTAGTCCCAGACATTTCGTCACTTTTGACAGCCATTGATTCTGAAGCTACATTTTTCACTGTTATCGATCTCAAGAATGCATTTTTCAGTGTCCCCATACATCCAGACAGCCAGTACCTTTTCGGTTTTTGTTTAAATGGAAGAAGCTATAAATTCACACGAGCTCCTCAAGGTTTCACAGAAAGTCCTAGCATTTACAGTCAAGCACTTAAGAGACAACTAGACAATATTAACATGCCAACTGACACTGCTCTGCTCCAGTATGTCGATGATCTACTGATCACAGCCCGTTCTGAACATGACTGCGAGCAAGCGTCACTTACGGTTCTGTATTTTCTGGCTGAGCAGGGGCACAAGGTGTCCCCTTCCAAATTACAATTCAGTGTCCAGCAAGTGGTATACTTAGGACACTTACTGTCCAAGTGGGGTAGGCAGTTGACACCAGACCGTATCCAGTTAATAGCGAGTCTTCCACAGCCCAAGACACAGAAGGAGGTACGAGCTTTTATCGGCCTTACTTCTTACTGCAGACAATGGATTCCTCAGTATGCATTTCTAGCCAAGCCACTGATACAGTTAACGACACAGGAGGCAGCCGTATCGACTGTCCTCCCTTGGACCCAGGAACATACACTTGTATTCAATGAATTAAAGAAAGCCTTATGTCAAGCACCTGTTCTAGCGACACCAAACTACAGTAAGCATTTTACACTTTTTGTTACAGAACGCGATGGTACTGCATTATCTGTTCTCACACAAGATCAAGCAGGACAATACAAGCCCTGTGCTTATTTTTCTAGCACATTAGATCCAGTAGCCCAGGCTCTGCCTGCGTGCCTCAAGTCAATTGCAGCCACAGCTCTAGCGATCAGACAAAGTGACTCCATAGTGTTAGGACATTCCCTGACAGTACAAGTTCCCCACTCCGTGGAAGTTCTTTTAAACCGAACCCAGACTCAGCACTTGACAATTGCACATTTAACAGGTTATGAACTGACACTGTTCCAACCACACATAGAAATCAGACGCTGCAACATTCTAAATCCTGCTACACTGTTGCCGTCAGTTACTTCAAATCCTGCCACACATGACTGTGTGGAAGTTGTTAACACTATGACAAAGCCAAGACAAGACCTGACAGACGTTGCATTACCTAATCCCGACCTGACACTTTATGTGGATGGTTCATGTATGAGAACAAGTACAGGAGAACTAGTAGCCGCGTATGCAGTGACTACTGAAACCGAAGTTTTAGAAACACATCGTATTGACACCCTGTCTGCTCAGGCAGCAGAGCTAGTCGCTCTGACCCAAGCCTGCATACGTGCCAAGAACCAGAAAGTAAATATATACACAGATTCACGTTACGCATTCGGAGTCGTACACGACTTTGGAGTGCTCTGGCAGGAGAGAGGTTTCATGACTTCTCATGGAACCAAGATTCAGCATGGTCTCCTCATTCAAGCTCTGTTAGATGCAATACATTTACCGACAGCTATCGCTATCATGAAGTGCAAGGCACATACGAAAGTCACTGACATCATTTCCCAAGGTAACGATCTAGCAGATCGAACAGCCAAGCTTACAGCTCAGGCTCCAGACATTCCAGTTAACACGACACAGACACTCACTCCAGATCAGACTACTTGTATGACAGTTAAGGACCCTACACAAGATGTCATAGACATACAGTTACATGCTACCCCAGAAGAAATAAAGAAATGGTCCGAACAAGGAGGGGTCCAGACAGATCAAGGATGGTTGACGAAGGGAAAAGCCACATGGTTTCTCCCCGACTCTATGGTTCAAGTCATTATTAATACCGCACATAGTCCAGCACATCTAGGAGAAAAAGCTATGTTAGACAGTATTCAGAACCTTTGGTTCAACAAGCATTTACGAGCTGCAGCCAAGCAGAAAGTCCGTACCTGTATGATATGTTGTCAGTTCAATCCAGGTAAAAGTGTCCCGGTGGAACAAGGGGGATTCCAACCTCCTGACCATCCTTTTGAAGTTCTCCAGATGGATTATATTCAGATGGAGCGATGTCGAGGTTTCAAGTATGTCCTCGTAGTTGTATGCGCTTTGTCCAGGTGGACAGAAGCATATCCAGTTTCAGATTACACAGCTGCGACCACTGCCAGGCAGTTGGTTCGTGAATTCTTTCCCCGCTATGGACTCCCTAGGGTCGTGTATTCAGATAACGGCCAGCCATTCTCATCCGAGCTCATGAAACATGTTTCCCTTCTGTTAGGGTACCAGTGGAAGTTCCATTGTGTGCGCCATCCTGAAGCAGCCGGTCTCGTAGAGAGACATAATCAGACGTTGAAAATCCGCATTGCTAAAATTTGTAGAGAGAAAGGTGTAGACTGGCTAGTTGCCCTGCCAGTTGCTTTATTTTTTATGAGGATGGTTGCACATTCCAGATCAGGTCTGTCCCCGTATGAGGTCGTATTCGGCCGCCCCCCAAACATGTGGGGTACACCTAGACCCCGCAGTATTACAGATGTTTCCAGTAATATGCTGACAGATTACCTAGCTTCCTTGATGTCTGCCCTACACTCTTGTCGTTCACAGGTTGCCGCCGCATTTCCAGACCACACCGAGGTGAAACCACATGAAGTCGTTCCCGGTGACCTCGTGTTCGTCCGGAATTTTGATCGTTCAAGTCCGCTGGAGCCCCGCTGGAAGGAGCCCCGCCTTGTTTTACTTACAACAAGGACCGCCGTAAAACTCGAGGGCAGGAAGGGGTGGGTCCATCTGAGCCATATTAAGAAGTTCCATGGATCACAAGAAAAGACTTTTCCTAAAGACTGCCTAAAAACAGACTCTGATCTCGAAGTTCCACTGTTAGAGAAAACTCCGCAACAGGAGTATAAAGAGAAGCTCCGGTCTAGTAAAATAAGTCAGCCAGTTTAATTGTCTAAGTCCCTCTCGGGTGAAACGGTTAGACAGGTTCCTGACATGTATGAGATAGACCCCCACAGTGAGAGAGTTAGTCAAAACTCTAAAAGATGTATTATTATTCTAAGTTTCTTCTTATTTTTGAGTCTTATGGTTACCTGCACAAGTTATGCTTTACATTTATGTTTTCCAATTTCACATGTAAATATGTTTTCTAATGCTACAGTAGAGCACACATTTAGTGATCTGCCTCCTCACGAGCTATCCTATCGTCTTGCTATGCGAAATAATACATTCATTCGAATGTTGCATTATTCACACCAGACCAGCAATGCTACCAATTGTTGGGTATGTGGTCGACTCCCCCCTTTCCAGACACCGAAGGGAGTTCTGCCACTCTTTCCTTATCCGTTTTCACATAATGGTTCGTGTGGAGCATGGTCCACGTTAACATCATCCTCCAATGACATGTCCCTTCTGAATAGAACATGTTTTCCAGACAAGCAAAGTCTCTCCCATAGAACAGGGTTAGATCTAGAAAATGAAGTATATAATTTAGGTAACTATTCTTCGAATTTCATGGTTTTGAATGTTCAGTCCGATACTACTCCAGATTTACCTGTCATTTCAGTACTACCAGTCAAAGGCGAATTATGTGTCAGAAAGAATGGTTCCGCACATGTAGGACATAGTGATTGTACTACTACTGTCAAGTATAGTGACAGTGGGAAATCTATTTTCAAAGCCTCACGTCATTCTTATTTTGTTTGTGGTCAGACCGCATATGTTCGTCTGCCCCTCGATTGGGATGGAACCTGTTACAATGCCTTCCTACTGCCACCAGTTTTTCTAGCCCCATCTGATTATCACAGAAACACACATCTAGTACACATTAGACATAGAAGGGAGATCGAGTCCCCAATTGTCGATCAAACTGAAACTACACTAGAACAGTATACAGACTTCAATAAAGGTTTCTTCTTTTTCATAGGACCTATCCAGAATAGTAAGTTAATACGTAGGTTAACCAGAACCCTTGAAGCAGTAGTGAATGAGACTACTTCTGCTCTAGGTAACTTAACTGAAGAGCAATCTGCTATGAGATTTGTCGTGCTCCAAAATCGTCTCGTTCTTGACGTCATACTGGCCGATAGAGGAGGAGCATGTAGAGTCATCGGATCTAGTTGCTGCATTTTCATTCCTAATAACGCGCCGTCTGTCTATTCAGCTATAACCAGACTTCATAAAATTGCCCATCAGTTACACCAGAATCCAGGCACCTGGACATGGTCCGGTTGGCTCTGGAGTATCATATCTGCTTGGGGATGGAAAGTATTGTCATTTCTAGGTATTGCAGTAATGATCATATTCAGTTGCTGCCTCTGTATACAATGTGGCCCTGCGATTTGCGGCATGTGTGCTACCTCTTGTATTCCTAGTCCTAAATCCCGTTCCATGACAATTGGAGACGAGCAAATGATGCTATATGAACAGATAAATGGTATCATGAATATTGATGTTTCCTGATGGAAACGTAGGGCACAAGGAGGGAATGTGGAAAAGTAAATTTTGCCATGTTGTATGTGCCTACGTGTTCCCCATCTTATGTTATATGTGCATGATTGATATGCATGTATTCCCCTCTGATCGATTAAAGACACAATTACAGTTGTGTCCAACTCTGATATGCCAGTTTCCAGACCCCGTGAAAACAACGAATATTAGGCCTGTGTAAATCTACGTTGCCACATTTTACAGTGTGCACGTTAATTCATTGAATTGTCCCCGTTTCTAGGCCTCAAAAGGGCCCGGACACCAGATTCAGCTCCTGTCTCCTGAACCCTCTCCGAGGAGCGATACAGCCCCCACCTGCATCCCTGACCCTTAGCTTACTTACTGCCACGCAGTGCCCGGCCCGGCCTGGCTCTGCCTCCCAGTCTGCCAAGAGTATGTTATGCTTCTAGTTATCAGTCCAGCCCTCCTTCTCTGCATTCCTAAGCTACTGAATCGCATCAATAGTTTCAGCCATAGTCTAGCCTTTATGTCTCCATATAAGAGAAATACTGTATTAATATTCATAGAATATTCCTCGCACACGCAATACAGGTAGAATTATGCACGCACCAGTCTTAATGTCAAGTAGCCTTTGCCCTGATAACTTTTGGATTCTATCAATATGTACTCCAAACACCAGATACTAGATATGCCTTAGGTACATGTCGCTCTGACACTCCAGACTTTAGTCTCCTCTTCTAGCGCAGAAGTCATAGCCCCCAGTTCTCCCTGGTAACACGTCATTGCCCGTTTGCACGCACCACTAGGTTAGAGGTCCCAGCTGCTCAGGTAGCCCCCTCCATGTTTCCGCCCCGTTTATGACACTTCTGTTACGTTTGCATCACATGTCTATGTATACGCCCTGTACACGCCTTCTTGTTACATCATTTTACCCTTATCTTTCGCGACTGCTACGAGTCACGCCTACTGCTACGCCTACTGTATTGAATGTAATGTAATTGTTTTGATATATATACTGTGAACTGTTACTGAAAGTTGTCCAAGCCCCGATTTCCATTCCCCGGCAGCTGCCTTCATTCCATTCCCGTACAGGCTGTCCTGTTCCTGTCCCTTATGCCTGATTAAAGCCTGTAGACTCAAGATACCTCGAATCCTGACTCTTATTTATTGAGCTATCTGTTTTATTGATTATATTAAAAAATAGTACCGGTAATTAATTATTTATTTACCACAATATATCGGAACGATGACGCCTGCTGACCACGACTGTGGGGGGCCAACTCGGGCTATACTATTCATAACGTTGGTTAACAGGGGTTCCCAAAGCTCTGGTACTCCTTGAAAAAAATCAATTGGGACGCCATTAGGTCCTGGGGCCTTACCTGCACTACATGACATTAGACTTTCTTTAATTTCACTTAGTGAGAATGAAAGAAGAGCCTGTTCGCCTGTTTCCATATTACCAAGTAGTATTTTGGGATCTATTGTTGCCGCAAACATATTCTCAAAATGAGCAATCCATGCCTCTTCGGCCACGTTATTATCTAATGAAGGATCTACCAAATTTTTTAAATGTGGTGCATTTACGATTCCCCAAAAGTCGTGGGTATTGCCCATTTTTGCTGCTTTATTAAGATCCATCCACATTTCTTCTTTTATGGCCTTTTCGCTATGTTTTCTGTTGAATTTATATGCACTCCGCAGTTCCCTGATTTCATTCGGGTTTCTGGGCTTTCTTTTTAGGGCATTTAGCAGAGCTCTCCTTGCTTTTGTACAGGGTGAATTAAACCATCCCCTATTCAGGCTCTATTTCCTCGTTTTTTTTACATGTTAGAGTTCTTTTTATTTCTTCTAGTATGTTGCTAAATGCCTTCACCATTTCTCCTGCCTCCGCCTCTAGATCTAAGCAGATAGCTATCTTATTTAATGTTGTTGCTATAATTTCTGTTGTTAATTTGGATTGGTCCACTCGAGCCCATTTTAGTTGTACGCCATTTCTCCTTGCCACTATTGGGGTGTCAACATTTAAAATATGCGCAGACTGCCCTATGGAGACATTTATCCATAATGATAAAATACTGTGGTCACTAAAAATTGTAAACTTATTTGGCACTCTAGTGGCTCTATGGCTAATAGGGGTAGTAACCAACATATAATCAATAGTTGACTCTAAACCATTTCTATAAAAGGTTCCTGCCTTATGACCTGATGCTGAATTTAAGTCAATCGACATTATCATATTTCGCCTTGCTAGGGTGTTATTTAAACAGTTACCATATTCGTTGTGTTTGAAATGTTTTATGTTGTTTCCCCTCAAATCCTCTACGCCACATATAGGGGCTGCGTTGTGCTTACACGGGTGTATATTAAAATCGCCAAGCCAAATGATGTTCAAATTATGATTCCTCTTCTTGTCTACACAGTGGTCTAAAACCTTATCAACTTCGCCAACAATAACATGTCTACTTGGGCCAAAATCGTTGTTATAGGTATTAATTAAAAGCCATCTACCTTCATGATGGATTTCCAGCGTAAGAATATGAAAATTTGCATTTGGGGCTTCGAATTTTATTACCTTCCCCGGGAAGTTATTTGCAATCAGAGTCAAAATACCTCCATTTGCTCTTCCTGAAGATGAGGGTATAGCTGGATTTTGATAAATACAATATCCATTCACGAAGATTGGGTCAATAGACCAAGTTTCCTGAAAACAGGCGATATCCTAACATTGCCATGTTTTCAGCCAATTTTCATCACTTAATTTTTGGGAAATACCAGCCACGTTCCATGAGGCTATCTAGAGGACCGTTGTAGTGGGTTCCCTTTGAAGGTCAGGTAAATAAGAAACCTCATCGGTTTGAGAGCAATTTGGAATTTTGGGCAATGGTTGCAGTCAATCGCAAGCCTCTAAGTCGGTCAGTGGGGCAAAACGATTCTCAAGATTTAAAGACTGCAACCTAGGTTGGCCCTCTGGAGACTTACACACCTGATTGTCCTTATGGGGGAAATAGATCTTTTGGAGTGACATTAAATTTGGTTTATAAAAATAACCTAACGGTAAAACCACAATTTCAGAATGATTTAAAGAAATATTACCTAAAATATCCAAAATGTATTTGACTATGAACTCATTATTAAAATTTAATACTACGCAGTCTCCCACCATTCCTTTCCTTGCTGGACCCACCCATGCTATCCTTCTAGCCATGATCAACTGATTTGAGAGGTCTCTGGTTCTTCCCCCCCTTTCCCTCAGTTTTTCTGTCAGCCAGTGGAGTGCCTTAACCTCATCCATGCTGGTGACGATCTCAGCTCGTCATGGAGTACAGTTGAGCTCCACTCTTGACGAGCTGAGTTTGTCACGGCCGTTGGAACGTACGCACGCGGGGCTAATTTCCCCGCTGTGCTGAACGTTCTAAAAACAGGTGTGGCCGTGACGAGCTCAGCTCGTCATGAGGGCAGCTCCGCTTTGCCTCATGATGAGCTCAGCTCGTCTCCAGCATGGGGGCGCTGCGCGCGGTCCCACCCCCCCGCACATCGGGGGAAAACACCCCGCAGCGAAGGGGTTAAACATCAGTTGGCTTGTAGATTCCGATGCACCCTCCGATATTAAAGGTGTATTCCCCAATACCAATACCAATGGTGCGGCTGCCGGGGGAAGATGTAATGCCCGTGTTCCATTTAATGTTGGATGGAAATTCGCCCTTTCCTCCAGTGGCAAATTTGGTTGGTTATCATGCATCATTCCTCCTCGTTTACTTATATCCATCTTCAAGGATAGGGTTTGCTGAGTTGTTACAGCATCCATGCCATTCAATTGGTGGGAATGGGTGATGCTGGGTTTGCTCAAGTCGACTCTCCCATGCCGTTTTAATATCTCTAATGGGCTATTCTGGGATTATTAGACATAGGGACGATGTTTTGGGGAAACCCCCTCCCCTCTATGTTATCAGACGAACCTTGGGATTGGGCCCCTTGATTTAACCTTTCTCTTCCCAGTGCCCCCGTATTCGGGGCACAAACTAATGTCCCTAGCGCCTTTTCATTTATTTTCCTCTGTAGCTCCAGGGCTTCTAGTTTCCCCTACATCCGAGTCAATGTCGTAGTAATAGGGTTCAACATTGTAGCCACTAAAGTCTCTAGTCTCTGCCACATTTCCTCCCAGGACGGGGAGCTACCAGTTATTTCGGGGATGGCCAAAATGCTCCTTTCTTCTTGTATTTCTTGAACAAGCTTCCCCTCTGCACAATGTCCACCTGTTTTTGCTTGTCTAGCTTGCCTGGGTACCTTTGCCGGTTTCTGGTTATGATTCTGTAGGCAAGTTCCTATTTTTCTTTTCCCTACTTTTTCCGAATTTGCTTTGGTGGCCTTTTTTCCCCCTTGCACCTCTGCCCGATACTCCGGGATTTGTTGTTATTGTCAATTGACCAGGTGATACATCCTTTTCTATGCCTTCCCTCTGAGTTTGCAATTGTGGACGATTTATAATAGGGGAGACTATAGTGCCAATATCGGCCCACTCACCAGCCCGCTCACAGCAACATGCATGTCGCAGAAATAAGCAGACAAGACAACTTTTTGTTGGAGAAAAGTAGCTGCAGGTTTATTAGCATATACACATGCCAACAAGGTGGGTTATCTTACAGACGATCCAAAGGCAAGCCGCCCCTCGCGGCCTACCACCTGATTGGCCAATTTGCAACGTGGCCTTAGCCAATCATTGCTTAGCGGTTGTGGTGAGGAGACATCCCCTCCCATTTCCGGTGAACCATTGGTCCACCCTCGGTTTCTGGTTATGATTCTTTAGGCAAGTTCCTATTTTTCTTTTCCCTTCTTTTTCCGAATTTGCTTGGGTGGCCTTTTTTCCCCCTTGCGCCTCTGCCCGATACTCCGGGATTTGTTGTTATTGTCAATTGACCAGGTGATACATCCCTTTCTATGCCTTCCCTCTGAGTTTGCAATTGTGGACGATTTATAATAGGGGAGACTATTTCAGCCCTTGGAGCAGAAATTTGAGCAAAAGTGGTTTGAAGGACCGGTTCCAGTGATAAACGGCGATCTGTAATCTCAATTTCATGCGCTAGAACCGATGTTGCTCTTGTTATGAACGAGTAGAGTGTTCCCACAATCCCCTCCCCCAGATGATCATTTCTGCCCCTGCGCCTATTCATCATACAAAAATAGTTGGTGCCTGCTTTAGGTCTCTACTGACTCATACACCACTGGCAGGGCGATAACAATGGTACGAAGGAAAACAAGGATTCTCACCGGTATTTGAGTGTAGATATCCCTTCTTAGAGGGTGGGCCCAGCCCAGCCTCCTCCGTACTCCGACAAGCACGGACGGGCGCGGACGGGCGCAGACGGGCGCGGACGGGCGCGGAGGAGCGCGGACGGGCCCGCCCTTTCCCTGGGCTTTGCCCGGGCACGTCCCCGCGCGCGTCCCCGCCGCGGGAGCTCGTAGGCGCTTTATGCGCGGTGATTCAGCAGGGGCGGCTGGGAGTTTGAGTCCTTGTTATATTTATTGTTATGTCGTTCATCACTTTATCATTACTCTCATGTTTCTCTCATTAGAATGTTGCATCCTTATGATGCCTTAGATGGTTCTAAGACGATGTCATGCCTGTGGCTTCAGTGAGCAGTTGGTCCAGCTGTGTCTGGCATGAAGATGTTCAGGTCTTCCTTTGAAGAATAAATCCACTTGGAAATATTACCAGATCTACTTGGTTTATTTATCATAACAGTCCTCTCCTGCCGTGCAGGTCCGTGAGTTGCAGGTCTGAGAATGGCGTGACCCCAGTGAGAGAGAAGCGGCTACCCAAATGTCTTTTTGTGAAAAATGTTTTGCCTTTACATAACGCTTCATAACAGTTTTACCATTCATAAATGCTGTAAGCGATAGATTATACTATTACCTAGTTTATCTATTACCTAGTTTAATGGTCCTCAATTATCCCAAACACAGAAGGATTACAGCCTCCATTGTCTGCCGGATTTGTACACCTCACCTGTAGATCACAGCAAATGTTAGCCGCAAGGTTTTACTCACTAAGCTATCTCTACGGCTATCACTACACATGAAGGTCTGGAAAATGGCGTCATATATATATTTTTAAGTCGAGCCTGGGCAGCGCAGGCGCTGTCTGCGAGGCATGCTGTATTCGGTGTATGGGCTATCGGGTACTTTGGACACGCCCACCTTTTTGGTTGGTTAGTTGGCCTGCTTTTTAAAATTATTTTTCTCTGGTTGGTTAATATTGTGCACCCGTCCTGCTTTTAGGTGCTTGGTTCCCTCCCAACGGATATCACCAATTGATTCTTTTGGATGGCCATCTCTGGCCATCTCTTGACTTTGTGAGATGTCCCCCCCACCCTCCGAGCGCAAATGTAGCGTCCATCCATTTCGTTATCTGCAGGGGGAACTATTAGGCCATTTTCTACAGGCCAGTGACCTGCTGTTGAAGAACGTCATGGGATCCTGGAGGTACTACTCAGAAAATAGTTTTTCACCCTTTTTATGTTGATCACATTTTCAGACTGTTATTTTATTCAACAGTACTGTGTGTTTACTTTTTCACACTGAACACATTCAAAATCGTTGCTGTCACATTAATCGTTGACTGAACCAGCGGGAATGGTTTACTATTTTTTATGAATGATTCCTGTATGGACATTGTTGCTTTGATAGAAAATCATTGTGTGCCTGTAAAAGAAAGTAAGAAAAAGCAGGGCTCGAGTCGAGGTACCATGCGGGTGGACAGCGTCCCCCCACTTATTTTACCGGGTGGACGCCGTCCCCCCTGCCAAACTGCTGGACTTCACTCTGTGGCCTCTCTGGGCCGAGCTCAGAGCTCACAGCACGCTGCTCACGCGCTGACTTCTCAGATGCAATCGCATCTAAGGGGTGAGCGAGGGGAGGCAATGAGCCACATGGCGCAAGCCACCTTTCGTGACGTCACTTCCTGTCGTGGCGTCACTTCTGGTGACAGCGTCCCCCCTCTTCATTTATAGGACTTGTGCCCTGAGAACAAGCATTTGCAATGCAATAGGTGTCGCATTACTGAAAGTTTAAGCTACTAGCGTTGCATTATTATTTGCTGCACCAATAGGTCAAACTTTCAGTAATGCAAGACCTGTTGCATTGCAAACGCTTGTTCAGTCTAAGACCCGGGAGCAGGCTCCCTCCCCACCTCTTTCATTAGGCAAGAGAACCTTAATAGAACCTCATGGACAGCGTGCCTTAAGCAGAGCCTGTCCATCCGCCTAGACTTTACCACAGTGATGTTAATGGAGTCTCACACCTCTTGCTCCGGTATGAGCTCAGCTTCTTAATAGACTTCCATGGAGTCTCACACCTAGGGTCACACTCTCGCTCCGTTCTGAGCTCAGCTCCTTCATAGACTTCAATGGAGTCTCACACCTGGGACCACACTCTCGATCCGGTCTGAGCTGAGGTTAATAGACTTCAATAGAGTCTCACACCTGGGAATCACACTCTCACTCGGTCTGAGCTCAGCTTCTTCATAGAGTTCAATGGAGTCTCACACCTTGGAACACACTCTCACTCGGTCTGAACTCAGCTTCTTCATAGAGTTCAATGGAGTCTCACACCTTGGAACACACTCTCGCTCCGGTCTGAGCTCAGCTTCTTCATAGACTTCAATGGAGTCTCACACCTGGGAATCACACTCTCACTCGGTCTGAGCTCAGCTTCTTCATAGAGTTCAATGGAGTCTCACACCTGGGACCACACTCTCGCTCCGGTCTGAGCTGAGGTTAATAGACTTCAATGGAGTCTCACACCTGGGAATCACACTCTCACTCGGTCTGAGCTGAGGTTAATAGAGTTCAATGGAGTCTCACACCTGGGACCACACTCTCGCTCTGGTCTGAGCTCAGCTTCTTCATAGAGTTCAATGGAGTCTCACACCTAGGGTCACACTCTCGCTCCGTTCTGAGCTCAGCTCCTTCATAGACTTCAATGGAGTCTCACACCTGGGACCACACTCTCGCTCCGGTCTGAGCTGAGGTTAATAGACTTCAATGGAGTCTCACACCTGGGAATCACACTCTCACTCGGTCTGAGCTCAGCTTCTTCGTAGAGTTCAATGGAGTCTCACACCTGGGACCACACTCTCGCTCCGGTCTGAGCTGAGGTTAATAGACTTCAATGGAGTCTCACACCTGGGAATCACACTCTCACTCGGTCTGAGCTCAGCTTCTTCATAGAGTTCAATGGAGTCTCACACCTGGGACCACACTCTCGCTCCGGTCTGAGCTGAGGTTAATAGACTTCAATGGAGTCTCACACCTGGGAACACACTCTCGCTCTGGTCTGAGCTCAGCTTCTTCATAGAGTTCAATGGAGTCTCACACCTAGGGTCACACTCTCGCTCCGTTCTGAGCTCAGCTCCTTCATAGACTTCAATGGAGTCTCACACCTGGGACCACACTCTCGCTCCGGTCTGAGCTGAGGTTAATAGACTTCAATGGAGTCTCACACCTGGGAATCACACTCTCACTCGGTCTGAGCTCAGCTTCTTCATAGAGTTCAATGGAGTCTCACACCTGGGACCACACTCTCGCTCCGGTCTGAGCTGAGGTTAATAGACTTCAATGGAATCTCACACCTGGGAATCACACTCTCACTCGGTCTGAGCTCAGCTTCTTCATAGAGTTCAATGGAGTCTCACACCTGGGACCACACTCTCGCTCCGGTCTGAGCTGAGGTTAATAGACTTCAATGGAGTCTCACACCTGGGAACACACTCTCGCTCTGGTCTGAGCTCAGCTTCTTCATAGAGTTCAATGGAGTCTCACACCTTGGAACACACTCTCACTCGGTCTGAGCTCAGCTTCTTCATAAACTTCAATGGAGTCTCACACCTTGGAACACACTCTCACTCAGTCTGAGCTCAGCTCCTTCATAGAGTTCAATGGAGTCTCACACCTTGGAACACACTCTCACTCGGTCTGAGCTCAGCTTCTTCATAGACTTAAATGGAGTCTCACACCTTGGAACACACTCTCACTCGGTCTTAGCTCAGCTTCTTCATAGAGTTCAATGGAGTCTCACACCTGGGACCACACTCTCGCTCCGGTCTGAGCTGAGGTTAATAGACTTCAATGGAGTCTCACACCTGGGAACACACTCTCGCTCTGCTCTGAGCTCAGCTTCTTCATAGAGTTCAATGGAGTCTCACACCTTGGAACACACTCTCACTCGGTCTGAGCTCAGCTTCTTCATAGAGTTCAATGGAGTCTCACACCTTGGAACACACACTCACTCGGTCTGAACTCAGCTTCTTCATAGACTTCAATGGAGTCTCACACCTGGGGTCACACTCTCGCTCCGGTCTGAGCTCAGCTTCTTCATAGAGTTCAATGGAGTCTCACACCTTGGAACACACTCTCACTCGGTCTGAGCTTAGCTTCTTCATAGACTTCAATGGAGTCTCACACCTTGGAACACACTCTCACTCAGTCTGAACTCAGCTTCTTCATAGACTTCAATGGAGTCTCACACCTGGGGTCACACTCTCGCTCCGGTCTGAGTTCAGCTTCTTCATAGACTTCAATGGAGTCTCACACCTGGGGTCACACTCTCGCTTCGGTCTGACCTCAGCTTCTTCATAGACTTCAATGGAGTCTCACACCTTGGAACACACTCTCACTCGGTCTGAACTCAGCTTCTTCACAGACTTCAATGGAGTCTCACACCTTGGAACAAACTCTCGCTCGCTCTGAACTCAGCTTCTTCATAGAGTTCAATTGAGTCTCACACCTTGGAACACACTCTCACTCGGTCTGAGCTCAGCTTCTTCATAGAGTTCAATGGAGTCTCACACCTTGGAACACACTCTCACTCGGTCTGAGCTCAGCTTCTTCATAGACTTCAATGGAGTCTCACACCTGGGACCACCCTCTCACTCGGTCTGACCTCAGCTTCTTCATAGACTTCAATGGAGTCTCACACCTGGGGTCATACTCTTGCTCTGGTCTGAGCTCAGCTTCTTCATAGACTTCAATGGAGTCTCACACCTCAGAACACACTCTCCCTGGTCTGAGCTCAGCTTCTTCATAGACTTCAATGGAGTCTCACACCTGGGGTCACACTCTCCCTCGGTCTGAGCTCAGCTTCTTAATAGACTTCAATGGAGTCTCACACCTTGGAACGCACTCTCACTCGGTCTGAGCTCAGCTTCTTCATAGAGTTTAATGGAGTCTCACACCTGGGAACACACTCTCACTCGGTCTGAGCTCAGCTTCTTAATAGACTTCAATGGAGTCTCACACCTTGGAACACACTCTCGCTCGGTCTGAGCTCAGCTTCTTCATAGACTTCAATGGAGTCTCACACCTGGGGTCACACTCTCACTCGGTCTGAGCTCAGCTTCTTCATAGACTTCAATGGAGTCTCACACCTGGGGTCATACTCTTGCTCTGGTCTGAGCTCAGCTTCTTCATAGACTTCAATGGAGTCTCACACCTCGGAACACACTCTCCCTGGTCTGAGCTCAGCTTCTTCATAGACTTCAATGGAGTCTCACACCTGGGGTCACACTCTCCCTCGGTCTGAGCTCAGCTTCTTAATAGACTTCAATGGAGTCTCACACCTTGGAACGCACTCTCACTCGGTCTGAGCTCAGCTTCTTCATAGACTTCAATGGAGTCTCACACCTTGGAACACACTCTCACTCGGTCTGAGCTCAGCTTCTTCATAGAGTTCAATGGAGTCTCACACCTTGGAACACACTCTCGCTTGGTCTGAGCTGAGGTTAATAGACTTCAATGGAGTCTCACACCTTGGAACACACTCTCACTCAGTCTGAGCTCAGCTCCTTCATAGAGTTCAATGGAGTCTCACACCTTGGAACACACTCTCACTCGGTCTGAGCTCAGCTTCTTCATAGAGTTCAATGGAGTCTCACACCGTGCAACACACTCTCACTCGGTCTGAGCTCAGCTTCTTCATAGACTTAAATGGAGTCTCACACCTTGGAACACACTCTCACTTGGTCTGAGCTCAGCTTCTTCATAGAATTCAATGGAGTCTCACACCTGGGACCACACTCTCGCTCCGGTCTGAGCTGAGGTTAATAGACTTCAATGGAGTCTCACACCTGGGAACACACTCTCGCTCTGCTCTGAGCTTCTTCATAGAGTTCAATGGAGTCTCACACCTTGGAACACACTCTCACTCGGTCTGAGCTCAGCTTCTTCATAGAGTTCAATGGAGTCTCACACCTTGGAACACACACTCACTCGGTCTGAACTCAGCTTCTTCATAGACTTCAATGGAGTCTCACACCTGGGGTCACACTCTCGCTCCGGTCTGAGCTCAGCTTCTTCATAGAGTTCAATGGAGTCTCACACCTTGGAACACACTCTCACTCGGTCTGAGCTTAGCTTCTTCATAGACTTCAATGGAGTCTCACACCTTGGAACACACTCTCACTCAGTCTGTACTCAGCTTCTTCATAGACTTCAATGGAGTCTCACACCTGGGGTCACACTCTCGCTCCGGTCTGAGTTCAGCTTCTTCATAGACTTCAATGGAGTCTCACACCTGGGGTCACACTCTCGCTTCGGTCTGACCTCAGCTTCTTCATAGACTTCAATGGAGTCTCACACCTTGGAACACACTCTCACTCGGTCTGAACTCAGCTTCTTCACAGACTTCAATGGAGTCTCACACCTTGGAATAAACTCTCGCTCGCTCTGAACTCAGCTTCTTCATAGAGTTCAATTGAGTCTCACACCTTGGAACACACTCTCACTCGGTCTGAGCTCAGCTTCTTCATAGAGTTCAATGGAGTCTCACACCTGGGACCACACTCTCGCTCCGGTCTGAGCTGAGGTTAATAGACTTCAATGGAGTCTCACACCTGGGAACACACTCTCGCTCTGGTCTGAGCTCAGCTTCTTCATAGAGTTCAATGGAGTCTCACACCTAGGGTCACACTCTCGCTCCGTTCTGAGCTCAGCTCCTTCATAGACTTCAATGGAGTCTCACACCTGGGACCACACTCTCGCTCCGGTCTGAGCTGAGGTTAATAGACTTCAATGGAGTCTCACACCTGGGAATCACACTCTCACTCGGTCTGAGCTCAGCTTCTTCATAGAGTTCAATGGAGTCTCACACCTGGGACCACACTCTCGCTCCGGTCTGAGCTGAGGTTAATAGACTTCAATGGAGTCTCACACCTGGGAATCACACTCTCACTCGGTCTGAGCTCAGCTTCTTCATAGAGTTCAATGGAGTCTCACACCTGGGACCACACTCTCGCTCCGGTCTGAGCTGAGGTTAATAGACTTCAATGGAGTCTCACACCTGGGAACACACTCTCGCTCTGGTCTGAGCTCAGCTTCTTCATAGAGTTCAATGGAGTCTCACACCTTGGAACACACTCTCACTCGGTCTGAGCTCAGCTTCTTCATAAACTTCAATGGAGTCTCACACCTTGGAACACACTCTCACTCAGTCTGAGCTCAGCTCCTTCATAGAGTTCAATGGAGTCTCACACCTTGGAACACACTCTCACTCGGTCTGAGCTCAGCTTCTTCATAGACTTAAATGGAGTCTCACACCTTGGAACACACTCTCACTCGGTCTTAGCTCAGCTTCTTCATAGAGTTCAATGGAGTCTCACACCTGGGACCACACTCTCGCTCCGGTCTGAGCTGAGGTTAATAGACTTCAATGGAGTCTCACACCTGGGAACACACTCTCGCTCTGCTCTGAGCTCAGCTTCTTCATAGAGTTCAATGGAGTCTCACACCTTGGAACACACTCTCACTCGGTCTGAGCTCAGCTTCTTCATAGAGTTCAATGGAGTCTCACACCTTGGAACACACACTCACTCGGTCTGAACTCAGCTTCTTCATAGACTTCAATGGAGTCTCACACCTGGGGTCACACTCTCGCTCCGGTCTGAGCTCAGCTTCTTCATAGAGTTCAATGGAGTCTCACACCTTGGAACACACTCTCACTCGGTCTGAGCTTAGCTTCTTCATAGACTTCAATGGAGTCTCACACCTTGGAACACACTCTCACTCAGTCTGAACTCAGCTTCTTCATAGACTTCAATGGAGTCTCACACCTGGGGTCACACTCTCGCTCCGGTCTGAGTTCAGCTTCTTCATAGACTTCAATGGAGTCTCACACCTGGGGTCACACTCTCGCTTCGGTCTGACCTCAGCTTCTTCATAGACTTCAATGGAGTCTCACACCTTGGAACACACTCTCACTCGGTCTGAACTCAGCTTCTTCGCAGACTTCAATGGAGTCTCACACCTTGGAACAAACTCTCGCTCGCTCTGAACTCAGCTTCTTCATAGAGTTCAATTGAGTCTCACACCTTGGAACACACTCTCACTCGGTCTGAGCTCAGCTTCTTCATAGAGTTCAATGGAGTCTCACACCTTGGAACACACTCTCACTCGGTCTGAGCTCAGCTTCTTCATAGACTTCAATGGAGTCTCACACCTGGGACCACCCTCTCACTCGGTCTGACCTCAGCTTCTTCATAGACTTCAATGGAGTCTCACACCTGGGGTCATACTCTTGCTCTGGTCTGAGCTCAGCTTCTTCATAGACTTCAATGGAGTCTCACACCTCAGAACACACTCTCCCTGGTCTGAGCTCAGCTTCTTCATAGACTTCAATGGAGTCTCACACCTGGGGTCACACTCTCCCTCGGTCTGAGCTCAGCTTCTTAATAGACTTCGATGGAGTCTCACACCTTGGAACGCACTCTCACTCGGTCTGAGCTCAGCTTCTTCATAGAGTTTAATGGAGTCTCACACCTGGGAACACACTCTCACTCGGTCTGAGCTCAGCTTCTTAATAGACTTCAATGGAGTCTCACACCTTGGAACACACTCTCGCTCGGTCTGAGCTCAGCTTCTTCATAGACTTCAATGGAGTCTCACACCTGGGGTCACACTCTCACTCGGTCTGAGCTCAGCTTCTTCATAGACTTCAATGGAGTCTCACACCTGGGGTCATACTCTTGCTCTGGTCTGAGCTCAGCTTCTTCATAGACTTCAATGGAGTCTCACACCTCGGAACACACTCTCCCTGGTCTGAGCTCAGCTTCTTCATAGACTTCAATGGAGTCTCACACCTGGGGTCACACTCTCCCTCGGTCTGAGCTCAGCTTCTTAATAGACTTCAATGGAGTCTCACACCTTGGAACGCACTCTCACTCGGTCTGAGCTCAGCTTCTTCATAGACTTCAATGGAGTCTCACACCTTGGAACACACTCTCACTCGGTCTGAGCTCAGCTTCTTCATAGAGTTCAATGGAGTCTCACACCTTGGAACACACTCTCGCTTGGTCTGAGCTGAGGTTAATAGACTTCAATGGAGTCTCACACCTTGGAACACACTCTCACTCAGTCTGAGCTCAGCTCCTTCATAGAGTTCAATGGAGTCTCACACCTTGGAACACACTCTCACTCGGTCTGAGCTCAGCTTCTTCATAGAGTTCAATGGAGTCTCACACCGTGCAACACACTCTCACTCGGTCTGAGCTCAGCTTCTTCATAGACTTAAATGGAGTCTCACACCTTGGAACACACTCTCACTTGGTCTGAGCTCAGCTTCTTCATAGAGTTCAATGGAGTCTCACACCTGGGACCACACTCTCGCTCCGGTCTGAGCTGAGGTTAATAGACTTCAATGGAGTCTCACACCTGGGAACACACTCTCGCTCTGCTCTGAGCTTCTTCATAGAGTTCAATGGAGTCTCACACCTTGGAACACACTCTCACTCGGTCTGAGCTCAGCTTCTTCATAGAGTTCAATGGAGTCTCACACCTTGGAACACACACTCACTCGGTCTGAACTCAGCTTCTTCATAGACTTCAATGGAGTCTCACACCTGGGGTCACACTCTCGCTCCGGTCTGAGCTCAGCTTCTTCATAGAGTTCAATGGAGTCTCACACCTTGGAACACACTCTTACTCGGTCTGAGCTTAGCTTCTTCATAGACTTCAATGGAGTCTCACACCTTGGAACACACTCTCACTCAGTCTGTACTCAGCTTCTTCATAGACTTCAATGGAGTCTCACACCTGGGGTCACACTCTCGCTCCGGTCTGAGTTCAGCTTCTTCATAGACTTCAATGGAGTCTCACACCTGGGGTCACACTCTCGCTTCGGTCTGACCTCAGCTTCTTCATAGACTTCAATGGAGTCTCACACCTTGGAACACACTCTCACTCGGTCTGAACTCAGCTTCTTCACAGACTTCAATGGAGTCTCACACCTTGGAATTAACTCTCGCTCGCTCTGAACTCAGCTTCTTCATAGAGTTCAATTGAGTCTCACACCTTGGAACACACTCTCACTCGGTCTGAGCTCAGCTTCTTCATAGACTTCAATGGAGTCTCACACCTCAGAACACACTCTCCCTGGTCTGAGCTCAGCTTCTTCATAGACTTCAATGGAGTCTCACACCTGGGGTCACACTCTCCCTCGGTCTGAGCTCAGCTTCTTAATAGACTTCAATGGAGTCTCACACCTTGGAACGCACTCTCACTCGGTCTGAGCTCAGCTTCGTCATAGAGTTCAATGGAGTCTCGCACCTGGGAACACACTCTCACTCGGTCTGAGCTCAGCTTCTTAATAGACTTCAATGGAGTCTCACACCTTGGAACACACTCTCGCTCGGTCCGAGCTCAGCTTCTTCATAGACTTCAATGGAGTCTCACACCTGGGGTCACACTCTCACTCGGTCTGAGCTCAGCTTCTTCATAGACTTCAATGGAGTCTCACACCTGGGGTCATACTCTTGCTCTGGTCTGAGCTCAGCTTCTTCATAGACTTCAATGGAGTCTCACACCTCGGAACACACTCTCCCTGGTCTGAGCTCAGCTTCTTCATAGACTTCAATGGAGTCTCACACCTGGGGTCACACTCTCCCTCGGTCTGAGCTCAGCTTCTTAATAGACTTCAATGGAGTCTCACACCTTGGAACGCACTCTCACTCGGTCTGAGCTCAGCTTCTTCATAGACTTCAATGGAGTCTCACACCTTGGAACACACTCTCACTCGGTCTGAGCTCAGCTTCTTCATAGAGTTCAATGGAGTCTCACACCTTGGAACACACTCTCGCTCGGTGTGAGCTCAGCTTCTTCATAGAGTTCAATGGAGTCTCACGATTTGGAGCAGGCCCGGAGTCTCACACCTTGGAAGGGAGTCTCACTCCTGGTGAGGCGAGGGGGTAACCTCGTCTTGAATGGAGTCTCACTCCCACGTGCAGGGTCCCTCCTGCTTAGCCTTTATGGTTTACATTTGATAGAGTCAAGCGCCTTGAAGCGCAGTCTCACTCCTGGGCAGCCTCTTTGCCACCATTGACTACCAAGGAGTGAAGCTCAGAAAAGGCGACGGACTCACCAGGGAACAGCAGAAGCATAAGGGTACCAACGATGACTGTTTTCATACCACACAACACAGACACATGACCTTGGAAGTAGGAATGTCCGAGCAGGCCCTACCATTACTCTAAAACGAAAACGGTTTTTCTGTGGTTATGATGCAAAGCACACTGGCACCCGTGCTAGGAAGAGCAGCGCTATATGGGGGAAGTAAATATAAATACAATCCCATCCTTCGAGTGGGCGGTCTTCGCAGGATATTAAAGAAAGGGGGAGGGGGAGAGGTGGTGTGAGCCGCACAGAGGTGGGGGGAGGGAGAGGGGGTGTGATCTGCACAGCTGACCTCAGGTTCTCAGCTCTAATCCCTCGGAAGCTGTTATCCGCTGTCATCAATGCAATCCTCACAGCTCTAATCCCCACTCCCAGCCGCCTGCCCCACACCCGCCATCTGTCCACTTAGCGCCCTCCATGTCCCACCTAGGGGGGGGGGGCAGAGAGCCCACCCCAGGAGGGAGGGGCGAAGGGAGGTGGGCAGCAAAGCTTGGGGCTCCCTTCCTCGGGGACAGGGCCACAGGGAGGTGGGACATGGGGCTCAGAGTCCACATCCATGGAGGGAGGGGCTAGCAATGCGGGTAGCATGGGGCTCAGAGTCCCCATCCATGGAGGGGGGCGGGGCTAGCAATGAGGGTAGCATGGGGCTCAGAGTCCACATCCAAGGAGGGGGGGCTAGCAATGAGGGTAGCATGGGGCTCAGAGTCCACATCCATGGAGGGAGGGGCTAGCAATAAGGGTAGCATGGGGCTCAGAGTCCACATCCACGGAGGGAGCGGCTAGCAAGAGGGTAGCATGGGGCTCAGAGTCCACAGCCATGGAGGGGGGGGGCTAGCAATGAGGGTAGCATGGGGCTCAGACTCCACATCCATGGGGAGGGGCTAGCAATGAGGGTAGCATGGGGCTCAGAGTCCACATCCATGGGGGGGGTACCATTGAGGGTAGCATGGGGCTCAGAGTCCACATCCATGGGGGGCGGGGGGTAGCAATGAGGGTAGCATGGGGCTCAGAGTCAACATCCATGGGGGAGGGGCTAGCAATGAGAGTAGCATGGGGCTCAGAGTCCGCATCCATGGGGGAGGGGCTAGCAATGAGGGTAGCATGGGGCTCAGAGTCCACATCCATGGAGGGTGGCTAGCAATGAGGGTAGCATGGGGCTCAGAGTCCACATCCATGGAGGAGGCTAGCAATGAGGGTAGCATGGGGCTCAGAGTCCACATCCATGGGGAGGGGCTAGCAATGAGGGAAGCATGGGGCTCAGAGTCCACATCCATGGAGGGTGGCTAGCAATGAGGGTAGCATGGGGCTCAGAGTCCACATCCATGGAGGGGGCTAGCAATGAGGGTAGCATGGGGCTCAGAGTCCACATCCATGGGGGAGGGGCTAGCAATGAGGGAGCATGGGGCTCAGAGTCCACATCCTTGGAGGGTGGCTAGCAATGAGGGTAGCATGGGGCTCAGAGTCCACATCCATTGGGGGAGGAGCTAGCAATGAGGGTAGCATGGGACTCAGAGTCCACATCCATGGAGGGTGGCTAGCAATGAGGGTAGCATGGGGCTCAGAGTCCACATCCATGGAGGGGGCTAGCAATGAGGGTAGCATGGGGCTCAGAGTCCACATCCATGGGGGTGGGGCTAGCAATGAGGGTAGCATGGGGCTCAGAGTCCACATCCATGGAGGGTGGCTAGCAATGAGGGTAGCATGGGGCTCAGAGTCCACATCCATGGAGGGGGCTAGCAATGAGGGTAGCATGGGGCTCAGAGTCCACATCCATGGAGGGAGGTGCTAGCAATGACGGTAGCATGGGGCTCAGAGTCCACATCCAATGGGGGGCTAGCAATGAGGGTAGCATGGGGCTCAGAGTCCACATCCATGGAGGGTGGCTAGCAATGAGGGTAGCATGGGGCTCAGAGTCCACATCCATGGAGGGGGCTAGCAATGAGGGTAGCATGGGGCTCAGAGTCCACATCCATGGAGGGAGGTGCTAGCAATGACGGTAGCATGGGGCTCAGAGTCCACATCCAATGGGGGGCTAGCAATGAGGGTACATTGGGGCTCAGAGTTGAGGTTCCGTGGTTTTCGGGACCGGACTCCATTTTGTTTTGCGTTGCTCGAAACGCCATTTTATGTTGCTCTCACGTAGGCCGTGGAAGTAAACGAACGAACAAAGTTGCATGGGCTTCATTGTTCATGTACATATTAACATGGCCTTTTCGACTTGCAAGTGAACTGCAAGATGCTGACCCCGACACCTGAAACTGACCCTTCCACGAAGCCAATTTCTCTAGATGATCGTTGTCTGAGTTTTCCAATCACTGTTCAGGATATCGTTAACTTCTAGTTTCTTGCACATATCTTATCCTACTCAACATCTGAATTGCTCCTTTTCTTATGTCTTTTCATTACATGGGTAGTGCTTTCAATGATGTGTTTGTTGGGCTCGTGGTAATCGATTTTGGGACAGTCCTAATAATTAACTTGTGGGTTGGTACGAGGTAAAGTGAGCTCCTTGGAATGTAATAATGTATGTAAAATGTACTTGATTGGTCAGAATTTGCCGCCATGGGTGTGCATTTGTAATGGGCTGAAAATGGCAGTATAAGGTGATGTCTTGCTCTACAAAAATTGAGCAGTTTCCTGAGTTGTACACCGTGTTGTATTGCTTGGTTTACTGTTACTAGCTGCAGCTAATAAATTTGATCTTTGACGCCACCTAGAAGTATTCCGTGTCTCTGTAGTCCAAGACAGGTGAATCCGAAGACTTCGGGTGTGTCCCTGGCACCGCTGGGTTCTAAGAAAACCCGGTTCTTCAGTTGGCGCCCACGTGGGGCGACATCAAGCGGTACCGGTCCAAGCCCGAGGATCGTGAGGAGCCACGTGAGAAAATCCTGGAGGAAGGCCGCCACTTCATCGACCCCTGTATGTCGACGTGGACCGAAGGTTTTTGCTGCGAGGCTTCCCGCTTTCCGACGGCTACGAAGGACTGCTGCCCTGACTGTCGCCCTGTCTTGGACCCTCGATTGATCCTTTGTAGAGCGAGATGATAGACGGACTTCTGGTGGCGTGACAAATATGTGGTTAAGTATAAGTGGGTCGCTCCCACGACTTTGGTTTGGTTCTTGGTTTGGTATGATTCGGTTACTGCGGCAAACGAAGCCGAGGGGCTCGTATATTTGCAAGTGTATCGATAGTTGATAACCCCTTGAAGTTTGAAGCTAGATTAGTGAGCTCTAAGATGCCTGGTCTTAGCAAAATTAGGAAATGGTTTAGTTGTGGTTGCAACAGGGATTCCCGATTGGAGGATTCGTGTCCGATACCTCCGGATGGAACTCCAACTTATGAGCTCTATTCAAAACACGGAGTGGGTCCTATTAGTTATAATGAAGTGTGGGTCCGCTATACTAGGAAAGATGGTGTCTTACGATGGCCCCAACATGGTAGTTTCAAATTAAATATTTTAGACAATCTGGAAGTTGCGCTATTTAAGAAAAAAGCCCGGCCGGCAATGTTTGACTCTTTCCGTCTCTGGCGAAAGGAAGCCAAACAGCGAGAAATTAAGCAAGCAAAAAGAGATAGGAAAGATAAGAATATGTCAGTACTACAAGCTGCTAGGCAGTTTAGGGAAGATGGAGAAGAGCGTGCGAGTGAAGTCTCAGATAGACAGCGTTACATGGCCATGGATAAATGTTATCTGGCCTTGCCGTCTTCTCCTCCGAAAGTGATTGAAGACCTTGAAAAAGATTCTTTGATCTCTCATTTACTGAGATTGCCACCCCCTTATGTGCAGGGTGCTACTGCGCCTCCATTACCCCCGGTTGTTCTACCCTTTGTTGTTCAACCTCCTGCTGTTGTTCAGCCACCCGTTGTTTCCCAGATGGTTCTCCCTTCTACTGTGCAATCCCCTCTAGGGTCGCAAGCTTTGCTACCAGCTTTGCCTCAAACTCCTTTGCCTTCTACTTCTGAACTTTCGACTTCTACTGCTCCTATTCCTCCTTTGCCTCAAGATATTAATTTTCCTGTTTTTACGCCTACTTCTTCTCACTCTGCTCGAAAACGAATGACTGAGACTGTTGTTAATCTATTGTCTCCATTGTTTGGGTCATTGAATATGACCCCTGTTTCGGAACGTAAGCAGAGTCGTAGTCAGCTTCCCAGTTCCGAGGAATGGGCAGTGTTGGATTTATTGGCTCGTAGATGGATTATAAATCCTTCCAGGTATACTTTGCCTGCGGTTATGGATGTTTTCTTTCAGTGGGAACCGCCTAAGCAAAGGTATGTTTTTGATGTAATGTGTACTTTTCTGCGTCAAGAATGGGAAGATAATGAGTTGGGTCCGATTCCGCAGGATGTGCTCGATGTTCAATCAGTTTGCTAAAGGGACAATAGTAGAATCTGATGTTACAGATGCCGTAGAGACGATACTTGCTTTCAGGTCTAGGCTACCGCCTCAGACATTGTACGAACCTGATTCCTCCGTTAGGACAAAAGTGAAGCAGTATCCCATGATAGAAGTTCCTCCTGTATGGAGAGAGGCCGTTGCTGCTAATGTTAATCAGGGTATTCAAGCTGCAGAGGCTCATTTTCAGCGAGTATGGGTACATGTTCCTTGGAAGAGAGCAGAGGTCTTGGCTCTTAAGCAGACCTTACCTGACCCTCGTAAGAATCCTGCTGGTTATACAAAGAATTGTCTCAGACAGTAGATGCGTGTATTATGAATTTAGCCGACATTGATATGTTGATGGGTAATGTAGTCCCTCAACCTTTGTGGGCGAAGATTCGTCATGAGAATAATGCGCAAGAGTTAGGAGATACATGGGCGAATATTGTTGCTGCAGATGGTCGACAGGTGGGAGGTGCTAAGCCTGAAGCTTTAGTTGCAGAATTACCTGGTAGAATTATTAATTTGATGAAAACGATGATGCTCGCGTTACGCGTAAATTGGGATAAGTTAGCAGCATGTAAGCAGAAGAAAGATGAGAGTGTGTCTGATTTCTTCACCAGGTTTGAGGAAACGTTTATCGATCATAGTGGTCAGGATATGAGTATGGAAGGTGGTCAAAGGTTATTTGTGGACACATTTGTCTTTAATTTGCTTCCCAAACTTTCTAATAAGTTGAAGGACTCAGAGAGTTCATGGGCTGTTTCTTCATCAGCCCAGATATTGGCTACTGCACAATATTACGAGAATAGGGATTAAGATGAGAAGGATAAAGCGGAGAAGAAAACTAAAGATCTAAAGACGAAAGTTCTTTTGCAGCAAGCTTATCCACCTCGTACGAATCAGCCTCAGTTTCAGCAAGCTCCACAGTTTCAGAGATTGCTACAGAAGCCTGAGCCTCATGCTCCGTGATTCTTTCCTGGTCCTAATCAGTGTGCTTACTGCAGAGAGGAAGGTCATTTCAAGAATAATAATTTCCGGCTTTGCTACAGCGTGCGAATGGTGTATCTGGTCAGAGAGGTCGTGGTGGTTTCCAGCAAGCTCCTAGGGGTAGGGGACGTGGTGTGTTTCCCCAAAATGAGCGTTCCTCTCCCCCTCAGAATTCTGCGAATTATTTTGATAGACAGAATGTTCCGAGTGGTCAGTCTGCCCAGTACTATGTTGAGGATTACTGTGTTGAAGGTGAGCGTGTTGGTTATAATGATAACTAGGACATCCACGGACAAAGTGAGGGAGTAGTGTCAGTTCCAGTAGACCAGAGTGGACCTTATGTTGCGGTGAGTACATCAGGTGTGGTAGAACCTTTTCTGTTGGATACTGGTGCGATGAAGAGTTCTATTATGCACTCTAAACTTCCTGGCGCACCTTTGTCTGGCTTGACCAATGTTTCCGTAGGATTTTCAGGCGCCCCAGTTCGTAATCCGGTTTCTAGTCCTTTGCCTCTTTCTATTGGTCCTTGTGAATTGGAAGCTCCTCCTATTCTAACGACTGGTTGTGGTGAGAATCTGTTGGGTTTGGACTTGCTGAAAAGATTGTATGTGACATTACATTGCTCTCCTTCGGAAGTACATCTTACTTTAGGTAAGAGAGTGATTTCTCCGATGTATTTGTCTAAAGATTGTCTTCCACTGGAATTGCGTTCTCTTCCTGATACGCTTTGGGCTACGGGTCCAAATGATGTTGGCCTTTTGCAAATTCCACCGTATGTTGTTACCCTCAAGTCGAATGCTAGGCTACCTCGTATTCCGCAGTATAAGATATCGAGCGATGGCGAGAGAGCTCTTTTGGCGATCATCTATGATTTAGTTGAGAAGGATGTAGTTGAAGAAACGAGAGGTAACGTGTGTAACAGTCCTGTTTTGCCTGTTCTTAAGCGCACTGATGCTTCTCAGCCACCTGTGTATCGGTTTGTGATCGATCTTCGAGAAGTGAACAAAATTGTTGTGCCACAGTTTCCTGTTGTTCCTGATATCACTGCTTTGTTGACTCTGATTCCAGCTTCGGCTGCTTGGTTTTCTGTCATCGACTTGAAGAATGCTTTCTTCAGCATTCCGATTGCCGAGGAGAGTAGAGATATTTTTGGATTCTCTTTAGGGGGACGAAGCTTCCGGTTTAAGAGAGCTCCCCAAGGTTATTGTGAAAGTCCCTCGATCGGTCAGGCGTTGAAAACTCAGCTTGTTGGTTTTGTGTTGCCTTCTGGTGCTACTCTTATCCAGTATGTTGATGATCTTCTGGTTGCTGCTGATGATGAAGAGATTTGTAAAGAGGCTACTCTTTCTTTGTTGCGGTATTTGTCTGACCTTCATCATAAAGTGTCACCTTCAAAGTTACAGTATTGCCGCCAAGAAGTAACCTACTTAGGTCATCTCTTGTCGAAGGAGGGACAGAGATTGACCCCAGAACGAATTCAAGCGATTGCGCAAATGGGTGTGCCCTCCACACAGAGAGAAGTGCGTGCTTTCTTAGGTATCACCTCGTATTGTAGGCAATTGATTCTGAATTTTTCTCTGCTAGCGAAACCTCTGTTGGCATTGACTCTTAAAGATACTCCGCATCCTCTTCCTTGGTCTGACGAATGTCAGAAAAGTTTTTCTGAATTACTCGATGCATTGTGTTCGGCTCCGGTGTTGGGTACCCCAGACTACAGTAAGCCTTTCACGTTGTATGTGCACGAGAGAGAAGGTTGTGCATTGTCAGTTTGACACAGTGTTCCGGAGACAAGCAACGCTAAGGCGTTGCCGAGTTGTTTGAGAGCTACAGCGGCAGCTGCTGTTTCTATCCGACAGTCTGCTGGTTTGGTATTGGATAATACATTGATTGTGATGGTCCCGCATGCAGTAGATACGTTGTTGAACAGGACCAAGACACAGCACCTTACTAGTGCACGTCTGTCAGGTTATGAGTTGACACTGTTGGCTAGCCATGTGCACATCAAGAGATGTAATGTGTTGAATCCAGCTACCTTGTTGCCGATTTCTGTAGAGACAGATGCTCAAGAACAGCATGATTGCTTTCTTCGTACAGAGGAAGAAATGAAGGCTAGAGTGGATCTTAAAGATACTCCTCTTACGAATGTTGATGGTACCCTATGGGTAGATGGTTCGTGCTTTAAGCTTCCGAATGGTGAGACGACTGCAGCGTATGCGGTTACAACTTTGCATACAGTTGTTGAAACAGCACGTATAGCACAGAATTCTGCACAAGCAGCAGAGTTGATTGCACTGACTAGAGCGTGTATGTTGTCAGAAGGAAAGCGAGTGAATGTTTATACTGATAGCCAGTATGCATTTGGTGTTGCCCACAGTTTTGGACGTTTGTGGAGAGAAAGGGGATTCCTTACTTCCCATGGCACTAAAATGCAGCATGGGCAGTTAGTGAATGAACTTCTGGAATCACTTACTCTCTCAAAGCAGATTGCAATTGTGAAGTGTAGTGCGCATAAGAAAGTTGTGGATGAGGTTGGTCGAGGAAATGCGTTTGCGGATGAAGTTGCGAAGGAAACGGCGAAAGATATGATGAGCCGTACGTATGTTGCAGGCCCCGCAAGATGGGTCATGGCAGGTGGAATGTGTGAAGACACAATAGAAAGTGTGAAGATGATTCAGGCTGAAGCGACTGAGAAAGAAGTGAGTACGTGGTATGTTGGATTTGACAGGTTGTTGGGTTGAGTTGTCGGAGCACCAGCGATGGTTGTTGCCAGATGCGTATGTTATACCAGTGGTTACTATGGCTCATGGAATGGCTCACATTAGTTCGAAGGGAATATGCAAGTTGTTTGCTCCAGTATGGCAGAATGCTGGAATTCCGAAATGTGCTGAGAATGTGGTGAAGCATTGTATGATTTGTTTGAAATACAATCCTGGAAAGGGAACTCCAACTCCAGCTGGCCATTTTGCTCCTCCGACATACCCGTTTGAGGTGATACAGTTAGATTACATTCACATGGAGAGATGTAATAACTTGAAGTATGTCCTTGTGGTTGTTTGAGCCTTTTCCAGATGGATAGAGGCTTACCCCCTAAAGGATAATACTGCCTTGTCTACAGCCAAAGTTATGCTCAAGGAATATTTCCTTAGGTTTGGTTTGCCGAGAATTGTATGGTCAGACAATGGGAGTGAATTTGTGGGTCAAATCATGAAGAAAGTGTGTGTTGGTTTAGGGATAAAGCAGAACTTTCACGCTGTGAATCACCCCCAGTCAGCTGGACTTGTTGAGTGCTATAATGGCACGTTAAAACTGAAACTAGCTAAGATTCAAGCGAGCACTGGTCTTACATGGCCGGATGCCTTGCCGTTGGCTCTTTTGTCAACAAGGACGACTGTGCATTCTCGTGTGGGACTTAGCCCATATGAAATAGTGTATGGTCATCCAGCGAATGTTTGGAGTGTGCCTCGTCCCAAGAAATATAGCGAAATTGAGTACCCTATGTTGGTGGATTATTTACATGACTTGACTGCTAAATTGTGTGTTCTCCACCAACAGGTCTATGACAGTTTGCCGACAGCTACTGCAGATCCAGGGCACACAATACAACCTGGACAATATGTGCTGACAAAGAATTTTCAACGGACCAAGAATTTAGAGCCAAGGTGGACTGGACCTTATTTAGTTTTGTTGGTCACTCGGACTGCTGTTAGAGTAGCTGGCAAAAAGAATTGGGTGCATGCCACCCACTGTAAAAAAGTTCCTTTGCCCTTACCGTATGATCAGTGGGTGAGGGAGGGAATAGCTGATTCTGATTGTGAACGAGTTCCTAGGTTCATACCATTTAGTGATGCTCCTTTGATATGGACTCAGTCAGAACGTGCAGATGACGACGTTCTTCAAGCTGCTGTGCCGCTCCACATTAGAATCAACACTACGAATCCAGAGGTCCTTTTCCAAGACCAGACTGTGCCTGGTAAAGAACGCTACGATCTAAGATCATGAAAGACTGAATAATGGACTAATAAAATTGGAATTTTTTTATGCAGTGAGTTACACCTTGTCAGATCAAGAAACTTTTTTTCTTTTTCTTTTTTGAGTCACCATCCGGACTCCGCTGCAGGGTCACGGTACAGCCTTAAGGGGTGAACCGCGTATTGACACAAGGTCTGTGGTTCAGGGTCGTTAGTACGATCTTGGCGCACACTTAAGTGAAAAAGGTAACAGTCGTGAGCAGCACGTTAGAGGATGGAGTTTCTTGAGTCTAATAAGAGTGTTAAGGAAAATAATACTAAAATGAGAATATGTATCTTGATTCGTAGCAAATGCTTTTTAATACTGTGTTTTCTAATGCTTTTGAATATTACGTTAGCTTGTGTGGGTTGGATTTTCTATGTCACACAACAGACGCTTGCATCTACATCCCAACCTACTCCTTCTTTTCCTACTGTTTCTTTACATGAGTTTCATACGTTGCCTGAACATGAACAGACGCGAAGATCAGAATTTGTGAACAATTTGTTTATACAGATGCTGCATCAGCACCAGTTAGTTATAAATTCCACAAATTGTTGGGTTTGTGGTCTTATGCCACATACGACAGATAAGGGAATGCCATATTTGGTTTTGCCTTTTTCGTCTAATGGGTCAGTATGGGCCCTCCAGTCGATGTTTATCTATGCGAATGAAGCATCTCCTGTACGTTCCGTTAAGGATAATGTGAGTAATAATGCCTTGATACGGGGAATAGTCGATATGATTAGAGATATCGACACGTACAATGCTATCCCTAAAGATGAGGTACGAGCATACGTTGGTTGGAACAAGACGAGATATAGTATTAGTCTGACTGAAAAAGAGAGACAGAAAAGGTCTTCTCCTATTTGGATTGTACCCCATCGAGGTCATTTTTGTCTGCAAGGTAATGGTCAGAATCCGAGAGCTCAGCTTGGTAAGAGTGTGTGTGTTCACACCTATGTTTATACGTCCCAGAAATCTCCACCGTTCGTGCCAGCCAAAGGCACGTATTTTGTTTCTTACGACAGAGCATATACATGGTTGCCATCTGATTTTTCAGGCACATGTTATGTGGCATTTTTGCTTCCCCCTACAAACACAGCTGCTTTCGATTACCATGAGACAAGATTTGGTAGAGGTATTATCGATGCGAAAGATACTGTCGCACAAGAAGTTGGAGACTTCTTTAAGGGTTTCCTACCCTTTTGGGGTCCTATGGCTAATAGTAGGAATATTCGTCAGCTTACGAGAGTGGTTGTGGCCACAATAAATGAGACTGCAGGTGCCCTTAGCAATATTACAGCTGAGCTTCAAGCGGATCGCCTTATGACATTACAGAACCGTTTTGTTTTAGATATTATACTTGCAGATAGAGGTGGAGTATGCAAATTGATCGGATCTAGTTGCTGCGTTTTCATACCAGATAACACCCGGACAGTGTACTAAGCTATCTTGAAGTTACATAAGTTTGCTGAGTCTATACATGTAGACGAAGGGAACTGGTCGTTGATAGGATGGCTTTGGGAACTGCTGTCCAAATGGGGATGGAAGATTCTGATGTTTCTTGGTATGGCTTTAGCGATCCTTTTCTCGTGTTGCTTATGCATCCAGTGTGGTCCCGCCATTTGTGGCCTTTGTGCTACGATCTGTGTGAAGAGACCTGTCCCGAGAGAAGTGAAAGATAATAAGATGATGTTACAGCAACACCTTGATGGTCTGATGAGAATAGATATAGACCTGGATTCAGATTGACGTGAGTTTGGGTCATTGCCTACGTAATGGCAAAAGGAAGGTCTGAGGTTCCGCGGTTTTCGGGACCGGACTCCATTTTGTTTTGCGTCGAAACGCCATTTTATGTTGCCCTCACGTAGGCCGTGGAAGTAAACGAACGAACAAAGTTGCATGGACTTCGTTGTTCATGTACATATTAACATGGCCTTTTCGACTTGCGAGTGAATTGCAAGATGCTGACCCCGTCACCTGAAACTGACCCTTCCACGAAGCCAATTTCTCTAGCTGATCGTTGTCTGAGTTTTCCAATCACTGTTCAGGATATCGTTAACTTCTAGTTTCTTGCACATATCTTATCCTACTCAACATCTGAATTGCTCTTTTTCTTATGTCTTTTCATTACATGGGTAGTGCTTTCAATTATGGGTTTGTCCGGCTCGTGGTAATCGAATTTGGGACAGTCCTAATAATTAACTTGTGGGTTGGTACGATGTAAAGTGAGCTCCTTGGAATGTAATAATGTATGTAAAATGTACTTGATTGGTCAGAATTTGCCGCAATGGGTGTGCATTTGTAATGGGCTGAAAATGTCAATATAAGGTGATGTCTTGCTCTACAAAACTTTAGCAGTTTCCTGAGTTGTACACCGTGTTGTATTGCTTGGTTTACTGTTACTAGCTGCAGCTAATACATTTGATCTTTGACGCCACCTAGAAGTATTCCGTGTCTCTGTAGTCCAAGACAGGTGAATCCGAAGACTTCGGGTGTGTCCCTGGCACCGCTGGGTTCTAAGAAAACCCGGTTCTTCAGTGTCCACATCCATGGAGGGAGGGGGGGCTAGCAATGAGGGTAGCATGGGGCTCAGAGTCCACATCCATGGGAGAGGGGCTAGCAATGAGGGTAGCATGGGGCTCAGAGTCCACATCCATGGAGGGGGGGCTAGCAATGAGGGTAGCATGGGGCTCAGAGTCCACATCCATGGAGGGGGGCTAGCAATGAGGGTAGCATGGGGCTCAGAGTCCACATCCAAGGGGGGGCTAGCAATGAGGGTAGCATGGGGCTCAGAGTCCACATCCATGGAGGGGGGGGGCTACAATGAGGGTAGCATGGGGCTCAGAGTCCACATCCATGGAGTGGGGGGGCTACAATGAGGGTAGCATGGGGCTCAGAGTCCACATCCATTGAGGGAGGGGCTAGCAAGGAGGGTAGCATGGGGCTCAGAGTCCACATCCATGGAGGGGGGGCTAGCAATGCGGGTAGCATGGGGCTCAGAGTCCACATCCATGGAGGAAGGGGCTAGCAATGAGGGTAGCATGGGTCTCAGAGTCCACATCCATGGGGGTGGGGGCTAGCAATGAGGGTAGCATGGGGCTCAGAGTCCACATCCATGGAGGGGGGGCTAGCAATGTGGGTAGCATGGGGCTCAGAGTCCACACCCACATGGAGTCCACATCCATGTGGATGTGGACTCTGAGCCCCATGCTACCCGCATTGCTAGCCCCCCCTCCATGGTTGTGGACTCTGAGCCCCATGCTACCTTCATTGTAGCCCCCCCTCCATGATGTGGACTCTGAGCCCCATGCTACCCTCATTGCTAGCCCCTTCCTCCATGGATGTGGACTCTGAGCCCCATGCTACCCGCATTGCTAGCCCCCCCCTCCATGGATGTGGACTCTGAGCCCCATGCTACCCTCATTGCTAGCCCCTCCCTCCATGGATGTGGACTCTGAGCCCCATGCTACCCTCATTGTAGCCCCCCCTCCATGGATGTGGACTCTGAGCCCCATGCTACCCTCATTGCTAGCCCCACCCCCATGGATGTGGACTCTGAGCCCCATGCTACCCTCATTGATAGCCCCCCCTTGGATGTGGACTCTAAGCCCCATGCTACCCTCATTGCTAGCCCCCCCTCCATGGATGTAGACTCTGAGCCCCATGCTACCCTCATTGCTAGCCCCCCCTCCATGGATGTGGACTCTGAGCCCCATGCTACCCTCATTGCTAGCCCCTCTCCCATGGATGTGGACTCTGAGCCCCATGCTACCCTCATTGCTAGCCCCCCCTCCCTCCATGGATGTGGACACTGAAGAACCGGGTTTTCTTAGAATGAGGGTAGCATGGGGCTCAGAGTCCACATCTATGGAGGGGGGCTAGCAATGCGGGTAGCATGGGGCTCAGAGTCCACATCCAAGGAGGGGGCTAGCAATGAGGGTAGCATGGGGCTCAGAGTCCACATCCATGGGGGGGCTAGCAATGAGGGTAGCATGGGGCTCAGAGTCCACATCCATGGAGGGAGGGGGGCTAGCAATGAGGGTAGCATGGGGCTCAGAGTCCACATCCATGGGAGAGGGGCTAGCAATGAGGGTAGCATGGGGCTCAGAGTCCACATCCATGGAGGGGGGGCTAGCAATGAGGGTAGCATGGGGCTCAGAGTCCACATCCATGGAGGGGGGCTAGCAATGAGGGTAGCATGGGGCGCAGAGTCCACATCCATGGAGGGAGGGGCTAGCAATGAGGGTAGCATGGGGCTCAGAGTCCACATCCATGGAGGGGGGGCTACAATGAGGGTAGCATGGGGCTCAGAGTCCACATCCATGGAGGGAGGGGCTAGCAATGAGGGCAGCATGGGGCTCAGAGTCCACATCCATGGGGGTGGGGGCTAGCAATGAGGATAGCATGGGGCTCAGAGTCCACATCCATGGAGGGGGGCTACAATGAGGGTAGCATGGGGCTCAGAGTCCACATCCATGGAGGGGGGCTAGCAATGCAGGTAGCATGGGGCTCAGAGTCCACATCCATGGAGGGGGCTAGCAATGAGGGTAGCATGGGGCTCAGAGTACACATCCATGGAGGGGGGCTAGCAATGCGGGTAGCATGGGGCTCAGAGTCCACATCCATGGGGGTGGGGGCTAGCAATGAGGGTAGCATGGGGCTCAGCGTCCACATCCATGGAGGGGGGGCTACAATGAGGGTAGCATGGGGCTCAGAGTCCACATCCATGGAGGGGGGCTAGCAATGCGGGTAGCATGGGGCTCAGAGTCCACATCCATGGAGGGGGCTAGCAATGAGGGTAACATGGGGCTCAGAGTCCACATCCATGGAGGGGTGGCTAGCAATGAGGGTAGCATGGGGCTCAGAGTCCACATCCATGGAGGGAGGGGCTAGCAATGATGGTAGCATGGGGCTCAGAGTCCACATCCATGGAGGGTGGCTAGCAATGAGGGTAGCATGGGGCTCAGAGTCCACAACCATGGAGGGGGGGCTAGCAATGCGGGTAGCATGGGGCTCAGAGTCCACATCCATGGGGGGTAGCAATGAGGGTAGCATGGGGCTCAGAGTCCACATCCATGGAGGGGGGCTAACAATGAGGGTAGCATGGGGCTCAGAGTCCACATCCATGGAGGGAGGGGCTAGCAATGAGGGTAGCATGGGGCTCAGAGTTCACATCCATGGAGGGGGGCTACAATGAGGGTAGCATGGGGCTCAGAGTCAACATCCATGGAGGGGGGGCGGGGCTAGCAATGAGGGTAGCATGGGCCACGTCCCAGAATGTGGAGGGGGGTAGCAATGCGGGTAGCATGACTCGGAGTCCTCATTCCAGATATGCGGACAGCATGGTGCTCAGAGATAGGGCCCCCAACATTCCATTATCACTTCGCAGGATGCTTCGAAAGCGTGGAGACACATTGCGCATGCGGAAACACAGTGAGCGCGTGGAGACCCATTGCGCGCGCTGAAACACATTGCGCGTGCGGAGACACAGTGAGCATGTGAAGACACATTGCGCGTGCGGAGACACATTGCGCGCGAGGAGACACATTGCGCTTGCGGAAACACAGTACGCGCGCTGTGACACATTGCGCGTGCGGAGACACATTGAGCATGTGGAGACACAGGGAGCGCGCGGTGACCCATTGCGCGCGCTGAAACACATTGCGCGTGCGGAGACACAGTAAGGATGCAGAGACACATAGCGCGTGTGGAGACACATTGCACGTGTGGAGACACATTGCACGTGCGGAGACAGATTGTGCGCGCGGTGACACATTGCGCGCCCGGAAATACAGTGAGCACGCGGAGACACATTGCGCGTGCGGAGACACAGTGAGCAAGCGGAGACCCATTGCGCGCGCTGAAACACATTGCGCATGCGGAGACACAGTGAGCGCGCGGAGACACATTGCGCATGCGGAGACACAGTGTGTGTGCGGAAACACATTGCGTGTGCGGAGACACATTGCACAGGCGTAGATACATTGCGCTTGCTGAAATACAGTGAGCACGCGGAGGCACATTGCGCGTGCGGAGACACATTGCACGCACGGAGACACATTGCGCACGCTGAAACACATTGCGCGTGCGGAGACACATTGCGCACGCTGAAACACATTGCGCGCACTGAAACACATTGCGCGCACTGAAACACATTGCGTGTGCTGAAACACATTGCTCGCGATGAAACACATTGCGCATGCGGGGAAACAGTGCGCGCCCATCGACATCAGAAGAACCTTGTTGGCCTGCTGGGTATATGAATCCGAGCATTTTGGGGGTGTCATTCTCAATCCTCCTCTCTAAATCAGAGCCTCTTAAAAGTAATGCTTTATCCAGAGACTGAGTTTATTGAGTGCGATTACTGTACATACTTCAGTAGGGTTCCCATCCCTTCCCCACCCCCGGGGTCAGCCTTGACTGCGCTCTATTGCAACTTTTGAGAGACTCATATAGAAAATGAACAAATGTAAATGGAATGGCATAGTCTTAATATTTGGGACAGCAATGGTAAATGTTAGTGTCCACCACACATGCTGCCCGGTAACCATCCACTGAGAAATGATGTGAGCGGAGCCCTTTTAGCCAAAGGGCTGGGGCTCTGTATAGAAGTAAAACATGTGTAACCTACTTTCCCTCTGGCATATACTTTTACCATGAATCACATTCACCAACCTCCAGCTCTGCTCATATACATCCCCACATATACATATAGTGTCACTACGCAGGTAACTGTATCCAAAATATTTTATTACAAATATATTAGAAATAGATGAGACTACCACTGCCGTGGTACTATTTAAATTTGATGTTTACAGGGGATGTGTAAACTCAAATTACAGTACTGTTTATATCCCCTGGATCTCATGTTGATGCATGAAATTGTCTGTAGGGGTTATTTTACCATCGCATTGGTTTCAGTGTTTTTCCCAGCCGTGCGGTTCTGTGGGCACTATACCGGGACCAACTAGTTACAAATTGTTTTTAACTGTAATCAATTGCCTTGTTAACAATACCCAGTTTTATCGAGTCGTCCTTATCATGAGATGAGTTTCATCCAAACCTCCCTAGAGTTGACGTAAATGTAAAGAGAGAGGCCCCACTAATCCAAGAGACAGGGTTCCCTTTTAGACTATCAGTCTAAAAAAAATTCCCTTGGAGATCGTCAGTCAATTAAACTTTGTTACAAACAAATTCACTCACTGCACTCCCAAATATCCAGTCTTGAAAGACCAAAAGTTGGGAAACCACTTAAAATAACAAAAGCTGATTAATAATCAATAAAATCTCACATCAATGAATCAAAATTCATCTTGGAGCTAATTCATGAAAAGAGACTGAAAAAGAAAGGAGAGATTCACATTTGTGATTAATTATTGTCAATTTGTAGGGAACAATATAAGTAACACATCATAGAGTTACATTAGGTATGTGGAACTGTATTCCCAAATGTAACTAGCGGTTATTAAATTTGGTAATACAGTTCCACATACCAAAATAGAAATGTAACTCTATGATGTGTTACTTGTATTTTCATGAATTAGCTCCTAGATGAATTTTGATATTCTATATTTTGTTGACTCATTGATGTGAGATTTTATTGATTATTAATTACATTTTGTGATTTGAAGTGGTTTCCCAACTTTTGGCCCCTTCAAGCCTGGATATTTGGGAGTGCTGTGCCTGAATTATTTTGCAACAAAGCGTGATTGATGATCTCCAAGGGAAATTATTTGAGACTGATATTCCATAGAGTTGATTCATTACCTCACTGAATAAAGTTTTGTAATTTCTCTAGGAATTGTATTTTTAGATTATTACAAATTATTGTAACATGGCAGTTGAGCTCTGATCTATTTATAATATATTTATAATAAAATAAATTCCATACAGTTACCTGCATAGTGGCACTATATTCAAATGTGGGGATGTATTTGAGCAGACCTGAAGGTTGGTGGATGTGATTTATGGTAAAAGTATATGTCTGAGGGAAAATATTTTACAAAACATCTGTTCTCATCTTAACAACTTCACCTACATATGCTGGGAGTAAACACTGTATTATTAAGCACAGTAGGGCCTGGAACAAGGGGATATGTGCCTTAGAAGGGCAGCCCCTTGGCTTTGCCATCAGAATCACTGCCCACCAGGAGTGGTCTATTGCATTAGTTGGAAAAGTAGAACAGGAGAGAAGAATGTAAATGTTAGTCTCCCATTTGGCTAAAATGTGTGATCTTGGACAATTCGTTTTTCAACTTTTATCTCTGCACCATTTTTCAAGATTGAGAGTATTTACAATCACTGTAAAAACTGCTGGTGGGGGTGTGGTTGAAAATGGACTGGATATTACCTGGGGAAGTGCTTAGGGCCATATGTATCAAGCAAATTCGCATTTGCAAACGCCGAAATTCACAGAATTTCGGCGTTTGCGAATGCAAATTTGCTAAATGGTATGTATTAAGGAAAATCTGGTGCAAAACAAGGAATCGCAATATTTGCGATTCCTTATTTTGCAATTGCATTTTAGGAATCGCAAATTTTGCGATTCCTTAAATGCAATATATGAAGCAAAAAAAATATGCAAATTGTCCTTAAGGAATCGCAAATTACCACCAACTTTAAGTTGGTGGTAATATGCGAATTCCTTGAAAATTGCAAATTTTTACATTTTTCAAAGTGCCATGTGACGCACATACATGCCCTTAGGGCATGTATGTGCGCCACATGTGCACGGCTGCTTATTTCGGGGGTGCAACAGGGTGTCCTTTGGACACCCCTGCACCCTTGAAATTATTCTCAATTTGCGATTCTCAAATTGTGTATCGCAAATTGAGAATAACTTCCCATTCATTCCTACGGGCCTCCTGGCCCATAGAAATGAATGGGAAAGTATTCCTTAATTGTGATTCGCAATTTGCGAATCACAATTGAAGAATACTAAGTATTCATATAGAAAATGCGAATTTGTACATACATCCCAATTTGCGATTTTGAAATAGCGATTTCCTAAAAATCGCTATTTCAGAATCGCAAATTGAGCTGATGATACATATGGCCCTTAGTCTCATGATATGTTCACTAAAATGCAGTGTGCTGGTAAATGTATACCCTCTGCAGCGAGTAGCAGTGTGCAGCATTCTCAAGTCTACAACTTAACGAACTGTTTGATCCTGGGCACATCATAGTCTCCATGTACCTCTGTCCACTAAGCTGACAGTACCCCAGCACTTTGAAACAGACCTAATGGAAGACATAAACATGGATGGCATACATCCTGGACAGTCCCAACATGGACGTTCCTAGGCAGGTGAGGTGACCGGATTCGCATTAGCTGAACCTGCTCTTGAGGCTGTATTGAGCAGGGCACATCCGTCCGACGGCTCCTCCCTCCCAGCCACAAGGCACCTCTTTCACCGCTCATAAAGGACTGAACGATCGAGAGTTGCTCGCCTTTCAGAGGGATACAAGTGTTGGTCCATCAAATGCGGGAAAATGTATGTCCAGCAGTGTCTCTGGGGCCGATTCACAGAACTAACTTAAGACAAAATCCTAAACTTACTACTTTTGGTATTCACAGAAGGCATTTAGTAGGGATGTATGATAGTACAACGCGATCATTTTGATCGCGGTACTTTACACTGCGGATTTTACAACGCAAGTCGTTACAACGACGTGCATTGGAGGGCACGGATTGAGGATTATTTTAATTTTCTATTCCAACTCCAGCCCACGTAACAGTAGGAAAGGTGTTGGAATAGATAATCACAATATTCCTTAACCAACAGCTCCATCCAGCGCAAGTCGTAGTAATGACTTGCATTGTATTGGCAGCGTGGTAAAGTTCGTGCAGTGTAAACACCGCGTTGTAAACGACGTTTACCTTTAGTAGTAGTAAAATTAGGATTTTGTCTTAAATTTGATTTAGGACAGACTTAAGACAGATTTAAGACAGACTTAAGACAAACATAAGACAACATCCTACCTTAAGTCTGTCTTAAGTTTGTCCTAAGTCAAACTTAAGACAAAATCCTACCTTTACTACTACTAAATGCCTTCAGTGAATACCAAAAGTAGTACGTTTAGGATTTTGTCTTAAATTAGTTCCGTGAATCGGGCCCTCTGTGCCAGAAGCCCTACCTGCGGAACCAACATACAAAACGATTGGCCATCCTCCTCTGAGCCCCCCTCCACAGCGGGGGAGGGGAGCAGCTTGGGGCTCAGTCTTCCTGCCACAGGAGTGAAGGAGTGACGGTGAACAGGAGCATGGTTTACAGTTCTGTTGTGTTAAGTTATATGAGTTTATACCGTGCACAGCTACTCACGAATAACCCGGGGCGGTGCCTGGCGGGGTAAGGACGGTGCACATTCAGGAAAATAGATGTGTTTCGTTTCCTCTTGAACGCAACTGGTCCTGAATGGTACGCAGGACAAGAGGAAGGGCATTCCAGGCAGCCGCCGCTTTCACTGTAAAGGAGCTGCCCCCTATTCTCTGAAACTTGAAACGAGGGACCTGAGCATAACAAAGGGGCGAGGACCACAGGGGGCGCGCGGGAACATAGAAAGAGAGACGCCTCAGCAAGTAAAGAGGACCACACCCATGAAGAGCACGGTGGGCCAGAGTCAACAATTTAAATTTAACTCTATCCACCATGGGGAGCAAGTGGATAGAACGCAGCTGTTGACGGACACTGTTCCTAGCCGAAATGCCCAAAAGAAGTCTGGCTGCCGCGTTTTGAACCACCTGCAACTTCCTCAGCAGGTACCCAGGGATACCAGCATAAAGGGCATTGGCATAGTCCAGCCGTGACAGAATCAGCGCACAGGTGAACGTTTTCCTCGCCGCCTGAGGTAGGAGGGGGAAGAATCTTCTGAGAGTTTTAAGCAGGCCGAAACATTATCCAGCCAGCTTCTTAAACTGTGTTGAAAAGGAAAGAGATTCCTCAAATCATACCCCCAGGTTTTTAGCTGGCTTCCCTCATGAGGTAGGGAATGGAAACTCAGGAGGCCAGAGCTGCTCTCTAAAGTGTAGGGGGCATTTACAAAATAGCAGGACCTCTGACTTTTCTTCATTACACTTAAGCTCTTCTCACCCCAGGAGGGAAGGACAAGGAGGAGTGAGGCGTGCCTCGGAGCCCTGATCCCAGGAGGGGGGCAGGGAAGACGTTACCATGGGGCAGAGTCTCCATCTCAGGAGAGAGGGCCAGAGAGGAGAGTAGCATAGCTGAGAGTCCTCAACCCAGGATGACAGCCCGGGAGGAGAGTAGCATGGCTCAGAGCCCTCACTCCTGGAGACAGAATCTTGGGGGAGGGTAGCATGGGGCTCAGAACCCTCACCCCAGGAGGGAGGGCCAGGGGAGGGCAGTGTGGCACAGAGTCCCTATCAAAGGAGGGCGGGATAGGGCTGACGATAGCCCGCCTCGCAGTCCCCACCACAGGTCAGAGGGGCCAGAGAGGACGGTAGCCCGGCTCAGAGTTCGCACCCCAGGTGGGGAAGCCTAGGAGGTTTGTAGGATGGCTCATGGTACTGGACTGTACAGTGTGGGCGGCTTTGCTGCTGCAAAAGAAAAATAGAGAATTATTTTAAAATGTGCTTTTGAGAGCCACCCCCACTAGCCATCAGCCCCTGTGTAGATTGGTGCAATATAGGGCGGGTGGAACAATGGAAGAGAGGTGCATTGAAGACAACGGCTTTAATGCGACAGGTCTTTTAAAAGAACACTACCCAAAATCCTATTCCAGCCCCTCCCTACAATTTATATACCTTTGGGCTCACTATTTCCCACTCTCCATATAAATTAGCATCACCTCCCAGCCTTCCTCATTACAATGACCTGCACTTGCCCTATGACCCTTGCTAGACTTTGCTCCGCCTCCTCAGTCTACTAGTCCTCTTTCTATTACATGGAAGCGCAGACAACTCGCCATTTTACTGCTACACGGAAGCGTGTCAAGACTGGAAGAGAAGTTCACATAAAATACATGAATACTCATTATTTATATTTATAATGCTGTAACCACCACATGATGCCCAAACTCACACCATTTGCCAACCACATGACTTATGACCAGGGCACAGGTCCTAAAAAATAGAAGTGGTTGGACTGACCTAGTTAGGCAGTATGCAAGCGAGATCACGGCAAGTGACATCATGGCGAGCAACAGCACAGCACACAACATCACACTGCGCGACATCACGGCGCACAAACATCAAACATGGCATCACAGGAGTTGACATCATAGAAAGTGGCATCACAAGCCGCGACTTTACAGGAAGTGGCATCACAAGCCGCGACTTTACAGGAAGTGGCATCACAAGCCGCGACTTTACAGGAAGTGGCATCACAAGCCGCGACTTTACAGGAAGTGGCATCACAAGCCGCGACTTTACAGGAAGTGGCATCACACGAAGTGACATCAGACCTTAAGAACTCACATATATGAGGGCAATTCCAGTAAACATGCAAACCCTCCTGAATATGGGAGAAGATTCACACTTTTCAGAGCTACCCATAAAACACTGTTGCCTTTTGTCAGCATAAAGCTTCCTTTACCCAAGGATTGAACAAACCAACTCTACCGCCAGCCTACACAACCAGGCACAATATTCCATATGCAGCACATTTCCATGTAGATGTGATTGCTTGAACTGCATGCGCTCTCCAGAGGTGAGACCACTCTCCTAGGCAAAGTAATCTTACTCATCCTTACCCACCTGCACTCATTTTAGGAGCCTGAGGGTAAGTTTCCACCCACAGACCATCACCCAAAGCAAGAGAGAAAGACAGAAAGGGAAGATAGAAGCAAGATAAAAAAAACAATGATGAATGCATAAAAGGGGCTGAAAAAAAGAACCTGCAAAAATAAGTAATTTTAGGGTAGTGAAAGAAAAAGGTTATCGCAACCTTGGCATTCAGCAATAGGACCCTAAGAAAAAGTATGCATATTTTTTTTCCCAAAACCACGCAAAAGCTATTTTATGAGGCCATTTCCTCTCTGCGTGTGTGCTGCAGAATGCAGCATACATGCAAAGAGGAAACAACGAGGAGAAATGGATATATTTATTCTTGCTGCGCCGCCTCAGGTAGACTCACCAGTTCGGGCAAACCTATATTTACAAGTCTTTGTAAATATGGTTCTGCATCAAAATACATTGATGGATGCACAGGGACACTCCAGCACCACCCATATATTGCCTACCTGACGCAAGGTAATGCAAGGCAGGGCAATGTGTGGTACTGTAAATCGCAAAACCGATTTAAAGTTAGTGTTCTGCCAGAAAAGTGACTGAACTCTGATGCAAAATCTGGGTCTCAATTTATACATTTATTTTTATTTAAACTCTGCCACAAAGAAAGTGGCAACAAGAAGAAAACTGATAGTAACTCTATTCTGGTAATTGGTTGCAAGGATTGCACCTGCTGCAGAGATCTGTGTGTGCTAGTAAATCTGAATGAATAATTATTGTAAGATAACTCTAGATGGAGGTTAATGCACCTGCTGGAAATATCAGTGTTCTGTCTAGCCTCAGTTTTGACTCAAAGTAGCATAGAGGGTTAACGCAAAGCACATCATGTATCATGCAAATGACAGATTTCTTTCTTATGTAGCTAGGTAAGCGGTATTGCTTTGAACACAGAGATCCTTATGTGCATTGCATTTGCATTGTGAAGCTTTTAATATAGCACAGTGAGCTGTGGAAGATGATATGCGACTTCTACACCTTGTGATCCCCCACTGTTTTATGCAACACACCCTGTAGTGTACAATGATTTACAAATGCATATGATATATTGTAAATGTAATATGTAAGTGTGATGTAAAGCGGTCTGACACCCTGCATTAGGATGAGTAGCACTATAAAGGAAAACATAGTGGTACTTAAATTATTTCAACGCCACCTCAGGGGTAGCAAACGCTATATAAACTACATCTATTTTGTGTAAATACTGGGAGAGACCAACACATCTGACGTTCTTACAGCGCACGCATATCTCATAAACAGAAGCCTGAACAAAGTGAAAAGCTGCATCTTTATAGTATGTGTGAAGTGCTAACAAGGTGTGAGCCTTTGTTTCCCCTCTGCTGCATTTGCTTCTAGGTGTGAGGCTCCTGACTGCTCCCAGCCAGGAGACACAAACAAAAGGAGGCCTGATGACCCCTCAGATTGGGCCTTTGTTATGGGCCCAGCAGGAGTCTTAACTAAGAAAGCCCCGTCCCAGCCTGCATGTTGTTTATCCAAAGCAGACAACAACATGCAGGTGCTGCTGAATGTGTCCCGGTGTTAGAAAATCACACCAGGACGAATTAGGCACATTATTCAATGGGGCCCAACTTCTTGGCAGGGTGTACGGTGTCCACCGTGTGAGAAGAGTGGGTGGACGCCATCCACCTGCGTGTACCCCCGACTCGTACCCTGCTTATCACGTTTCTTCGGACACTGTATTAATGTTGTTATTTTCCACCACCTCTAACTACTACCGGGATTACACTGAAGGACAGGCCTTTCGACTTGACTTTTGCCCTGATGAAGCACTTTGGTATCTCCATGTGACGAAACACGTGTTGGTTAGAACCTTATTGACGATCTTGCACCTGTACAGCAAAGAAGATCCCATTTGACTGCATCCATAAGGACTCTGCCTGATTTTGCTGGAGAGCTTGAGCCTTGTGTAGCAAGTTACTGGACACTTTGTCCCTATTTGGGGTAGTGGAGTGGCCTCTGCAGTGCACCAGATTATGGACCCAGATACTTTTGTGATAACTGTTGAAGTTGAAGTTGAAGTTGAAAATATTTGTAAAGTGCTCTGTGACCAAGCGGTTTCCTGGCGCTGGAGGAACATGGGATAGAAGTGTGCCAGCGTCACTCTGGACACCGCGTATTTTGCTACAAACTATAACACTGGCACTTCATCCCCAGCACTGAAGAGCACTCATTTCAGGCAGATGTGCACATGTGGTCAGGAAAAATGCCTTTACTGAAAAGGCAATTGAGTCAATGGCTGAAATTTGCTAACCCATTGCTCTATGCTGTCTGGACAGATGGAGAAAGTGAATGACACCCAAACAGACTAAATCCAAAGAGGGCTGGCCCAAAGGGTCCCTACAATTGTATAGGCATGTATCAATGTTTATTGATATGTTTTATATTAGAAGAGCCTGGCAGACAGGTAGACATGTCAAGCCCTCCTAAGAGGCATATCACAGTGCAAATATCCACCCGATGGTTTGTCAGGGTTGTAACCAACATCCAAACTCTTGTTTACTAAGGCAAACTGTGAAGTTCCATGTAACAAAATAACTGTCTGCAGGCTACAACACAGTGTAATACCAAACCACCCTTAAAGACCCTTGGTTTTACCATATGTTTTTCACAATTGATCTGTCAGGCTTTTGTTGTAATTTAATGTCCATATTAAACAGAACAGATCGCTGACCCCGACATAACATACCATTAATGATCCTGGCCTCTAGCCAATGCCATTGACTTCTCACCACAACTAACTCAGGCCCCCCTCACTGAGTGTACGTCTTCCCATAAAGCGACCATCAGACCTACAGTCTTAATCAATACAGCCTCTTTTACGAGGATTATCCCAGTGAAAAGCTTCTATTTCTAGTGGCTATCAGAGGTGGTAACCAACACCAAAACTCTTGCTCCATAAGGGATGCGTGAGAATTCATGTAACAGAACGCAAGCCTACAGGCTTTAACACTGTGTAATACCAATCCACTCTTAAAGGTATATTGACTTAACCTTATGTTTTTCACAGTAAATAAGCTAGGCCTACTGTCTTTGTTGTAAATGTTTATAATAAACAGATTAGAACTATGGCATTAGACCTATATTATCCTAATAAATCTATCAGGCCTTTGATGTTTACCATCGGCTTCTCGCCACAATCAGCTCAGCCCTACCATATTGTGCATAAACTTACACATAAGGCACCCCGCAGACACACGGTCATGAGATTATTGGAAACATGGAATTCAGTTCTCCCTAAATGGGGTTAGCACAGATTATCCCGGGAAAAATATTTTATGTCCAGGTTTTATCAGAGGGGCTAACAAACACCACAACCCTAGCTTACCAGAGTAATTTGTGAGGTTCTGTGAAAAATCCCTACCTGCAGGTTTTATCACAGTTAATAACACTTCGTCCTTCAGTGCTTATTGGCTTTAACATATGCTTTTCACAATAATAATATTAGGCCTACTACTTTTGTCAACTTTTAATAATAAACAGATCAGATCTCTAGCCCTGGTCATGGGTTTGTCAGTACAGTCAGCTCAGTCCTGCTGTGTTGAGCATAAGCTTGCCCACAAGGCATGTTAAAAGAATGATTGGTTGGCCACAAGAAGTTGTCTGACATTCAACAGCCGGTTTTCAAACACAGTAAATTTTCCAAGGCAAACGTTTAAAGTCCTACATATGGGTCAGTCTTAACTCCTGCAGCGCAATTCCAGCCGCGTGACATAACTCTCCATGCGCGAAGGCAGGTTTGCTTTCACTTTCCATTACCCAGGATGCCCCTCGTGTGAGGCCTAGCGTGTGCGGCCGTCACTCCAGGTTAGCATCTGGCGTCCTGGCGTCTCCTTCTTGGGGGCAGGTGGCGAGGACGCTTAGCGGGAGAGGCGCCAGACATACGGCGGGGCCTCAGGCACCGGGACGCGCTCACACAGACCATTAAATAAATGCAGCTGAAACAGCAGCGCGGTGAGCTGTCGGTGTGTTATCACGTCTAGCCAGCCGCGGTCGGTAGTGGGAGTACCCGCTGGGCGGTGATGTGGGGAGCAGGAGGGGCAGGGTTGGGGGAAGTAAACTATGGATTACGTAGGTTTACAGGTAAATAAACATAAAAATTTTAAAAAATGAATTTGTTGCGCGCACTGCATCGCCGAAATTCATTTTATTGATATATATGTTTACTTACCTGTAGACTTCCGTAATCCATAGTTTGCTACCCCCCACCATGCCCCTCCCCCTCTCCACGTCACCGCCCGGCAGGTACTCCCACTACCGACCGCGCCTGCGTCTGGCCGTAACCTGTACGTAGAAGTACCGAGTCATTTGATGCTTACCCTGGGCTCCATAAAGAGATGGCTGGCAATAGACTGTACTGTGAAAAAAGAACAAGGGAACCCTGTAAGTCAGAAGGGACCAAGGGCAGCAGTATATTATTCTTGACAACGGTGTGTTTCATGAAAAATATGTAACCATAACCACAAAACTGCAATCAGTGTTAGGTGTGTTATTGTCCAAAAGGAAAGTATTGCATTTACTACTGCTACTACTGTAATACTTTGGACAAGGGCCCAAAAAATGTCTTATATCCCTGCCTCATTTGTAGGCAGAGTTGCCATCTTTCTTGGATAAAAAATACTGGTCATTTTTTCACGTTTTAACCTTCTGCAAATATGGAATATATCTAAAATCATTGGAAATCATTTTTAACATGGCTTTTCTGTCTTTGTTTACTCCAATTATCACTAGGCAACAGTGAGGCGGCTCTAGGATACGTTTTAAAGTGTTTTCTTGTTAAAATTACTGTATAAAAGCATGCACTGATAAGACTCAAAATCCCGGCTTTAGGGGATTTTCTCAATTTTTAGCACCTGCTCCAAATCTTGGCAGGGGTGTAACACAGGCCACTGCAGCCCCTACGGAGCAGTGCCCCCCGCATCCTTAAGGGGAGCTCCGTTCAGCGTAATGTCTATGAATCTCTGTGAATTATGGGAATCTCATGGGCCTCTCATCATTCTGCAGGTAGTTCCATCATTTTGTGTTACCACTGTTTGTAGGTTAGGTCTTTTTTCCTGACAGTTGGGCTGGTGCTGGTGGTGTCACCTGAAAAAAACTTTGGCTGAGAACAGTAGCGGCTCCGGGAGGGAGTGCGTCGGGGTGGGGCAGGGGAGCGGCAGGGTGGGGGGTAGTAAACTCTGGCACACGGCCGAACTGCGCGCGCTGTAACACGGCGTTTCAGCGCGCGCAGTGTCATTCGTTTTTATTTATTTATGTTCTTCACTCCGGCCAGCCGTATACCAGAGATTACTCCCCCCACCCTGCCCCTCCCCCGCCCTGCCCCACCCCACCGCCCCGCAGCACTCCCTCCAGGAGCCGCCGCTGGTTGAGGCAACAGCCAGTGAAGAGGATGTTGGAAGGCCAGCCATTTTAGGCACAGACTCAAAGCAGGGTGCTGGGGGTGGGGGGGGCTACAGCATCCTCAAAATAAACATGCTGGAGTTCAGAAGGTGAATGAGCAATAAAGATGCCGTTAAATTCTGTTTTTACTTTGGCAGGTTTGCTATGTCGTTAACCCGTTTAACACAGCGCAAAATCTGCTGCGGGCGTTCTAGTGCACGGACGGGGCCGCGTCGGCCAACGGACATGCGCTACACTTCCGAGGTAGTGCTCGCGCCCGCCGTTGGCCGACGGCAGCAGCTAATGGGTTAAAGACAGATGTCATATGTCGGGTGATGTTTTCTGACAAATTGCTGCTTATTCTTTTACCATGTAGACTGCTGTTTACTCTTCTTTCTCTGACATCAAAGTTAGAGGATTTTGTAAAGTGAACAATCTTGCTGTGGCACGTGGAGATTGGAAGGGAAGACTGCAGGATGACAGTTCTTTTGTGACATACAATATTTGTGCATGAGCTGTATAGATATTTCAATACATATCAGCAGATAGGAGGGCACCAACAAAGCACATCTTTTGTACCTCTGAAGTGTGATGAAAAGAAATCTTTTAATAGGATCAAATCAAGACACTTTACTTGCTGATGTGCAGGTGAAAATATTTGCTGGAACGGATTTCCACACATTGTCGTTTGAGAGCAATCCAGTTCTGTCAGTAAAACTGCATGTCAGTGAGAATTTTGCAGCCAATTCAGTGAATATTTAGCTGTTTGTTAATGGCAGTGTGCTACCAATGGAATGCCACCAGTCCATTCTGAAGTTAAATATTTGTGACAGTGTGCTCCAAAATGCACCATTTTGACAGTCTCTATCAATTCAGTGAAGTAACATTCATGGCAGAGCCCCCACTCCAACAATTGTTTTCTTTCATCTGCTTTCAGTCTGGGGTCCTGAATCCAAGTTAAAACTTGTGGGGCGCCGCTGCACTCACTTGTATACTGAAATAGTTAATCAAGTATCAATAAAGTATGTAATAGTAAAATCCTTTTAGGTGCTCAGCGTAATCACTTCCTGGTCCATGTGGTGCTAGGACATTACAACGATGAAAGCCTCACTGCGAGCAACGGCTACCGCTGAGCACTCTTAAAGCGCCAGAGCGCGTGAAGAACGTTAATAGACATACTCAAAATGTAAGAAAATGATAAAAGGCAGTGAAAAGGGGGTCCCAGTGTTTGAGTGATTAAAAAGGTATTAACGAAATATGGAAAAACCCTTAGCCCAAGATCATAGGAGTGGGCGCGTGACATCCCCTGATGAAGTGCTGTGCACGAAATGCATTGCGGATAACCACACTACGGAGTGCAGAGCGCAGCTTTCGCCAGGCAAAACCTAATGAGTATAGTAGGGGAGACAGGAACGGCCCCCGTCTTCCATTGGCTAGCTCTATAAATGGAGGCTAGCCATTGGAAGAGATTGGCCGTCAATCACGTTTTCCAGAGAAAACGCGATTCGGGGGCGTTTCTGGGTCTTTTTTTAAGCCCCGCCCCTTGTTGCCGTGTGTCCCGGGCCGCGCTGTGATTGGCTGCAGGCCCGGGACACCCCAGTGACGTCATTTCCCGGGCCGCGCTGTGATAGGCTGCCTGCCCGGGACACCCCCGTGACGTCAGCCAATCACAGCACGCCGGGACCTGACTTTTTTCCTCTTGTAAAGTATCGTTTGCTACCTCTTGTATTTTGTTTGCTCTTGATACATGCACAATTGTCACTATTGCCTTATGTAACGTAGCGTTTGCTTTTGTAACATGCTGACTTGTACTTTTTCCTCATGTTTCATTACTGTTCCTATTGGGAAGCGCTCTGACACCTTCGAGTAAAGTGCGCGCTATATAAAAATGCGTAAAATAAATGTCCGAGTTTAGTGGGAAGTTTGAAGGTGTAAAGTTTATTAGGGTGCACTGCAGTCACTTATGAGGACGTGTGTTGTTTCCGTGTGGGGTTGGGCTTTGTGTGGTTGTGTTTAGTGCACGACCAGCACGTGCTGTACACATAGCACGTAGTTTGTGTTTTGGGAGGTCCGGCTGTGAATGGGGCGAGGGTGACCCCCGTCTCTCCTTGGGGCGTGTGTAGCACCTCCTCCGCACTCTGATTGGCCGTTCCAGGGAGAGCCCCTCCTCTCTGTTTCAGGCTCAGTCCCTCCCTGGAGCCCTCCTGAGTGAGCAGCAAGTGCGCACTCCCTCTCCTTCACTCCCCAGCGTGTCCAGGCGCCCTGCACTCTAGCGCCGAGAAGCTGCTGCCGCCGATCGACCTGCACCTGGGGGTGGCACAAAGGGCACCCCCTTGACCATCCAGCAGAGGGCGCCTTTCACCGCAGAACACTGGTGAGTGACTGAAGGGCTTCAGCTTTTGTCTAGTGCTTTCCGTCGAGCCGTTGGTCTCTAAGCGCTAGTTTACTGGTAGTCAGGTTCGCATCGGCAGGGCGGGACGACGGCCGGTGCCCGAGGGGCCTGTGGCACTGCCCAGCTGGTGGCGGTGTTCCCGCTGTAGATGATCTGCGCCCATCATACGCCGGAAGCTGCAGCGGCCTTGGGGGGTGTTTCGGGCCCAGTGTGGCACGGGAGGGGGGCTCCTTTGAGCAGGCGCAGCAATTGTGGGGGGCTCCTATGAGCATGCTCAGCATGCGCGAGGGGTCCTCTAAGCAGGCACAGCACATGGGGCTCCTTCTACCCTGGGGCACAGGCAGTGCACATGAATTCAGGGCTCACAGCAGAGCTCCGTGGTGAAGGTGGCGTTGTGCAGGGAGGCACATCACGGGGTGAAAGGGCAGTGTGCAGGGAGGCACATGGGGGGAGGGGGGGAAGGTGACAGAGCGCTGTGTAGGGAGGGAGATCGCGATCAGTTCAACTAAAGAGAACAAGCATTGGCATCAGACGCGCAACACCCATTGGACTCAAAGGGTGGTAATTAAGTTTGCCTGGCACGCTTCATACCGTCCTGTGCGTCTGGCCCTTGAGATATACAGAGCCGAGGCTGTACGTGTTGCACTGTAAGACACAGAGCTTTGGAGACCCTGTGATGTAGAACATCTTGGGAAAGCTGAGAACTTCTCTCTATAAGATCCCTATTGAGCCTTTCGAAGATTATCCCTTTGCTTCCGATCAGGCTTGATTTGGCTCTGAAATCCATAATCAGGCTTTCCATACTGAGGCCGATCTTGTACAGGCTTTGAAATTGGGTGACAAAAGAACTTGACCCACATAGAGAACGCCTGCATGATGTTGGTAGAAGACCGCATACAAATTAACCCTTGCCTGAGAATACACTGACAGAACTGGGGTTTGCTAATTTTTGGACTGATACTACACCTCTTACGTCAAGTGCCCATTGCATCTTGAAGGAGAGACTGTAGTTATGCACGATTGCGACACTGCAGTCCTCATCCTCTATGGGTCTACTGATTCTTACCAACCAAATGAGACCATACATTTCAAGAATATTTGGATTTATTGCAACCTTTCTCAGCCAGGACCCTTCATGTGAAGTTTAGGTTGCGAATCTTATCAATAGCATCTTTTATGAATATGTGGTCCCTCTTTGAACAATAACACGAGTGATGTCCAGCGTTCATGCATTATAAGGAAACTGAGGGTCATGTTTTATATTTTTTGCATCCCTATAGGAGATTAAGATCTTCATGTGTGAAGCCGCTCTGTCGGTTACTGGGAATACAGCAATATCACATGGCATTAAGAAATATGTAAATGTGATTCCGTGGAAAGAGTAGCATTCAAGATCAAACAGCAGCAAGCACACTTCTCAAAATCTGAAAAGCCTTATTGTAAAGAGATTGTAATTTCCTACCACTTTGGAGATTACTTTCAGTAGGCATTAGCAGATGAAGACCTGCACTCTAAAAACAAAAGTCACCATGTGATGATAGGGTGGAACGTTGGAGGGGGCGTGGCATAAGTATCTAAGAGTCACTTTTTCCCTTTTCAGCCACCCTCATCAGACTCCTCCCCGGGGGGGGGGGGGGGGGGGGGGGGGGGGGGAGAGCTAGCTGGGGCTGGTACAGATATCCTGGGATGTTTTCACACCTCCTAATGAACATCGGCCGCTCAAAGCCCCGAAAGACGCACTGGAAATCCACTCTTTGCCGTAGTTTCCTGCTCGCTTTCTCTGTCACTGAGTGATATCTGCTCTTTGCCGGGTGACCGCGTGAAGAGAGCTGATATATGTTGCACAAAATGGCACAGTGTGATTTGACACTTAGAGATGGTATTTCTTTTGTAATAAAGTTATGTGTTGTTGAACTGAGGTGGGGTGTCTGTTCCACATGTGGGTCTAGGGTGGATTCCTACAGAGAAGGTGGTGAAGGAGGTTTCCATAGTATGGTTCAACTATTGTGTGTTATTGAGTAAATCTGCACAGCTTGTTTTTTGTCATTTGATTGGAATGTCACACAAATCAGGATTATTGGGTGTTGTGTGTCTCTTATAGTTTGAATTTAACGAATGCGTAAGCTTTTCAAGTAATTGTCACTTGCAGGAGACTAGTATGAGCAGAAAATGTTGGAGGTTGCTGTGGGCTCCATTAGCAGCCTTCACACTGAAGTATAACCATTATAGACGACACACTGCTCAGGCATCTTGAGTACTTTTTAGGTTTTGACCTGGCGAGGGCACTGGTGCCCCGCCCAGGCCGAAATCTTTTGTCAATAGTATGGATGTTCGTTCCGCCTCTGTTTCCCATTGGCTAGCTCCATAAATGGACGCTAGCCATTGGCAAACAGAGGCGTCCGTCATCCTGCGAGGCGACTCGTGGGCGTTTCTGGAGAGTTTTTCTCATACGGCCCCTTTTGTCTCGTCAGTGCGGCGGTGGGCGGGGTTTCTTTTTTTTTTTGCTGGTCGAGGTTTGTTTTGGCCATTCCGCGGCCGACCGCTGCCGGAGGAAGTCCAGGTGAGGGCTTGTTTTTCCTTGCCTTCCCGCTGTCCGTTCCCGCCCCCCCCCCCCGCCAGGCTTGCCCCGTCCGAAGAGAGGAGAGCGGAAGCCAGGGCTACAGCGGCCGAGGGGCTCCCTCGGCCTAATTGGCAGCTGTTTCTAGTTTTTGGTATTCAGCATGATGTGCATTACCCCCTTGTGGTGTGCCCAGCAGCCAGATAAAAAGCACATGGTGACCATTATTGTGTGTTTGAGTCACGTAAGTAGATTCTTGCCTCAACAAACTATAATTAGTACTCCTGTCCTGTCAGAACCCGGAACTTTGTCTAGATTACATTTCTGGTTGTGTCTCTGCCTTTGACTCAGTACCGCACTCTACTCACTTTCGACTAGGTTCATACTACACAAGTATGTACAAATATACATTGTGGAGCAATTAAATCCCATGTGTGTCCATCCCCCAAACTTCACTAAACCGATGTAACTTTATAAGGAGTCTCTTTTTAGAGCTGGCTTGACAGCACAGCTGTCTCATACCTCATGTAATTAACATAAAAGAGTTACAAGAAACACTACTGAGAGAGGAGCTTTGGCCCTGCCTAAATATTGGTTATCTTCAATACAGGATATGACTGGGCAGGAGATGTGTTCTTTCACTACAAAAGAGTGCTTAAATTGCACTTTATGCCGTATTGGAAAGCCTAGGCCTCAAGTTCGTTATGGGGATAAACAATTTATGCCATGTTAGATGCCCAGGATCTGGTAATCTTGGAACGTTAAAACAAAGGCAATGGAGTTGAAAGGGTTTTACGGGTGGCTTGTTATTCCACTGTTGTCAAGCCTGTAGATGAGTGTTTCCAATTTCCTATCGAAAAATGATGTCTGATGCCATAGATTAAATCTGTTTATTATGAAATGGTTTGACAAATGCAGTAGTCTAACATTTCTTATGAAAAGCATAAGGTTAAGCTAACAGGTCTTTAAGGGTGGCTTTTTGTTACACTGTGGTAAAGTCTGCAGAAGAATTTTGGAACATGGAATCTCACACATTACAATAGTCAGCAAGAGTTTTGGTGTTTAGCCCCGTCTAACAAGCCCCCCTGAGTAGATTTTCATTGTGATAATCCAATTTTATGCATGTGATTTAGCTTTGGGTGTATATTAATCCAATTGTTTTGGTCCGGCTTGTCATATTTAGCTATTTTCCAGGCTCTTGTAGTCAGAAAAATTTATTAAAAACATGCATCCATATACATTTCGAGAGGGGCCATGGAGCATTCCTTTTCGTTGGTCTGTTCTAATATCACTCACATTCTGTTTGTGACGTGTTAGCATATAGAATGTGACAATGGGTCAGCCCACTTCTGCCATTGATTCTCATGGCCTGTGAGTGACTGCAAGGCGGGGGAGATCGTGGCCGTCCTGCTGGCCCTGTCGGGCTGGGTGCTGGTCTGCTCCACGCTGCCCACCGACTACTAGAAGGTGTCGAGCATCGACGGCACAGTCATCACCACGGCCACCTTCTGGTCCAACTTGTGGAAGACCTGCATCACCGACTCCACCGGCATCTCAAACTGCAAGGATTTCCCGTCCATGCTGGCCCTGGAGGGTGCGTCCTGACGGGGGGTGGGGGGGCTGTGTGTGTGTCTGTGTATGTGTATGTGGCTCTGTGTATGTGTGTGTGTTGCTCTGTGTGTGGCTCTGTGTGTGGCTCTGTAGGTGTGTATGTGTGTGGGACTCTGTGTGGGTCTGTGTGTTTGTGTGTGGCATTTGCGAGAGATTAAGCTATTGGCATTGTAAATGACAGTGCCATTTATTTATCTGTTTTCAAAACCAACACATACATAAAAATGTTGTCATTTACAATGCCAATAGCTCTAACTTTTTCAAAGGCGAAACCGTTGCATTGTAAATGCTTGTTGGAATTGTTTCACATGTTGGATCTTTGGTTACCTTTTTTCAATTTCAATCATATGACGAAATATGATCGACTGCAGGCCCGGACTGGCCATAGCGGGCACCGGGCAATCCCCCGGTGCGCCGCAAGGGTGGGGGCCGGTTTTGAGCCCCTGGGGGCCGATTTTGTTACGGGGCCGTTTTTGCAGCATAGCTGCAACACGGCCCTGCAACAAAATCGGCCGAAAACCGGCCCCGGCAAAGAGCTCGGCGGCACCTCCAACCCCCCCGAATGGGGAGGGGGGGCCGGCCGAGTACTTTGCCAGGGCCGGTTTTGGTTCCCAGTCCGGCCCTGATCGACTGTCATAACCAACATCACAAATGAAAAATTGAAAACATGAACTACAAATAAAAGATGATCTTTTGATTCCTTACATTTTGAGTACGTCTATTAACGTTCTTCACGCGCTCTGGCGCTTTAAGAGTGCTCAGCGGTCGCCCTTGCTCGCAGTGACGCTTTCATCGTTGTCCTGAATCCAAGCCCATCAGATTTTTTCTTGTTCTCATCTGCAATGCACACCAATCAGTGAAACGCCAAATCCCAGCACGTGTAGCACATGCCCGGTGTCCAGTGAGGGTCGACTGAACACAGATCAGTATATTATATTATGTGCTTCAGAGCAGTATGAGTTAGCCGAATGTATGAGGTTATATGTAAAAGTTGCATTTAATTGCTTTCATGGTCTGTCTTAAGGGAATACAAAATATGTCACACGTGATGGTACCTCGGCACTCAAATCATATGTCAATCATGGCAGCAAGTGCTACCATGAAAATAGTTGTCTATAACATGACCTTTGTTATGGAATCATGCATTAACCACAATTGTGAAACATTATTTTTGAAAAAGGAACTACCAAGAGAACATCCAAAACAACTGAGTAGTTTGTGCGATTTAATGTTGAAAAAAATAGTTTTTTTTTTATCTTTAACTTTTTCTGTTCAATCAAACATAGTCCATTCCATAAGGTTTTTGTTTTATACAGTCTGCACAGTTTTTATAATGCGTGCTCTTCCATACATATATCCAGATCGAAAATGCAATGGACAGCCGACACGTGTGAAGATCCACTTCCCACGCAAATTGGTGAAGACAGGGTATCCGCAAAAGAAGGTACCTCCTGCTCAGCTTCACAGCTCATAAGAAATCCAGTAACTAACAAAGCATAACACTCTCACCTAGCAACATGCTGAGAGTTCCACGACATGCAGAGAACACCACACAAAGCCAATGGGTCTCGCCTATGCAAGAGCTATTGGCTTTGCCAATATGCTTTAGCCATGGTGAGCACCACCGTGGCTGCTGTTCAGAGTGGCTAAACGTTAGTGGGGTAAAGGAGAGTGATGTGGAGTGGAGTGTTAGAAAGTGGAGTGTTATGGACTGGAGTAGAGTGGCGCACTATAGAGTTGAGTGGTGGGGAGAGGAGAGGAGTGAAGTGGAGTGTCATGGAGTAGCATACAATGTTGTGGAGATTAGTGGGGGCGTAGAGTATCGTAGAGTGGAAGGGCATAGAGTTGAGTGGTGTAGAATGGAGTACAGTGTCAGAGTTCAGTAGGGTGTCGTAGAGTGGAGTGGCATAGAGTTATGGAGTGATGAAGAACAGAGTGGAGTGGCGTAGAGGGTGTTGAGTGGAGTAGAGTATAGTAGAGTGCCATAGACTAGAGTAAAGTGGCATGGAGTGGCTTAGAGTGGAGTAGAGTGTCAGTGGAGCAGAGTTTAATGGACAGAGCATCGTGGAGTGGAGGACTGTGGACTGGAGTGTCTTAGAGTGTAGTGTTGTAGAGTGGAGTAAAGTGGTCTACAGCAAAGTGACGTAAAGTACAGTGGTGCAGAGGAGATTGGCAAAGAGTGCAGTGGCGTAGAGTGCATTGGTTTTGAGTAAAGTGGTGTAGAGTGCATTGGCACAGAGTGCAGTGACATAGTCTAGCGTCGAGAGCAGTGGCATAAAGTGCAATGGCACACAGTGGATTGGCGCAAAGTAGAGTAGAATGGCACAAAGTAGAGTGGTGCAGGTTAGAGTGGAGTAGTGCAGGTTAGAGTGCAGTGGCAAATGCAGTGGGGTAGAGTGCAGAGGCGTAGGGTGCTGTGGCATAGAGTGTAGTGGTGTGCAGTGCAGTAGAATGGTGTAGAGTTGAGTGGTGCAGTGTAAAGTGCAGTGGCATAGAGTGCAGTTATACATAGTAGAGTGTCAGAGTGCAGGGTTGTAGAGTGCAGAGGCACAGAGTGCATTGGTTTTGAGTGAAGTGGTGTAGAGTGCATTGGCATAGAGTGCAGTGACGTAGTGTAGCGTAGAGTGCAAAGGCATAGAGTGCAATGGCGTAGTGTGTAGTGGTGCAAAGTAGAGTAGAATGGCGCAGAGTAGAGTGGTGCAAGGTAGAGCGGAGTAGTGCAGGGTATAGTGCAGTGGCATTGGATGCAGTGGTGTAGAGTGCAGTGACATAGAGTGCAGTGTGATAGAGTGCAGTGGTGCACAGCAGGCTAGAGTGGCGTAGAGTGCATTGGCATAGAGTGCAGTAGAGTGGTGCAGAATCGAGTGCAGTGGCATAGAGTACAGAGAGGTAGAGTAGAGTGACATAGAGTTAAGTGGCAGAGAGTGCAGTGCTGCACAATAGAGTTTCGTAGAATGCAGTGGTGTAGAGTACAGTGGCATCAAGTGCATTGGTATAGAGTGCAGTGGGGTAGAGTGGTGCAGAGTAAAGTGACAGAGTGCAATGGTTAGAGTGGCGTAGAGTTCAGTGGTGCAGAGTAGAGTAAAGTGGCATACAGTGCAGTGGTGCAGACTAGATTGACATACAGTGCTGTGACACAGATTCTATTGGTTATGAGTAAAGTTGTGTAGAGAGCATCAGTGTAGAGTGCAGTGGCATAGAGCGCCGCAGTGTATAATAGAGTGGTGTAGTCTGGAGTGGCATAGAGTGGAGTGGCGCAGAGTGGAATAGAGTGGCGTAGACTGCAGTGGCATAGAGTAGATTGCTTCAGAGTAGATGGAAGTGGCGTGGAGTGTAGCGGGATAGAGTGGTGTGTCATAGAGCACAGTGGTGCAGAGTGGAGCGATGCAGAGTAGACCAGTGTAGACTTTGGGGACAGAAAGAGCAGTGTTGCAGAGTAGAATGACTGAGGGGCATATGTACAAGTAAATGTCAGAGGGCGGAGCTGTGCCAAATTTACAACAATATGTTGTGCCCCTGTGTTTTCCCAACGTACCATAGTGCAAGGTTGTCTGCGTTGCAGGGAATTATTGTTTTTGTGCAGGAAGGTGTTAATTAATGCACATAAACAATCAATAATGGCTATTTGTTACTTCTGTTAACGCGGGATTTCTGGTCTATTGTTATAGATCTAGATCCCAACTCCGGTCGACTGAACCGTTGGATACCTGTCATAGAGTAAAAGGCAATCCACTACTAGGTCAATCAGTTAATGACTTAGTCCACTCTAAAGAACCACTTAGGCTTAAAAGTTTAAAAGTTTATTACAAAGCCAAACTTAACTGAAGATACAAACATCTCAATATAAGGTTCAAAAGATATACGGGCATCAATACAAACATAAATTTTCTAAATGCTCTTAGTCGGCAGAAGAATATTACCAAAACCAATTCAAAAATCATCAAAGTTGCAAGAATAGACACAAGCTGTAGCTTATGAGTCATTTACAGAAAGGAAGAAAATCAGATTAGACTGTCCCTACACTAGACTAAGTGACATCCCTACTTAGCAAGATCTTAACCTAAAAAGGTGTCAGCAGTGGTGACTTCCAAAGAAGATCACACACTTCCCTTAGTCTTTGTTTCAAAAAACGATGTCTCGCAGTTCCCTATCTGCCTACCCATCCGCTCTCTTAGGTTCCTCAGATCATCTGCCTTAACTCCACCCAGGGGTACTGTCCCTAATACAAAATCACATTTACAATGGAAACGCCCTTTGGAGACGCCCCTTAGAGACGCCCCTCACGTGGTGTTGGTTCTGGTATGTTCCATGCTGGTACTCCTCTGGACCCTTCGTTAGAGTTGACCTTGCTTCCCAGGCTCCTCTCCGGCAAGACGGTACCCCCAGGAAATTCCTGAAGACTCCTCCAGGCCTGTGCCTGGCTCTCTTGAACAAAAGTCTATTCATCACTCTCTTGATTAAAACCTCCTCGCACCTGCAAACAGACACTTGTACTGTGGGCCCCAAATTCCGGCCTCCACTGTATCTTCTAAGTCGTAAACCATTCGAACAGGCTCCACAGTTTGTGCCTAACACGACCTTTCTCTAACGAGCACATGCAGATCAAAAGAAATGACTTTGTCTATTCAGGCCTATTAGAATTACATGAACTGGCCTGTGCACTCTGTAAAACATTTAATATCTTCTAAACAGTATTCTAACTTATTACACACAATGATTATATGAAACACTTCTATAAAACATATTTTTCAGTTCTATGATCGATAATACTTTGAATTACAATAACATCAAAATCCACCATCATATAAGAGTGTAACAGCATCTTGTACTCTATGTGAACTGCCATGTGGCCTACACATTTCTACATTAGCAGAATTACATTTTCCCCTACAACAGCCACATAACATGGGATTTCAACATCATTCCAACATCTCTACAAACATCTACATTAGTTCTTCACACTTGATATAAGTATTCTAATTTAATTAAACACTCTTATGTATTTTCACTCTATAGATTCGACACTCTTATAAAATGTTTACTAAACTAGTACAACATGCTTGTAAATATGGTGCACTTCTATTTTTTCTTGATTTGCGCTCTCTCAATCCCCCCTTTGATGACTTTTAGTAGTCATCACCATCACAACACCATCCCTGAGGTATGAACTGAGTTCAAACTGAAGTCGTTGCAGTACCCCCTCGTTTCATCATCTCTAGAGCCTTCAGACTCCTATACTGATTATCCTGCATCGCAGTCAATCTCCTCTCTTGCCTTCTCATGGTTCTTTGCAACCTGTTTGATCTATACCATTTGTACAGCCGCACCAATCCCCACAAAGTGATTATACAAATCACTATTATGATGATAGGTTTCAGTATGTACCAAATGATATTCTTTCCTAGGTTGGCAAACCAACCTCCAACTTTACCCATTCCTTGACCTACCTTTTCCCACACTGTTACCTTTGTCAAATCCTCAATCTCATGGTGTATTTCAGTAATGTTCCGAATGTACTTTTCTAAAGGTTTTGAGTTGTCTGGAATGTAAGTGCAACATTCCTGGACCTTCAAAGCCTTACAGACTCCTCCCTCTTTGGCTAACAGAACATCTAGAGCAAGTCGGTTCTGAAGAACCATTGCCCTTATCGATTGCATTTCTCCCTCCACCAGCATTAGTGACCTAGCAGTACTGGCGGACAACCTATCTACAACTGTTGCCAATCTTCTAATCTTGACATCATTTAGTGCTATCCCTAAAATAGGAAACATAGCACCAAATACGTCTCCGACTACCTCCTCAGCGCTTACATCCCTTCTTCCTCTAGCTTGAGTTCCTCCCTCTATAAGTTCCAAATCCTTAGCATGGTATATTTTGGGGAAGACAATTGCCAAATAACATGATCCATACCAATTATCTGATAGTTTCAAGTATGCATTTCTTCCACACACAAAATATACATTTGGGATCACCTGCATTTCCTTCAAGAAGTCTTTCGAATAATATTCTAATTGGAAAGCATGTTCACAACGGCCAAAGTCATCGAGAAGACCGTCAACAAACAGCTGGCCGCCTTCCTCGAGACGAATGGATCCCTCGACCCCTCACAGTCTGGCTTCCGAGCGAACCACAGCACCGAGACCGCCCTCATCGCTGCCACCGATGACATACGAACTCTGATGGACAATGGAGAAACAGCGGCCCTCATCCTCCTGGACCTCTCCGCGGCCTTCGACACTGTCTGCCACCGCACCCTACTACAGCGCCTTGGCAACATCGGAATCCAGGACAAGGCACTGGAATGGATCACCTCCTTCCTCGACGGAAGAACACAGAGAGTCCGCCTACCACCGTACAAGTCAGAGGCCACCGAAGTCATCTGCGGCGTCCCTCAAGGATCCTCACTGAGCCCCACCCTCTTCAACGTCTACATGAGCCCCCTCGCGGCCATCGCACGCCAACACAACCTCAACATAACCTCCTACGCCGACGACACCCAGCTGATCCTCTCCCTGACCAACGACCCCGCCACCGCCAGAGCCAACCTGCACGAAGGGATGAGAGAGGTAGCCGAATGGATGACGACCAGCCGCCTGAAACTGAACTCGGACAAGACGGAGGTCCTCATCCTGGGCTCCTCGCCCTCCGCCTGGGACGACTCCTGGTGGCCCCCCCGCCCTGGGCACCGCACCCAAACCGACGGACCACGCACGTAACCTGGGCTTCATCCTGGACTCCTCCCTCTCCATGACCAGACAAGTAAACGCCGTCTCCTCGTCCTGCTTCAACATCCTGCGCATGCTACGCAAGATCTTCCGGTGGATCCCCACCGAGACGAGGAAGACGGTCACCCAGGCCCTCGTCACCAGCCGACTGGACTACGGCAACGCCCTTTACGCCGGAACCACCGCCAAGCTCCAGAAGAGACTCCAGCGGATCCAGAACGCCTCGGCCAGACTCATCCTCGACATCCCCCGACGCAGCCACATCTCCGGACACCTGAGAGATCTGCATTGGCTCCCGGTCAACAAGAGAATCACCTTCCGTCTCCTCACCCACGCACACAAAGCCCTACACGACCAAGGCCCGAGCTACCTCAACAACCGGATCAACTTCTACACTCCCAAGCGCCTCCTCAGATCAACCAGCCACGCCCTCGCCGCCGTCCCCCGCATCCGAAGAGCGACAACAGGAGGAAGGTCCTTCTCCTACCTGGCCGCCAAGACCTGGAACTCACTCCCGACCGACCTACGCCTGACCCAAGACCACCTCTCCTTCAGGAAGAAGCTCAAGACCTGGCTGTTCGAGCAGTAACGGCACCCCCCCCCAACCCAGCGCCTTGAGACCCTACGGGTGAGTAGTGCGCTCTACAAATGACCTGATTGATTGATTGATTGACAACTTACTTTTCCCACAAACACATTCTCATAATAGGTTTCACCCCTATGTATACACAGTTTCCCCTTTTTCTCTCGATCTAAAGCTATTGGACCATTGCTACCCTTTCTTTGGTGTGCCCTTTCTTCCTCTGTCCAATCTGTTTTCCATTGACCTGAAGCTTTTAAAATCTTCTGTCTCCGGTATCGATCATCTACTTGTCCTACAAACTTTTCCCCAATTTCTGACACTTTACAAGTCAAATTATTTCTTCTGGCATGTGAAGTATCTAATGTTTTCCAGGGAAGGAAAAATGTCTGTAATCTGTCTTCACTCTTATAATAATCCCACTTATTTAAATGCTTGTAGTTCGGCACTTCTGGTAAAATAGCATCGAAGTTTGAAAAATAGTATTCAAACCCATCACGTTCATAGAATATACTAAGCAACAAACTACATGTGATTCCATAAGTCAATGGAAGATGATGATATCTGATACCTTCGTCTACAGAGGCTGGCAATTTCATGCAAACATAACAATTCTTGGCCTCCATAGCATCAATGTATTCATAAAGCAATTTAGCATATGCATTTGATTTAAAATTTCCCTGTGATTCATCTACATGTAACCTACGAGTCTCTGCTGCTAGTAAAGCTTTCTCTTTCTCTGTATTGTCCCCCTTTTTACCAGCAATAGTAGGTTTCTGTGTCGATAAAATTTTTGCTTCCTTTGCAGCCTTTTCTTCATTTTCATGTCCCACTACATAAGATATAGTAACTACTAAAACTATAAGAAAAATCACTCCCACTAAAAGTGTGCATACTATACATTTGGCCCTGCGGTTCGGGTTGCCAACCTCCATGATCTCAAACAGTGTAGTTCCAGTTTTCTTTCACAGCACAATGTCTCTTTTCGAACCACACCTGGAAGCTGATAATCTTCTCCGCAAGATCAGTCTTTGTGTTCCATAGCAACAGACAACCCTAGCCCTTCTCCGTCCACTAAATGGAAGTCCCTAGTTTCTTCTTTCTTCTACTTGGCGCTAGGTTATCTCTCAATTTGTTTATTTACAAAGTCTTTCACACAGTCTTTTAGCAATCCGAAATTATTCGTGTTCCAGCGACTCTAATCACGGCTTCTAATATTTCCAAACGAAGAAGGACCTCCCCAAGTATTGACCTCCTTGGACAACAAGTCGGGAAATCTATTCTGTTTAAAACCAGGTCTCTTATTCCACTCAGATAAGGAGGATAGGGGATATTGAGTGTCAGCAACCCTTCGACCTCCACTCCCGGTATCAACAATACTATTTCCACTGTTATGATGGGGTCACTTCCCTCACCATCCCAGATCCCTGTACACTGGACATCTGCAGCGAGGTAGGTCCACTCAGGAGTAGCGTATCTTCTGCAAGGCACTCGCACCCTCCTCGATCTTCTCGGACCTTCCTGTTCCTGTCCTTGTGCACTTTCGTCCAAATCCGAGTCTTCAGATACAGGGGCAAGAGTTTTCTCTGGAGCTGGCTTCAAGCTTGGCCTCTTCCTTCTTTCAGGCCAACTATCTTCTCCACGCCTTGTCCTCCTGTATCTTGTCCTCCCATTCAGTTCTTGATCACTCTGGGCTTGATCTGGGTCTGAGCCGTATTCACAGCAACTTTCTCCTTCTGTGGCAACTTCAGTTTCACTGCCGTCCTGTCCCTCTTCTTGATCTGTAGCGCTCCCAACTTCTTCCGACACCCCCACAGCTTGACTGATCCCCTCTAGTGGTTCACTGTCCACAGCTGGATTTTCATCTGTGAGAGGAGCTGTTTCTTCCAGGGGTGCTGGAACTCTTTGAGTATTGGAAGCATGAATCCAGGTTGGCAGCCCTCCACACTTCACAGCGGTATTCGTTGTCAGGATAACTTGATAGGGGCCCTTCCAACGCACGTCTAAGCAGTTCTTCCAGACGTGCTTCTTCAGCAGAATCCAGTCACCTGGGCACAAGTCGTGACATAGATCTCTTGAAGATGGAACTTCAGCAGCCTGCACCTGAAGAGACACAGAATGAATGGCGTCAGACAGACCCTTGCAGTAATCCAGGATCAGGTCATCTGTAATATTCAACAAAGCTGTAGTTGGTACAGACGGAAGTCTCATTGCCCTCTCCATTAAAACTTCATGTGGAGAGAGACCTGTCCTCCTGTCTGGTGTGCTACGCATACTCATGAGTACCAAGGGCAGAGCATCAGGCCAACTTAAGGAAGTCGATGAACATACTTTGGCTATTCTGGACTTCAAAGTGCCATTGATCTGCTCCACGATACCTGAAGCCTCTGGTCGATAGCTGCAGTGCAACTTCTGATCAATGTTCAATGCAGAGCAAAGCATTTTCACACTGTTGAAATGAGTTCCTCGATCTGATTCCAGGGAGGTCGGCACCCCGAAGCGCGGGATCAACTCTCTAAGCAACAACTTTGCTACTGTGAGTGTGTCGCACCTGCGTGTAGGGTATGCTTCGACCCATCTGGAAAATATGCATACAACCACCAGAACATACCTGAGGCGGTTGCTTTTTGGCATCTCAATGAAATCTAATTGCATTCTGTTAAAAGGCCCCCCAGACCTCCCAATGTGACTCATTGTAACTGGTGTTCTTTTCCCTACGTTCAGTTGTTGGCAAGTAACGCATCTCCTACAGACTGCTTCTGCTGCAATCCTAAACTTAGGGCAATACCAAGTCTGCCTAAATACCCTCAGAATGGCATCTCTTCCTAAGTGTACTGGACCATGTATCTGTCGTGCCATTGGATTCACAAATTCCTCAGGTAATACTGCCCTACCATCTGCTGAAACCCAGAAGTCCATTTCACTTTTCACACAACCTGCTGTTTCCCATGCCTTTTTCTCAGAATCAGGTGCATTCTCTTGCATGTCTTTTAAATTCTCCCAAGTATCCACTGTTTCTAGCATCATATTTAACTCTGTCTTTTCCTGAGCCCCACCTACTTCCACCTCCGTGAAAGAATATCCGTGCTCAGCACAGTAACGGGCAACTTCGTCTGCATATCTATTACCCTGCGACACAAAATCTGTATTTTTGGTGTGGGCTACACATTTGACAATTGCAATTGCTGCTGGACCTTGTAATGCTTCTAACAACAGTCGCACAAATTCCCCATTTCGAATAGGCGAACCAGAGGAGGTCATGTAACCTCTCTGAGACCACAACTGCCCAAAATCATGAACTACACCGAAACCATATTGGCTATCCGTATAAATGGTGACTCTAATTTTGCTACCTGCTATACAGGCACGCGTCAATGCAATGATTTCTGATACCTGAGCGGAGTGTACTCCTTCCAGGCAAGCGGCTTCCACAACTCCAGTAATGGTGCAAACAGCATAAGCTATTCTCAACCGACCAGTATCATCTCTTAAACATGAGCCATCAACAAAGAAAATTTCATCAGGGTCGATCAACGGCTCATCCACGATATCTGGTCTTGGCTTCGTGCATAGTTCAGTCACATCAAGGCAATCGTGATCTTCACATTCTTCGCCTTCTATATCATTTGGAAGTGGCATCAATGTAGCAGGATTCAAAACAGAGCACCTCTTAAGGGTCACGTTCTCCGCAGCAAGTATAACTTGCTCGTAGCGCGTGAGCCTACTACTGGTCAAGTGCTGTGTCTTGGTCCTGGTCATTAACAGTTCTACAGAATGAGGTACATACACCACTAACTGGTGTCCGATGACAATATTTTCACACTGTTCAATGCTGACACCTGTTGCAGCAACGGATTTGAGACATCCGGGCAACGCTGCGGCCACTGGATCTAGGGTAGCCGAAAAGTATGCAACTGGTCTACGGGCATTTCCATGAATCTGTACCAAAACTGACAAAGCACAACCTTCCCTTTCGCAGCAGAAAAGTGAAAATGGTTTTTCATAGTAAGGCATCCCCAAAGCCGAAGCGCGACACAAGTCCTCTCTCAGCTGTAGAAACGACATCAAACAGTCCTTGTCCCATGGTACCGGATAACTCACCTCCTTGTGCGTCAGTTTTTGTAAAGGTTTTGCTTTCAGTGAAAAGTTAGCTATCCACTGTCGGCAATAACCAACCATTCCTAGGAACATCCTAACTTCTCTCTGTGTCGTAGGCGCGTTCATCTTCATTATCGCCTCTATCCTATCTGGTGACACTTTGCGCTTTCCTTTTTCTATCAGATGACCCAAGTACTGTACTTCTGTCAAACAGTACTGCAATTTGTTCGGAGATACCTTGTGTCCATTTTCAGCTAAATGGTTCAGCAAGGCAATGGTATCTGTCTTACAAGCCTCTTCCGTTTCTGACGCAACAAGTAGGTCGTCTATGTACTGGACCAGAACCGAGTTCTGCGGCAGTACCAGACTTTCAAGATTTTTCTTCAACAGCTGGTTGAAAATTGATGGGCTTTCTGTATACCCCTGTGGGATACGACACCATGTTAAAACGCGATTTTCCAGCTTAAAAGCAAAAAGGTACTGGCTCTCCTCATCTAATGGAATTGAAAAGAAAGCCTGACAAAGGTCTATCACTGTGAACCACTCAGCTTGGAATGGTATCTGAAACAATATCACTGATGGATTCGGTACCACTGGACAACATGAAACAACTATGTTGTTAATCTTTCGAAGATCCTGCACTATTCTAAATTTCCCACTAGGTTTCTGCAAACCCATAATCGGGGAGTTGCATGGACTTCCCACGATTTCCTTCAGTATTCCCTGTTTTATCATAGAGTCGATTACAGGTTTTATTCCTGCAATCGTCTCCGGGGTCAGTTTGTATTGGGGCGTTCTTGGATATTCAGCATTTGGTTTAACCATAATCTTCACTGGTTCTACTCCTTTGATCAGTCCTATCTCTTCTCCAGTAAAATCCCATACCTCTGATGACACCGCATCTCGTAAGTCCCAAGGAAGGTCCTCCACAGTCAGGGTAGGATACAGTTCTATGCATGTCCTCGAATTTGTAACCTCAAAGGTAGCATCATCGTCTGTAGTCTGTACCTCCACTCCCTGAGGTGTGCAGTATATTGTGCAGTTCAGTTTGCACAATAAGTCCCTTCCTAACAGACACACAGGACTAGAATCACATACTACAAACTGATGTTCATCCATATAGTTTCCTATTTTCACTGATACTGGTTCCGTCAAAGGGCTATTCATTCTCCTATTTGCAACTCCTACCACCTGAATCGTTTCCCCTGACATTGGTAGATCTGGAACCACTGCCGATCTTAAAGTTGATCGAGTAGCTCCAGTATCCACCAAGAATGTTGTAGGACACCCTGCCACTTCAGCCTCAACAAACGGTCCTCTTTGATCCACTTCTAGAACTGCCCCGAGGGTACTGTCCTCCTCTCTACTTACACGTCGTCCCGTCAATGGATCAACGTAGTAACACTCTTCTTTACCTGTGAAAAAAGGCATTTGTCTATAGACCTTTCCCCCTGTCGTAATCTTTGGTGGCTGCGGGAACTGAGCTTGTGGAGCCGAAATCCCCCCTTTGGCCACCTTACCCTTTGTCACTGTCACCCTTTGGACTGGAACTTCCTGAACTTCCTCCTCTAGAACTTCCAGTTCTCCGTTTTCGGGGTTATAGGGACACTCGCGTCTCCAATGTCCCACCTGGTGACACTGGTGACACTTTGTCGTTTTTTTCAATGTAGCAAAGTCTATTCTAGGTCTCGGATTTTCCTTGTTGTCCTTATTCTGATTGTTTGATTTCCGTCCCATTGTCCCTGTTCCCTGTTGCTGCTGTCCTCCCTTTCCAGCTGACTGCATCTGCACCACCATCAGTTTCTCCTTTAATTTCTTTGCTTTGGACTCTATCTCATCACTGCAATATCTTGCATATCTCAAAATCTCATCCAATGGTTTGTTTTGCCAACAAATTAAATGCTGCTGAATCATCAGACAAATATCAGGTCTCAACCCCAAGACGGACTTTGATACAAACTGTCCTATATCCTTGGGGTCCATTACATCTAGTCCGCTGTATTGTTTGAATGCTTTCAGCAATCGCTCATAATACTCATGGACTGTCTCCTTTGGTTCTTGTCTTGTTCGGTCTATTTTTACCCAATCTATGTCTTGTGGTGGCACCTTCTCCTTCAGCCATGTCATTACCCTATCGTATTTTAACATTACTGTTTCTGACGGTCCATTAGTACGAGTATCCCTTTCTGGTTCTGCAGTTGGCCACTCGACACTAACCTTGCATGCTATCCACAAGTCTCCTGGGACCACAATGTCGAATAAGGTATTCAAATCAATCCACAATACCTTTGAAATCTTGACAAACCTCTCTACCTGCTTGTACCACTCTACAGGATTCTCCCTTAACTTCGGAAATGAGTTTGTGAATGCAGCCAAATCTCCCCTACTCAAGGGTACGTGTACATAATTTCTATTCGCTATTTCTCGCAAAGGGAATGCCTCCATCTGCATTAGCCTTCCCTCCGGAGACATCACGTTTGCACTCCGCCTAACAGTTCCCTTTTTCGATCACCTCTCTTCCCATTTGTCCAGATCTCTCAATGCTCTTATTCCTGTGATCAGTTCCCTTATGTGTGTTTTTAATCCAGTTGTCCTCCTCTCTTCTAGGTCCTGATCTGAATAATGCAACCTGTGGTTACCCTGTAATGCCTTGGTTCTGGACAAATCTACCATATACTTGTCTGCCAGTTCAGACAGTTTCTCATGAGTTGCTCTGGCCTTTCGAGTGATGTCCTTTGCTATAAACAGTAGCTCATCTTGTTCGTACATGTCGATCCTTTCTAAAGACAATGTACCATCTATTATATCGTTCAGATCAGATTTTAAACTGGTCACATCGAGTCTTTTGGCTTTTATCACAGCTTTCAGTATGCCATCTCTAGAGAGTCTATTTACATCTCTCCCATCACAGCTCTGAGTCCTAAGGCTAGGCTCAGGCGAGTTATGGGGAGTCCTCCCATGCTCCCATCTCTCCAGGTCCCATGCAGTTCCACCCTCTCTGGGTGTATGATGAAACACTCCTCTATTTCCCATAATCCCACATTTCTCATTCTGCATGGCTTCTCTAGGTGCATGGTAAGACATTCCATTATCCCCCATGTCTTCACAATTCGCCTGTGACCTCTGATCACTCGACGCATGGCAAGATCCTTCACTGTTCCCCGTGTTCCCACAATTCCAGTGCTGTACGTTATCATTAGGTGCATGGTGAGTGCACCTAAACCTATCTCTGTATTCTTGGGTCCTTTGGTCTCCTCACTTTGAATGGGACGAGATGTCTCTCCACACTCCGTACTTCTGCCTCTTTGCTCCTGCCCATTTCCTCTGTCAGTATGACGTGTAACTCCTCTATTCTCCTGACTTTTACCGTCCCACTCCTGACTGCCTTCGCTAGCCCCGCAGTGGGATAATGTCCCGTTGCCTCTACTTCCCCATTCTGCTTCTGCTCTTGACCTGTTGCTCGGTACTCCTGTGGACCCATCCCATTCCCTCAAGTCAGCCCTCAACTCTTTATAGGATTTCGGCCGTGGTCCCCTCAGGTCCATCGGTCCTCTCTGACCCCCCTGCTCTGTTACGGGATCCACTGCTGAATCCAATGGGGTGCTCCACGTTATTGGTCCTGGCAATTTCCTCCAGGCATTTGTCGTGGTATTCCTTCTCTCCATCTCAGCTCTCTCTCTGTCTAGCCGTACCTGTTCTTCCTCTCTCCCTTTCTCTGGGTGATAAACCGACACTATAGGGCCTATGGTAACGGGTACTTGAAGAGCATCTGGTAATCCATAAGACTCAACCCTCTCTGTTGCTGGCATCTTCTGCACCACAACCCTTCCGACTACACTCTGTACTGGACTATGTTGAAGTGTCCCCTCGTCTTTGGTAGGAACCCAATCCATTATAGGAAGTGGCCTATTCCCTCCTATGTCTATCCCATCTTCTCTTGGGAGCTCCGTACCTTCCGTCTCCCTATTGTCCGGAGGCGGTCTATCTATCAACAACCTATTTATTAGGCCGTCCTCTGACTCGCTCTCATCATCCTCTTCTATGGGTTTCTTTCCACCTGTAACCTCTCTCATGGGGTACAACTTATCCACCTCAATCACCTGTACCCTCCACTTCTTGGCTTCCGCATCCCATTTGGCATCTTGCACTGCCCTTACTGATCGCCGTACCCTTTCCTGGCGTCGGTTCTGACTCCTGTCGTGCGCCGCCCTAATCCATGCATTAAGCGCCTCAAACTGTGTTGGTCTAGGCAAAGGTCTCAATGAGGACATAACTGCTTTCAACTGATGTAACACTTCTAATCTAAACGTTCCGTATTTCGGAAAAGTCAGTTCCTCATTCCCCTCTGTAATCTTACTCCAAGTCCCAAACCACAGTATAGTATGCAACCCAACATTCGTTGCCATATAGTGAGCTGGTGTACCCTCCGGCGGTGCCTCTTCCCCGTAATAAGATTCTCTTCTTTTTCTCTTAAAAATCCCTCTCAAACATTTAAAACACTTCATGTTCAAAATCTACGAATTTCTATTTTCTCCGCGTTCGTTTACTTCCTGATGACAATCCACCAATCTCAGCGTGGTTTTCGCTAACTGGCCTATCACTGCGCGGCTCTTTGCTGACGTCACACCAACCGCCCTATCACAGCGCGGCTGCACACCAACTGGCCTATCTCAGCGCGGCTCTCGTTGACGTCACTCGTCTCAGCGTGGCTTCACACCGACCGGCCTATCTCAGCGCGGCTCTCGCTGACGTCACTCGTCCCCCTTTCGCAGCAGTTCCCCTCCTTTCTCCGCTCGTCTCCCGGTCATGCAAGCGTCCCATTCATACTCTGATAAATGATTACTTCCGACCAAGCGATCACTTTCCTTGACTGTACGTCCACAGTCTAACTGTAATTGTCACCTTAACTGACGAAATGTCTTTCCGTTGGTCCAGACAATCGCCTTCTCTGATAGGTTACTTTCACACGGTAACTTTCGACCTGCGTCCGTTACCCACTCACTCACTCTTGCATTCCCCCTATCTCGGTCCTGCGGGCGATCAATGGTACCTCATGACCCCCTTTTCTCTGGTCGACAACTACTCTGGATGTTCGATACACCCGAACCACTTAAGCTCTTCCCCGAACTTAAGATTTTCACCAGTTCACCGGTTCCTCCGTTTCCCAGGTTACCAGTTTACCAGTCTGCCAGGTTGCGCGCGCTCACAACCCTCTCTCATTCACTCTACAGGCATTCAACTCCGCATGACATTACACTACAAATACAACACAAAACACCGCAATCTGTCCACGCATGACCCTTGTTATACTCACTCTCGTCCGATTCTGCTGCTTTTCTCTCGCGCCGTCAGCACCCTCTTCGGCGGGCCACCTCTCGATCTCTAGGGACCTTGGGGTAAACTTAACCTAGTCTAGATCACCTTCCTCAAGAAGGTAACCATCCTCACTCTGCTACCAACTGTTAACGCTGGATTTCTGGTCTATTGTTATAGATCTAGATCCCAACTCCGGTCGTCTGAACCGTTGGTACCTGTCATAGAGTAAAAGGCAATCCACTACTAGGTCAATCAGTTAATGACTTAGTCCACTCTAAAGAACCACTTAAGCTTAAAAGTTTAAAAGTTTATTACAAAGCCAAACTTAACTGAAGATACAAACATCTCAATATAAGGTTCAAAAGATATACGGGCATCAATACAAACATAAATTTTCAAAATGCTCTTAGTCGGCAGAAGAATATTACCAAAACCAATTCAAAAATCATCAAAGTTGCAAGAATAGACACAAGCTGTAGCTTATGAGTCATTTACAGAAAGGAAGAAAATCAGATTAGACTGTCCCTACACTAGACTAAGTGACATCCCTACTTAGCAAGATCTTAACCTAAAAAGGTGTCAGCAGTGGTGACTTCCAAAGAAGATCACACACTTCCCTTAGTCTTTGTTTCAAAAAACGATGTCTCGCAGTTCCCTATCTGCCTACCCATCCGCTCTCTTAGGTTCCTCAGATCATCTGCCTTAACTCCACCCAGGGGTGCTGTCCCTAATACAAAATCACATTTACAATGGAAACGCCCTTTGGAGACGCCCCTTAGAGACGCCCCTCACGTGGTGTTGGTTCTGGTATGTTCCATGCTGGTACTCCTCTGGACCCTTCGTTAGAGTTGACCTTGCTTCCCAGGCTCCTCTCCGGCAAGACGGTACCCCCAGGAAATTCCTGAAGACTCCTCCAGGCCTGTGCCTGGCTCTCTTGAACAAAAGTCTATTCATCACTCTCTTGATTAAAACCTCCTCGCACCTGCAAACAGACACTTGTACTGTGGGCCCCAAATTCCGGCCTCCACCGTATCTTCTAAGTCGTAAACCATTCGAACAGGCTCCACAGTTTGTGCCTAACACGACCTTTCTCTAACGAGCACATGCAGATCAAAAGAAATGACTTTGTCTATTCAGGCCTATTAGAATTACATGAACGGGCCTGTGCACTCTGTAAAACATTTAATTTCTTCTAAACAGTATTCTAACTTATTACACACAATGATTATATGAAACACTTCTATAAAACATATTTTTCAGTTCTATGATCGATAATACTTTGAATTACAATAACATCAAAATCCACCATCATATAAGAGTGTAACAGCATCTTGTACTCTATGTGAACTGCCATGTGGCCTACACATTTCTACATTAGCAGAATTACATTTTCCCCTACAACAGCCACATAACATGGGATTTCAACATCATTCCAACATCTCTACAAACATCTACATTAGTTCTTCACACTTGATATAAGTATTCTAATTTAATCAAACACTCTTATGTATTTTCACTCTATAGATTCAACACTCTTATAAAATGTTTACTAAACTAGTACAACGTGCTTGTAAATATGGTGCACTTCTATTTTTTCTTGATTTGCGCTCTCTCACTTCTATGTGTGCTGCAGAGACTGATTTGCATATTGCTGTGTCCAGTGCTTAATTTGTAAAATATTAAGTGCCAGGGCTCTGACCAGGAGGACACTGCAGCTTGCACCACCCATCGCCCTTGTTATTGATGCCAAAAGCACTACAAACCATCTCTTTTGCATGTAAATGCGACAGTTCCGATTATTCCAGGTCCCCAAAGCTAAAAGGAATGGCTGGGGAGGCAGGTATAAGCAATTTTATAATTTATATTGTTTTTCTAAACAACTGTTCATCTCTAAATTACATGAGCAGCACCACCTTGTGGTAGACTGCCCTAATGTGGTGTTAACAATTAGGTGCCGGTGCCGAGCACCGGAAACCAATTAAGTGCCGGTGCTCAGCACCGGCTCAAATTAAGCACTGGCTGTTTCTAAACTGAAGTGGCATGGTGCTTTGACTTTTTGGATCCACTCTTCAGTTATGTGTCGCTGGGGCAAAGTAGACCAGTGCTAATAATGCACAATGGCCATTGTGCGCAGCTTCCATATGGCTTCACCACACATTGCAATGTACAGTGGACTAAATGGCCTGCTAGAGGAAAGGGAGATCCCAAAAGGCGCAACCTAATTTTGCTTTGAGTTCTGAAAAGCCTTGCAAATGGGCTTCCGATGCAGCATGGAAAGGAGCATTCAAGAACTCGATGTAAGATGTGCAGGAAAGAGGCGAAAGTGCCAGGAAGGGTGCAGATGACTGGGTAGGAAAAATGGCATTGGGACACAGGGGTGCTGGAGTAGTATGGTCGAGGAAAGAAGATGCTGAAGGATAAAAAAAGTTTAATCAATTAAAAAAACATGCCCAATGTGCTGCACGAAATTGGTTCTGGGGGCCCCTCAACATTTTTTTAACATAGGCCCCACAAAAGCCTAAGATATATCCTTGGCATTATCCCAGGAGCCCATCAGTTCAAAGGCCACCCCACCATGCAGCCCACCAGGACGTGCCAGAAAGAGCAATCCGGATTGGCTATCGCCCACTGACGTCGACGCCCAATGCCAGCAGCGGGCGCGTGATCTTTCACAAGTGACTTTCATTTCAGAAATTAAACAAGCATTTACAATGCAATGGTTTCGCCTTTGGAAAAGTTAGAGCTATTGGCATTGTAAATGACAAAATTTGTATTTATTTGGTTTTGAAAACAGATAAATAAATGGCATTGTCATTTACATTGCCATTAGCTTAATCTCTCGCAAATGTGAGACCTATTGTACCCTACGGACGAGCTCAGCAGACAGCAGTTACTACCACACACACCCAGAGCCACACACACACACCCAAAGCCAGCCACACACCCAAAGCCAGCCACACACCCAAAGCCAGACACACACACCCAGAGCCAGCCACACACACCCAGAGCCAGCCATACACACACCCAGAGCCAGCCATACACACACCCAGAGCCAGCCATACACACACCCAGAGCCAGCCACACACACACCCAGAGCCAGCCACACACAACCAGAGCCAGCCACACACACCCAGAGCCAGCCACACACACACACACACCCAGAGCATTTCAGCAATAAAAGCAAGCAGCATTCATCTAGAGCAAACTGTTCAGAATGGGGAATAATCTGCGACCTCAGATCCCCCGCAGTTATTCCCCCATTTCGATATTTAAACCTTATATTAGCACAGAACTGCTGCAACTGGTAATTACAACACTTGACATTGTCGGCAATTATAGTGTTAACGCAGCGTTTAAAGCTGACGTCATGAGACCCTAAATGGGAAAGATTGATCCTCTTGGAAACAGCGGGCTAGAATAATACTGCAATTCAATGTACAGGAGATACTCACAGTAATATTTTTAGGGTCAAATGCAGGCTCCTTCGGGGGCGGCGGGCGCAGGTGCTGCGGCAGGAGCCGCCTTGGCGTCCTTCTTGGGTTCAATCTTCTTGGGGGGCATGATGGGGCCTGGAGTCTGTGGGAACTACCCCCTGCAGGAGAAAAGAAGTAGTGTTTTCAAATCAGCAGAGAAAATGAGGAGCACAGTAGTGAGGTGCGTTGAAAAGAAGCGCAGAGAAGCCAGGCAAGTGGGGGGAATGAGGCGCAGTGAATACTGACAGCTGAAGAAAAAGACGAGCAGACAAAAACGGGGACGTAGCACACCAGGGTGAATAATGAAAAGTAGATTATAGTCTTGGGGTAAATGGAGGACAATGGCGCGGTGAGGTCAAAGAAGAAGCGGAAAGTACCACTACGAGTGGAGAAAAGGAGGAGCAAAAAGTAATTAGGATAATGGAAAAAAGGAGGAACAAGTTGCCCTGATGTCAATGATGAGCCATGAAAGTAGAGGAGTAGCGGGGGATGAAAATTTCTTCACAAAAGGAGGAGCAGAAATACCGAGATGAACGGAGAAGAGGAGGAGCAGAGAGCACAGAGGTGAGCAGGACAGCAGGAGACGTCGCTGCACCCCTATATACCTCCAGACCTTGGCTTCTGGGGGCGGACCAGCCGCAGGAGCAACTCCGGCTGACTATAAAAGGAGGCTGCCCGGCGAGAGGGGCCTGGCGGCAGAGGAGGGGCGCGGGCGGTGACAATTGTCCTTTGTCAAGAGCCCCCATCACCCCCAAGCTGTTGGTTCATCCCCGAGGGGTGGGGCACGCACATAATACCCTCGCAAAGCAGGCCCGGGAGGCAGCTATAGATAGGTCACGGGCACAGCGCCCGTGTACGCCTGTACGGTGTACAGAGGGGCCTGGACTCGGGAGGGGACTCTGCAAATAGCCGATTTAACCTTAAGGAAAAAGCTAGAAGTGTTAAAATGGGAAAAGACGCAAGGCATTCATAGAGGCGAGCGAGAGCTCAGGTGAATATAATAGCATTGAGATCGAAAATCTCCGAAGCAAGGGGCCGGCCGCTCTCTCGGCCACAGCCCGGGGCTCCTTCCACAGGCCCAGCTCCGAAATGTTCACTGAAAATCGGAATGTTTTGATGGGGGCTTATGCCCTCTCTGCAACCTTCACCAGATGACCCCTCCCGTCACCCGCTCAACAGTTAAGTAATCTATTTTTTTTATACAATTGGAGCATTTTGATGGAGGAGGGAAATTCATTTAATTTAAGTAGACAATGCACGTTTTCTCGCAGTTTTATTTTTAGCCAAAGTCTACAAAAGAAGGAAAAGGACAATGCAGGAGCGAGATTCCAGATTTAACGAGTTCATAACAACAGCGAGGAAGCGGCGCACAGATCTTACAGGCTCTCAGAACCTGGACGTTTGTTATGAGACGTTGCAGCAGGGCGAGCTGACCTGCTTCCTGCGTCTCAGCGACTGCAATTGCGAGCTATTGAGATCAAACTGTCTCCAGGCGGGGAACCAGGATAACGAACGGTGCCGCCACCTTGCGCTGCCCACGAGATCACCGTGACTGAAGTGGCGCTCTGCGGGTGCAGCCCCACCGGGAAGGGACGTGCGCAGACAATGCAGCGCGTGACACAGCTGCAGCCCTTGTGAGCAGCGGCTTGATAGGATGTCTTCCTCACCTGTGGCCGTCATTAACCAGCTGCCGGAGCTTCCGGGACCCGGGCGCAGCGTTCCTACGGCTAGCCCGCTGGGGACAATTTAAGAAGTTATCCATAACGATGCATTTGGCGATAATGAATGTGCCCAACCATACGTTTTTTTGACGGGAAGATGAATTGTTGCTAGTTTATTTTTCGACTAAATCTGGGTAGAACGTGGAGTTAATCTGCTGAGCCGTGTACAGTGAAAGCAAAACGTTCTGATATCAATCACTTTCAGTTACTTTACATAATGTATTTGATAAATCTGTGTACATCGTTACTCTGGTTGAAGACGTATCCTCCAGGCTAGCCGTACACTTGCTCAGGAGTCTAACCCTGCTAATGAAGGGGCACGTGCAGACAGGGTGACGTCAGAGGACAGGCAGCTGTCAGCGAACTGAAAATTGTGCGGGAGAGAACACGGAGGACGGGAGGGGGGCGGGAGAGAACACGGAGGACGGGAGGGGGGCGGGAGAGGACACGGAGGACGGGAGGGGGGCGGGAGAGAACACGGTGGGCGGGAGAGAACACGGAGGACGGGAGGGGGGCGGGAGAGAACACGGAGGACGGGAGGGGGGCGGGAGAGAACACGGAGGACGGGAGAGAACACGGACGACGGGAGGGGGGCGGGAGAGGACACGGACGGCGGGAAAGGGGAGGGAACGGGAAAAAACGTAACTCCGCCCTGGGAAAAAATCTCCGGAACGCCCCCGAATCTGGTCCAGCCTTGATGGACAGATCCGGCACTCAATGGCTAGCCTCCATTTATGGAGCTAACCAATGAGAGCCGGCGGACGTTCCAGGAGTCCTTATTGACGACATAGGATTTCACCTGCGCTGAAGAGCTGCGCAGAGCGCAGCCTTCGGCAGGCGAAACCCAAAAAAGGCTCATTATCGCCTCCGCCAGGTTTGCTTTTCCTTCTCCCGTCACTGAGGCTTCATTAGCGGCTGTGAGTTTGATGCCACAACACTTTAGATCTCTTTCACTGACATGTGGCGCTGCGCAGGTCATGCGTGATGGCGTCACGTGTCTCTGGCGCCAGATGGTTCCAGAAGGTTCCAGATGGTTCTGAAGCCTCCAGGCCCAGCACAGCAGCAGAAGGGGCTCGCCCATTCTTGCAATGCAAACGTGCAACCCCAGTTTCCCTGAAATGAACGCATTACCGGCTGATTCACTGAAATCTGAATAGTATTTAAAATGATAACATGTTATCCAGCAAATAGAACATCATTTTCAGCAAACGAGCAAACTCGGTTCAGAGAATACTGCATCAGCACTTCCAGTTTTTCGTGCACATAAACCAAACACATCTTTTTCCACCAGTCATAAAGAGGTGGAGCCAGCCTGTTTCCAAGACTACCAGAATGACAGCCGAGGGGCTAGCGGCAAGTTTGTTACGTAGTAGACTGAGCCATGACCAGGGGCCCCAGGCGAGAGGGTGAAGGGTTCACTGCAGTGCTTACTTTGTAAAAAATACATAAGTGCCAGAGCTCTTGCCAGGAGGTCACTGCAGCTTGCACCACAGATTGCCCCTGCCAGCGCTGCCAATGATAGTTACAGAAAAAGGATGACCTGGCCTGGTAGTTCGGGCTGGACTGTTCCCATGAGGCACAGGGTCAAATCTGATTTGCATATGGCTGGGTTCAAACTGGAATGGCATGGTGAGCAAAAAAACAATGGATTTAGGTCCAGATCTCTGTACTGAGGTGAATGTATGACATTGTTCTGCGTTCTGTCCATCAACAGTTGTTTTTGCAAATGATCGTTACAACACAACTACCAACCATCGCACTCCGACAAGTGTGACGATTCAGGCTATCTCAGGTCCCCAAAGCTGTAAGAAGGGCTTGGGTGGTAGGTAATAGTCAATTCTAATGTATGTTGAATTAATAATTAACTTCTGCGCCACCTTGTGGCAGACTGTCACATGTGTACTTGTTGTCAATTAAGTGCCAGTGCTGAGCACAGGATACCACCAGCTCAAATGAAGTACTATCTCAGTGGAAGTTTCGTTCCCCTAATTTCTTCTACCATCTAATGCGCCTCTTGCCAGTATGTGTGGATCGTTAGACAAGCCCACCACATGTCCATAAAGCCCCCATCTACCCGCAACACTTCCAACACAGATCCGATTCCCCTTGTAGTGGGCTGGAGTGAAATATCATCCAATGAGGATTGTATATGGGGTTTCCTAATGCTAAACACATATATATGTTTCTGAGGCCCTGGTCCACACTTTATTCCAGGTCTTCTCTGACTTTTCCTGCCCCAAACCTCTCTTCTGAGTTGCTGTGTATGATGCCATCTCCTGCTCAAATCTCTCTTCCGGGCTGCTATGTATGACTGAAGTTCCTGCCGCAAATCCCTCTTCCGGCTGCTATGTATGACCTGCATCTCCTGCCACACATCTCTCTGCCAGGCTGCTATGCATGGCTGGCATCTCCTGCCCAAAATCTCTATGCCAAGCTGCTATGTAGGACTGGCATCTCCTGCCCGATCAGTCTTCCAGGTTGCTTTGTATGATCCGCATCTCCTGCCCGAATCTCTCTTCCAGGCTGCTATGAATGACCTGCATCTCCTGCCCTGAATCTCTCTTCCAGGCTGCTATGAATGACCTGCATCTCCTGCCCTGAATCTCTCTTCCAGGCTGCTATGAATGACCTGCATCTCCTGCCCGAATCTCTCTTCTGGGCAGTTATGTATGACTGGCATCTCCTGCCAAGAATCTCTCTTCCAGGCTGCTATGAATGACCTGCATCTCCTGCCCGAATCTCTCTTCTGGGCAGTTATGTATGACTGGCATCTCCTGCCAAGAATCTCTCTTCTGGGCAGTTATGTATGACCTGCATCTCCTGCCCTGAATCTCTCTTCTGGGCAGTTATGTATGACTGGCATCTCCTGCCAAGAATCTCTCTTCTGGGCAGTTATGTATGACCTGCATCTCCTGCCCTGAATCTCTCTTCTGGGCAGTTATGTATGACTGGCATCTCCTGCCAAGAATCTCTCTTCTGGGCAGTTATGTATGACCTGCATCTCCTGCCCTGAATCTCTCTTCTGGGCAGTTATGTATGACTGGCATCTCCTGCCAAGAATCTCTCTTCTGGGCAGTTATGTATGACTGGCATCTCCTGCCAAGAATCTCTCTTCCAGGCTGCTATGAATGACCTGCATCTCCTGCCCTGAATCTCTCTTCTGGGCAGTTATGTATGACTGGCATCTCCTGCCCTGAACCTCTCTTCCGGGCTGCTATGTATAACTGGCATCTCCTGCCCGAATCTCTCTTCTGGGCAGTTATGTATGACTGGCATCTCCTGCCCTGAATCTCTCTTCTGGGCAGTTATGTATGACTGGCATCTCCTGCCAAGAATCTCTCTTCCAGGCAGTTATGTATGACTGGCATCTCCTGCCAAGAATCTCTCTTCCAGGCAGTTATGTATGACTGGCATCTCCTGCCCGAATCTCTCTTCTGGGCAGGTATGTATGACTGGCATCTCCTGCCAAGAATCTCTCTTCTGGGCAGTTATGAATGACTGGCATCACCTGCCCGAATCTCTCATCCGGGCTGCTATGTATGACGGGTGATGTTCCATGTGAGGCTGGTTTATTATTGTGTATAGGTGAGATGTCCCTTTTTTGTGGTCTTGTTGTGGAACAAATTCTGTAGTGGGGTTGGTCTCTAGTTACTTTTAATTGCACCTGCCTATCCCTTACCCAGTGGGTCACGCTGCATCATGTTGTGGTAGGTGACACTGGCCCACACAAGTGTCTCTGTCCATGGCGGCCCCTTCCTCGAAGAGAGATCGCCAAAGTGTACTGGACCCCCATCTTACCAATGTGTAAAGCCCAGGGCGGGAAGTCTGGACTATAGCTGATTGAGGTTTTGGGGAGGGGAAGGTGCTCACGTTTTGTTTACGAGAAAATGTCTCCCGGTAGTCTAACAGGATATAGTGGAGCAAAGCAGTGGAGCCTGTTTCAGTGTGTGTGTACTTGGCCTATTTTGGTGTGTTATTTTTTACTCTCTGTCAGCAAACAGAGTGTGGGGGCGGGGCCAGTGCGTCAGCAGTGAGGAGTGGCCACTTCAGTTTAAAGTGCGCATGTTGGTTTGGCCGCCTACCTTGCTACGGCCAACCAGACATGCACAATTCAAACCTTTCCAACCCAGCTGTATTAGACAGCTGGTGGGATGGAGGGAAGGTACCGACCTCCAATACCTTCCGGAGTAGACAATCAGTCCGCTCCAGCCAATCCTGATGCTTCACTCATGCTGCAGAACATTGAGAACGACATCGAAGACGTGCAGTGCAAGGTAAGTGAAACTTCTATTTTTGTGCAAATTGTTTTACGGTCCCTGATTTAATATATCACCAACCGCCACTGAGTGCCAGTCCAATGCTGGCCGCAGTTGAGCAGCTGGTGAGTACCCTGCAATGTTCAGGAGTCACACCCCACCATCCGTTGCCTTTCTGAAAAGAGAAAGCCTAGAAACGCTAGGAGAATTATTACCCTAGAGAAAAGTAAGGCGTTCATTCTGGATCTGCTGAGGCGCTGTTTAAGAACAGCTAACTGTGGGTACAATATTTCTGATCGCAAATTTGATGCGTTTGTCAAATAAACACTCTGCCGGGCATGTTCATGCGCAGGATTCATTTATTTGACAAAGTCACACAGGGCTGTCTTGTATGTATGCCTGAACAACTTCATTTTATAGAGTACATGCGGTCAATTTGCGACATGTGTGTACCATTGCGTAACCAGCGGTCGAAGTGCATTGAAAAAAGTATGGGAACTGTGATGCTGCGTGCAAGGGGCGGGGTAGGAGGCGGGGTAAGTGAGCATGTGGGCGTGGCTAAAAAACCTAAACATTCTGTAGCTTTTTTCGGTCTTTCACCTTACGGTAACTACATATAAAATAACACACAGCTTATATGAAAATGAATATGTTAATCAGTGATAAATGCACTATCGCACTTTATGAAAACTCTATTAGTTAAAGCACTGCATCAAATCCTGGTCGCTGCAGTGGAGAATAGTGACTTGTGTTTGTTTAGTGCTACCAGGTCCCAGTCTGTGACAGATAGCAATTTAAACATGAAAGTCATTATTTTAAACTTACATTAAACAAGTATAAGTTAGGCTGCTACAGAATACGCAAAAAGGTTAAAGATAAAAAGTGTTTCCAAATTACAGATTCTTTGCAGGCTGTATGTAGTGCAGTTTTTAGGTCTCGCCTGTCGATGCGCATGCGCATCGAGCAAGGCGAGAGTATTGCGAGTTATCCACTCTTTATCCACACTGCAAGGAATCGTGGCGATTCCTTGCAGTGCCCGTGACTTTTAAGGTCAATGCGCATGCGCATTAAGCTTATGCGCATGCGCATTGACCTTAAAAGTCACGGGCGCGTGCATGTCCGTCTTTGTTTACCGTGTCGCATTTCTCCTCCCCCCTCCCCTCTCTTCCCTTCGGCTTGTTTGTTGATTTGACCCGCTCCGCCCCCTCCCCTTCCCACCGTGTCGCATTTCTCCTCCCCCCGCCCCTCTCTTCCCTCCGGCTTCGTTTTTTTTTTGTTTATTTTACCCGCCGTGTCTCCGATCCTTTCGCTTGTTTATTTGAATGAGCGTTTCCCTGGCTTAGAGCGGCACCCAATTCATGGGTGCCTTACTTTAATGTATACAGATGCTTGCTCTCCTCCCTTTGTGAGTGTTTCTCTGGCTCAGGCAAGCATGCTGCTGGCTTTCACGTTCCTGTAGCTGTACCCTTTACATCCGTGTTCCTAACCTTACTGCTTCAGACTATTAAGCCACCTTCACACCACCAGCCCCCTTTAGCAGCCCACGCATGCTCCTCCGCACAGAGGTTCCAATCACAGTAACTGCATGCCACAGCTTCTTCGTAACTAACGTCCTCCTGTGCCGTGAACCTCAGAGAACGAACAAGAAAGAGGTTACTGGAGGTTCTTTCAGTGGGTACACACTCTCCCTGAAATCTCAGCTGAGGGGCACCGACAGCGAAACTGGTTAATGCAATCTAGTATCGCATTTCTCCTCCCCCCTCCCCTCTCTTCCCTTCGGCTTGTTTGTTGATTTGACCCGCTCCGCCCCCTCCCCTTCCCACCGTGTCGCATTTCTCCTCCCCCCTCCCCTCTCTTCCCTCCGGCTTCGTTTTTTTGTTTGTTTATTTTACCCGCCGTGTCTCCGATCCTTTCGCTTGTTTATTTGAATGAGCGTTTCCCTGGCTTAGAGCGGCACCCAATTCATGGGTGCCTTACTTTAATGTATACAGATGCTTGCTCTCCTCCCTTTGTGAGTGTTTCTCTGGCTCAGGCAAGCATGCTGCTGGCTTTCACGTTCCTGTAGCTGTACCCTTTACATCCGTGTTCCTAACCTTACTGCTTCAGACTATTAAGCCACCTTCACACCACCAGCCCCCTTTAGCAGCCCACGCATGCTCCTCCGCACAGAGGTTCCAATCACAGTAACTGCATGCCACAGCTTCTTCGTAACTAACGTCCTCCTGTGCCGTGAACCTCAGAGAACGAACAAGAAAGAGGTTACTGGAGGTTCTTTCAGTGGGTACACACTCTCCCTGAAATCTCAGCTGAGGGGCACCGACAGCGAAACTGGTTAATGCAATCTAGTAGCACAATTAGGGGAGTGATGATCATTTTTATGTGTTGATACATTTTAATTATTCAATGAAAGTTTTACTGCATTTTTTTTTTTGTTGGGTAGCTTCATCATTAACAATGGCGGCGCGTGCCTTTATTCATCTTTAATAATGGCGGTAGCATGCCTTTCTTTTGTTCTGCGCGGCTCGCCCATCTCTTTATTTACTTTGCTGTCATTCAGAAGCTGTCAGTGGTGGCCGCTGTTCAACAGCCTGTTGCGTTTTTGCGGTCACAGGAAACAAAGTTCCAAAACGTTCCTGGGGCCGTAATCGGAAAATGTCATGTCAGCATTAGGAATAGGCGTGGCAGAAAGCAGCATAGCTTTTTCACACCGCCTACAATGTCTCCAGCCTTATATCTGCTTTATTCGCTACAATCAGCAAGTCATGAATATTTGTTGGGCGAAGCGACATTTAACGCTTTGCAGTGAGTTATAGTGCGTGTGCATTTACACATGGGGAAGGGGGTTGTTAAGCGCCTGCTGCACAAAACATTGCTCTAGGAGCGCTGCGCAGCAGACAATGGAAATCCGATGGAAGTAGATAAGCACTAATCACTGGTTACATTCTCAATGGCTCCCAATGCTGATAAATAATGTTTAATATTTGTTATCAGACGCCACAGTGGAGCCGCTGCAGTTCTGTGTTCATTTCCACACAGAAAGCCGGCCCTCTTCTTTCTCTCACTAGCTCGCCTCCAACCCTCATCTCCCAATGTAATTTCATGTAATTCTTTTAGTGAACGACTTTATTACAATGATGCCAAATCCACGATAAGAAGACAAGCAGGTTTATTGCAGCACAGCTAAGGCGTCCGCCCAGGTTGATCTCCAGATGCAACTGGAGATAACTGAGTGGAATATACAGTTACAGGCACTCCATTAAGAATGTAGAACGCCATGTGAAAATACACAGAGCGCACAACAACCAGGCCTCATCAGCTGTACCTCAAAACAACCAGGACTCATCACCCCTCTCTCACAACAACCAGGCCTCATCACCCCTCTCTCACAACACTCACTCTCACTCACCCTCAACCCCTCAGCCTCACCCTCACCCTCACTCACCCTCAACCCCTCACCCTCACTCACCCTCACCCTCACTCACCCTCACCCTCACTCACCCTCAACCCCTCACCCTCACTCATTCACCCTCACTCACCCTCAACCCCTCCCCCTCGACCCCTCCCCCTCAACCCCTCACCCTCACCCTCACTCACCCTCACTCACCCTCAACCCCTCACCCTCAAACCCTCACTCACCCTCAACCCCTCACCCTCAACCCCTCACTCACCCTCACTCTCACTCATCCTCACTCACCCTCAACCCCTCACCCTCAACCCCTCACTCACCCTCACTCTCACTCACCCTCACTCAGCCTCAACTACTCCCCCTCACTCACCCAAAACCCCTCACCCTCACTCACCCTCAACCCCTCACCCTCAAACCCTCACTCACCCTCAACCCCTCACCCTCACTCACCCTCAACCCCTCACCCTCACTCACTCACCCTCAACCCCTCACCCCCTCACTCACCCTCACTCTCACTCACCCTCACTCAGCCTCAACTACTCCCCCTCACTCACCCAAAACCCCTCACCCTCACTCACCCTCACCCTCAACACCTCACTCACCCTCACCCTCACCCACCCTCACCCTCACTCACCCTCAACACCTCACCCTCAACCTCAACCCCTCACCCTCACTCACCCTCACTCCCCCTCACTCACCCTCACTCACCCTCACTCACCCTCACTCTCACTCACCCTCAACCCCTCACCCTCACTCACCCTCACTCACCCTCACTCACCCTCACACAGTGCAATAGTTCTCAGACCATTTCAGTTAGAGCTTTTAGAAATGTTTATGGCTTTTTTTATTTGTAATACTTTAGCATTGGCTACAGGAAACAAAAATGCTAAACATTGACAAAAAAACCCCATAAACAATTCTAAAAGCACTAACTCTAATGGTGCGAGACCTATTGCATTTCCAATGCTTGTTTAATAATTGTCTTTGAAAAGCACACACTTTACAGCTTAGCTGGTAGCTCCCTTACAATACCTCTCGAAAATAATAAATGTGTGTCATCGGGAAGCTTCACGTGAATCCAATCGGGAAGCTTCAAGTGAATCCATCAATGAAGGCCAATACGGGCTTCCAGGCACCCTTTACATTTGCAGATTGGCCAGTTTACATTTCTTCCCGACAAGCAGGCACCCTGGCAAGAAGGTTTGTTTAGCTGTCTGACCCGCCCTCGGTTCCACAGCACAAGACTCCCTGAATGACACTTCAGCTGAAGCATTACAACTGTCAGAATTAACTGTACTGGGAAGTTTTCTTTCGGAAAAAAGTAGGGGGTCTCCAACCTTTTGTGTATTAAGAGCTACTGAGGTTAAATAAAAATCATTGCGAGCTTCTAATAATATTAGTGTTGTAACAGTGACCACAACAGACAAGGTTACATTCGTGCCCACCATGTCCAAGTTTGCCAGCAGTGATCACCTCCGTACATTAGCAGGCATACCAGCAGTAATGTAAATAATGTAAACAAGCATTGGAAATGCAATAGGTCTCGCACCATTAGAGTTAGTGCTTTTAGAATTGTTTATGGGGTTTTTTTGTCAATGTTTAGCATTTTTGTTTCCTGTAGCCAATGCTAAAGTATTACAAATAAAAAAAGCCATAAAAATTTCTAAAAGCTCTAACTGAAATGGTCTGAGAACTATTGCACTGTGTGAGGGTGAGTGAGGGTGAGGGTGAGTGAGGGTGAGTGAGGGTGAGGGGTTGAGGGTGAGTGAGAGTGAGGGTGAGTGAGGGTGAGTGAGGGTGAGTGAGGGGGAGTGAGGGTGAGTGAGGGTGAGGGGTTGAGGTTGAGGGTGAGGTGTTGAGGGTGAGTGAGGGTGAGAGTGGGTGAGGGTGAGGGTGAGTGAGGTGTTGAGGGTGAGGGTGAGTGAGGGTGAGGGGTTTTGGGTGAGTGAGGGGGAGTAGTTGAGGCTGAGTGAGGGTGAGTGAGAGTGAGGGTGAGTGAGGGGGTGAGGGGTTGAGGGTGAGTGAGTGAGGGTGAGGGGTTGAGGGTGAGTGAGGGTGAGGGGTTGAGGGTGAGTGAGGGTTTGAGGGTGAGGGGTTGAGGGTGAGTGAGGGTGAGGGGTTTTGGGTGAGTGAGGGGGAGTAGTTGAGGCTGAGTGAGGGTGAGTGAGAGTGAGGGTGAGTGAGGGGTTGAGGGTGAGGGGTTGAGGGTGAGTGAGGATGAGTGAGAGTGAGGGTGAGTGAGGGGTTGAGGGTGAGGGGTTGAGGGTGAGTGAGGGTTTGAGGGTGAGGGGTTGAGGGTGAGTGAGGGTGAGTGAGGGTGAGGGTGAGGGGTTGAGGGGGAGGGGTCGAGGGGGAGGGGTTGAGGGTGAGTGAGGGTGAATGAGTGAGGGTGAGGGGTTGAGGGTGAGTGAGGGTGAGGGTGAGTGAGGGTGAGGGTGAGTGAGGGTGAGGGGTTGAGGGTGAGTGAGGGTGAGGGTGAGGCTGAGGGGTTGAGGGTGAGTGAGAGTGAGTGTTGTGAGAGAGGGGTGATGAGGCCTGGTTGTTGTGAGAGAGGGGTGATGAGTCCTGGTTGTTTTGAGGTACAGCTGATGAGGCCTGGTTGTTGTGCGCTCTGTGTATTTTCACATGGCGTTCTACATTCTTAATGGAGTGCCTGTAACTGTATATTCCACTCAGTTATCTCCAGTTGCATCTGGAGATCAACCTGGGCGGACGCCTTAGCTGTGCTGCAATAAACCTGCTTGTCTTCTTATCGTGGATTTGGCATCATTGTAATAAAGTCGTTCACTTAAAGAATTACATGAAATTACATTGGGAGATGAGGGTTGGAGGCGAGCTAGTGAGAGAAAGAAGAGGGCCGGCTTTCTGTGTGGAAATGAACACAGAACTGCAGCGGCTCCACTGTGGCGTCTGATAACAAATATTAAACATTATTTATCAGCATTGGGAGCCATTGAGAATGTAACCAGTGATTAGTGCTTATCTACTTCCATCGGATTTCCATTGTCTGCTGCGCAGCGCTCCTAGAGCAATGTTTTGTGCAGCAGGCGCTTAACAACCCCCTTCCCCATGTGTAAATGCACACGCACTATAACTCACTGCAAAGCGTTAAATGTCGCTTCGCCCAACAAATATTCATGACTTGCTGATTGTAGCGAATAAAGCAGATATAAGGCTGGAGACATTGTAGGCGGTGTGAAAAAGCTATGCTGCTTTCTGCCACGCCTATTCCTAATGCTGACATGACATTTTCCGATTACGGCCCCAGGAACGTTTTGGAACTTTGTTTCCTGTGACCGCAAAAACGCAACAGGCTGTTGAACAGCGGCCACCACTGACAGCTTCTGAATGACAGCAAAGTAAATAAAGAGATGGGCGAGCCGCGCAGAACAAAAGAAAGGCATGCTACCGCCATTATTAAAGATGAATAAAGGCACGCGCCGCCATTGTTAATGATGAAGCTACCCAACAAAAAAAAAAATGCAGTAAAACTTTCATTGAATAATTAAAATGTATCAACACATAAAAATGATCATCACTCCCCTAATTGTGCTACTAGATTGCATTAACCAGTTTCGCTGTCGGTGCCCCTCAGCTGAGATTTCAGGGAGAGTGTGTACCCACTGAAAGAACCTCCAGTAACCTCTTTCTTGTTCGTTCTCTGAGGTTCACGGCACAGGAGGACGTTAGTTACGAAGAAGCTGTGGCATGCAGTTACTGTGATTGGAACCTCTGTGCGGAGGAGCATGCGTGGGCTGCTAAAGGGGGCTGGTGGTGTGAAGGTGGCTTAATAGTCTGAAGCAGTAAGGTTAGGAACACGGATGTAAAGGGTACAGCTACAGGAACGTGAAAGCCAGCAGCATGCTTGCCTGAGCCAGAGAAACACTCACAAAGGGAGGAGAGCAAGCATCTGTATACATTAAAGTAAGGCACCCATGAATTGGGTGCCGCTCTAAGCCAGGGAAACGCTCATTCAAATAAACAAGCGAAAGGATCGGAGACACGGCGGGTAAAATAAACAAAAAAAAAAACGAAGCCGGAGGGAAGAGAGGGGAGGGGGGAGGAGAAATGCGACACGGTGGGAAGGGGAGGGGGCGGAGCGGGTCAAATCAACAAACAAGCCGAAGGGAAGAGAGGGGAGGGGGGAGGAGAAATGCGATACTAGATTGCATTAACCAGTTTCGCTGTCGGTGCCCCTCAGCTGAGATTTCAGGGAGAGTGTGTACCCACTGAAAGAACCTCCAGTAACCTCTTTCTTGTTCGTTCTCTGAGGTTCACGGCACAGGAGGACGTTAGTTACGAAGAAGCTGTGGCATGCAGTTACTGTGATTGGAACCTCTGTGCGGAGGAGCATGCGTGGGCTGCTAAAGGGGGCTGGTGGTGTGAAGGTGGCTTAATAGTCTGAAGCAGTAAGGTTAGGAACACGGATGTAAAGGGTACAGCTACAGGAACGTGAAAGCCAGCAGCATGCTTGCCTGAGCCAGAGAAACACTCACAAAGGGAGGAGAGCAAGCATCTGTATACATTAAAGTAAGGCACCCATGAATTGGGTGCCGCTCTAAGCCAGGGAAACGCTCATTCAAATAAACAAGCGAAAGGATCGGAGACACGGCGGGTAAAATAAACAAAAAAAAAGAGGGGCGGGGGGAGGAGAAATGCGACACGGTGGGAAGGGGAGGGGGCGGAGCGGGTCAAATCAACAAACAAGCCGAAGGGAAGAGAGGGGAGGGGGGAGGAGAAATGCGACACGGTAAACAAAGACGGACATGCACGCGCCCGTGACTTTTAAGGTCAATGCGCATGCGCATAAGCTTAATGCGCATGCGCATTGACCTTAAAAGTCACGGGCACTGCAAGGAATCGCCACGATTCCTTGCAGTGTGGATAAAGAGTGGATAACTCGCAATACTCTCGCCTTGCTCGATGCGCATGCGCATCGACAGGCGAGACCTAAAAAGGCTGTCAATTTAGAATGCATACACAAAGGTAATGCATGCCAGCCAACGTGCCCCTGGAGCAAAAGTAATTATATTAGAAACAATTCTCCACACATGATTTATCACTCAAAATCAAATACATCTTGAATACACAGTTTTGTTGTACATATGTTAATTTAACCAAGCAAAATGTTCCAATTTAGAAGACTGGGATGAACACAGGAGAGCTACTGACAGGTATCTGGAGAGCTACCAGTAGCTGAAGAGCTACTCTTTGGAGATGCCAACTGCTTTCCAATAATTAGTCGTGCCCCTCAGATCTCCCCCACTTCGACCACTGGGCATACCGCAAAATGATGGGGCCCCCTTGCAGAATGTGATGTGGAGCCCCTGAGTCTACCAAATCTCACAGATATTCATTGGCTTAAGGCTGAATGGGGTCTCCCTAAAGGGTTGGTGGACCCCCTGCACCAAAGGAACCAGCCTAATACCCCATGTTGTTGCACATAGACATTTTACAGCGCACACGTCTGTGCACATGGGCATCTAAATGTGTCTGCGTGCACACGCATGTGTACGGAAACCGTTCTGAGCACTTTAGTGTGTGCACTTGGTAATCTTTCCACACTTTCTGTGCATATATGATCATCTTGCTGTGTGTGTGTACACCAGGTCATTCTAGTGTGTATGCACTGGCAGTGCTTTAAATGGGAAAAAAAGAAGTGCCCATACTCACTAATTAGACTGGACGGGCCTTGAAAAGGCCTTTAAAGACGCGCCTGGGGGTGTGGCTGTGAGTCAGGCATCCAACAATATCTTCTTGGCATCTTTCAGAGTGCGGTGATCATTGAACCATACAAACATCATACAGCACGATTAAAAGCTAAAGACAAAGCATTGTTTGTTTTTTTTTGTTTTTTTTTAAAGTTCAAAAGTGATTTTATTGAGGTGCAGGAATACATTAACACAAAAGGTACGATAATAATGAAAAGAAAAGGATTACATACAATATATCAATTTAGAATTAAGAGAGGTTTAAATGAAGTACATTCAGACATATCATGTATAAATAAAAGAATAATATTACATGGGATATTGATGTAAAAAGGAAACTTATATGATATACAAAAATTTGCATTACAAAATATAGTATAGGTTAAACTATATAAAACCAACATGAAGGAAATCATGGAGGTTTAGTTACTTCTTGCTGTTGAGGAGTAGGAAACAGAGAACGCCTGGCGCTTGTGTCAATGAATAACGTGACAGGTGACCACAAGTCTAAGCGCTTTGCTGCCATGTGTAATGGATATACAAATGTCGTATCCAGTCTGTGGTTATAGCAGACAGCATACCACCATGCTTGGTAAGATAATTTAGTGAAGTCTTTCCAGGTTTTGGTTAAGACAAAGCATTGCTGAGAGGGTGTAGTCTCGTTGATAGTTGTAAACGGTGTCGCCATGATTCCCGCATTCAAATCCCTTTCCCCACCCACAGCTTCTGGAATTGAGCATGAAAGGGAGTAAGTGCCATCTTGTCTCTTCCAGCTCTGCCACTAAACGTGGGCCTATGACAGCAGGGATAGGTACCTATACATCGAAGAACACTCCAATTGGCACTTGAGCCAACCTTCACCAAAAAATGTTTCAATAAATGTGGCTGCGGCCCTGTTTGTGTATACTGTCCGCAATTCGCCACCTCCTGACTCAGCCGGGCCACAGAACAGTCAGTTCCCAAAAGATACATTTGGATATTGTGTGTGTCTGGAAATGGTCCTCTTGGCACTCATGGATGCCCATGAGACCCCCTGCTGTGCATAAGTCCATTTTCATATTTTTATGCATGCATACCATCTGCGTATTCCGACTATTAACTGTGACTGAGATCTACATTTCTGTAACCTTTGTGTCTTAGAGAAAGAAAAAAGAGATGGAAATGTAATTGGAATTATTTGACAAACAAGCATTGGCAAAACCAACAGATCTCATATAGTCAACACCTATTGGCTTTGTCAATGTTTTCTTTGTGACCTGGCTGGACGGGAGGGGCAAGCAATGCCGGACGCGGCTGGGTGAGGCTACAAAATGACAGACAGTGGGAGGAGAGCGGATGGGCAAACAACACCAGTGACGAGGTGGGGGGAGGAAGCAAGACTACATACGGTGAGGGGAGGAAGGGAGCAAGCAAGACCACAGACAGCGGGAGGAGGGCGGGATGGACAAGCAACATGAGGGAGAAACAAGACCATAGATGGTAGGAGGAAGTAGGGAGGAAGCAAGCAAGACCACCGACAGCGAGAGGGGGCAGGAGGGGCAAACAGCACAAGTGATGGGGTAGGGGGGGTCAAGCAAGACCATGGATGGTGGGAAGAGGTATGGAGGACAGTGGGAGGAGGAAAGGAGAGTACTTGCTTGGAAATCACAGTGCACCGGGCATAGTGCTAGAGATGTCTTTTTATGAAATATGAATTAATTTATTGTGAAATAGCCATATATAAGAAAAAAAGAAATGGAATAAAAAATATATATTTTTATAAAATATGAAGTCTTTTGTTACATAATGGAATCCAGTTTTATGGTTTGAGCGCTACATTTTGTATCTCTATCACTATGCCCAGTGCACTGTGTTTCCCAAGCAAGTATTTTCCCTGTTAGGGTATTATCCTTTTTCACAGGGGGCCCCTTTGGTGTTTTTAAAGTTAGGAGGAAAGGAGGGTGCAGGCAATACCACAGACAGTAGAGGAGGGTGAAATCGTGACAGGGCAAGCACTGAAGGGGGGAGGGAGGAAGGCAGGCGAGAGCAAGCAAGACCATGGAGAGCAGGAAGAGGGTGGAAGAGTGAAGGGGCAGGGAAGGAGGAGGAGCAGGAGAGACAGACTGCACATACATACACTTTTATGGAATGCTACAACTGGACTATAAGTAAAGTACCTCCAAAAACATGCGACCAGCAGAAGGACACTGGCCATGGACATAAATTAGTACTTGGCGTATGCTCCACTGAAGAGACAAAATAAACATAAAAAGTACAAACTGGGAGGTGCTGACCAATGAGAAGTAAGGAAATGAGAGTGATGCTGAAACTAACCAATGGTAGCTAATGGGCAGGCTCTTAGCCCTTTTAAGTTTTTGTTTAGTTAATAACAGATGTCTCCAGCAACAGAGCATGTGCTGTCTCAGGCAAAACCTAAAAACTGCAATAATATTATTAATATTTATAACAGCTGCAAAAGAAAGTGGCGCGGTAGGAAAGCATTGCCTCTATCTTCTAGGTCAGCAGAGGCGCAGATTGGTTGAACAAGGGGTCAAAGTCTCAATCTTCAAAATGTGGAGGCTTCCTAAATGGCCCATTCTCTTTGGAAGAGAGTCAATCGCATTTCAGGGACAAAGGAGCATTTCTGCCCGTTCCTGATGCTAAGCAAAGGATAACAATGGGAGATGGTGAGAGTTTGGTAGTAGGGAGGGCATTGCTACCAAAGCCTCTGTGACAAGGCCAGGTGTGGCCTGGGCAGACTGGTCTCAGTAGGAGCCACACATATCTGCAACTTTTCTGCGATTTCCATGCAGTCCCTAGCACCTGAAATGTCAAAAGGGCCCGGCAAAGGTCACCAGCGGAGTATGGTGAAGATGCAAACTATGCCCTGTTCTCCCATCCCCTGCATCACCGGGGAACATCGTTTACAACGAAACTTTTACCCCGCACTACCATTACAACGCAGGAATTACAATGAAAGTCGTTACAACCACTTTCGCTGGAGGGCGCTGTTGGATAGGAAATAGTTTAATTTTCTATCCAACACCTTCCCTACTATCCACGGGGACTGGAGTTGGAATAGAAAGTTAAACTATTCCACTATCCAGCGCCCCCAACGCAAGTCGTTGTAACGACTTGTGTTGTAATCCCCGCGTTGTAAAGGCATGCGTGGTAAAAGCATGCGTTGAAACGACATACATCCACATCACCACAGTTCCCTCTTCCGCTTATTGCACCAGACTTTTAAAGTTCATAAAAAATATTGCCTACAAGCATGGTGGTGCTCAATATTGACACCTGCACCATCTTGGAATTATAATTCTAACTACCCCAACCCCCTCCTATCTCCCTGAAGGCTCCACACATGGATGGACAGACTAGGTACACTTAGAAAGGATTGCGCAACGCAATGCAATGGACAGCACAGCATCAATGTACTCGTTAGTTTAAAGGGTTGAGTGTTCAGCATTAATTTGCACTTCATCGCATGAGCAACCTTAGGTAAATATGAGCCTGTCCCCGGCTGGCTAACACTCTCTTGTAGCCCCACCATGCCCAGGAGGTGCACCCGCTCACGGAGCGCCAGGACCGAGGTGTAGGTCTCACGGTTCCAACATGGTGAACGATATCACCTCTGCCTCCTGGACACTCCGCTGTAGCCGGCAGAGATTCTGAGGTAACAGCTTAAAATACAGATGTCTCTTGGGGACTTACATGGAGATATGAACTGTGGAGCACTAGGAGTCCATCATGCAGCAGGAAGTGTGTGAAACCATCTATGGCAGAGAACAGGAAAATACTTCAGGTCCTGATAGATTCATAATCACTTTCTACAACTGCTTCCAGAGGCGCAACTAGAGCCAAATTTCGGGGGGGGGGGGGGGGGGCTAAGAATTTTTTTCGGGGGGGCTGAATCTTTAAGCAATAGTCAAAGTGGAGCTGCAAGGGGTCTTAGAAGGGGTGAAACAACAACAATGCTTCATTAATATGCAAATGGTATTTTAAAGACCTGTGAAGTGCTGTAGTTTGCTACCAACCCGGAACTAAGGGGCCCATTTTCCTTATTTTGCAATGGGGCGGATGGCACCCTTGCTAAGCCACTGCCCAAAATGTACGTGAAGGTACTATGGGCCAGATGTAGGTCGCCAATTACCGGTCGGTAACGGCCGATTTCGGCCGTTACCGACCGGTATTTGGGATTTGGCATGTAGGGGGCATTTTATTTACAGAATCGGTATATTTACAGATTCGGTAAATTTACAGATTCGGTAAATTTACAGATTCGGTAAAATACCGAATCGGTAAATTTACCGATTCTGTAAATCAAGATGTAGGTGGCACTGTAATCAGTGCCACAGGCCCTTACCGAATCTTTATTTACCATGGAATACTATTCCATGGTAAATTACGAATTCTAGTGTACATGCACATCTGTGCATGTACCCCTGTGCCATGTGGCACACAGACATGCCCCTAAGGGCATGTCTGTGTGCCACATGGCACACAAGCCTGAAACAGGGGTGCAACAGGGTGTCAAAGTGACACCCTGTCCCCCTTGTAAATTCGGTAATTTTACTGATTCTGTAATTACCGAATTGGTATTTGCTATTGAATCCTATGGGCTTCAAGGCCCATAGGAATCAATGGCAAATACCACAGAATCGGTAATTACCGAATCTTACAGATTCTGTATTTTTACCGACTTTTTTACCTACATAGCAATTACCGAATAGTGACTACCGAATCGGTAAAATTCGGTATTTACCATTCGGTAATTTGCTATTACCTACATCTGGGCCTATGTGAGAGGGTATTGTATTGTTATTGAAATGTGACAAAGATATTCCCCGTTTTAGGACATCCTCACCCCTCTTCGATCAATCCTCATTCAGCATCCTTCCTCCCCCACCCTTACTCAAGTATCCTTCATTTGTGACCATTTATTCCTTTCTCTTCATCCACTATCTTTAATCCATCATTCGTCATGCATCTTCAGCTATTTCTCATCCATCATTCCTCAGTCTTCATCCATTGTTTATGAACCATCTTCATGTGTTGTCTGTCGCCCATCTTCTCTCATCCTTCACCCCTCAGCATTTGTCCGCCTTTCCACTTACATCATTCATCGTTCATTATCCATCATCGGTCATCTATCCTATTTCAGCCATCATCCATCATCCCTCAGCCTTCATCCACCATTCATCATCCATCATTTATGATCCATCATCCCAAATCCAACATCTTTCCAACATCATCACTCAGCCTTTACTCATCCTTCCTCATTCATCATTAATGATCCATCATCTCTTAAACGTCATCCATCATCGATTATTCCTCATCCCACCTCTATCCTCTCTTAACTTTTCATCTGTCATCCTCATCCCTCTTTCACCATCCGACATTCCTCTTACATCTTTGGTAAAAGCAAAACAAGGACTTCCACCATTTTTGGAACAGCCTTATGCATTATCCCCAATCCACCATTCCTCACCCAGCATCCCTTAGCTTTCATTCATCATCCCTCATCTGTCATCTCTTATTCCCCATCCAGCATCCATTATGTCTCATCCGTTATCCATCATTGCCGTGCAGATTAAGAAGCTTGCAGGGACGTGCTTTGGTACTCTCAAGTCACTCAGAATTTTTTTTCCTTGCTACCTAGGCCAGCCAAAGAAATGGTGGCCCGTGCTCTTATCTTGTCCTGCATCGATTACGCCAATGCTTTGTACATTGGCATTCCTGGCTACTTGATCATAAAATTGCAAATCAAACAAAATGCAGCTGTTGAACATCTCAGGAAGATCTAGCATTAGACAGAATCTGTGGGATCTCCATTGGCTTCCAGTGGCCCACAGAGTACAATTTAAAGCCCTCAATCTGGTTCACAGAGCTTTGTATGGATTAGGGCCGTTGTACCTTAGGAAGTGTTTTACTTTTTGTGTTCCTGGGACATCCCTGCGTTAGGCTACGCAACAGCTGGCTGTGGTTCCCCGTTTTCGCAGAATGCGTTTGGGGGTCACTCCCTTTCCGTCAAAGAGGCGGTGGCATAGAACTCTCTCCCCACAGAACTGAGGAAGACTCCGGATTCTAGGCTCTTCAAAAAACAACTAAAAACCCTGCTTTTTAACATTCCCCAATTAAATCTCAGTTCCTGACTCTTACGGTCACCTCTCGCGCTGAGACACTCTTGAGTAGCTGTGCGCATTATAAGTGTATTATAACATAACATCATTCCTTCAATGGATGGGCACTGCATCTTGCTTCAGATGAGATAGATGCTGACAACCTTTTAGGACATCGTCCCTGACTCATCCATCATCCCGCAAAAAAAATCAAAGAGGATATAGTAAGAACCAGAGCTGCCAACTTTGGAACTAGGAAAACGGGTTCTAGCCGCTACTTCAGCTCAACATCTTGTGACACCGGTCAAATCACTTGATCTCCCCGCGCCTACAAAAATGAATGTCCTTGTGTGATAAGAGCTCCAATACCTTCGGGTCAAGTTTGTGTTATATAAAACTCAGTCGTGGCTGCTATGTGGTTGAGTGGGGGAGGAGGAGGAAAGGGGGATTAAGGAAAAAAGAAAAATTAACCTACCTGCCCACAGCCACTTCTCCTCTGTCCTCTTCAGACGACGCAAGAAGCAGGAAGAAGACTCCCCTAGCCAATCACAACGCTGCTGACAGCAGCGTCGTGATTCGTCTGAGCGCCGTGGTTCGGCGCTCAGACAGGCAGTGGAAGCCTGTGCATGTTCTCCGCCCAGGCTGTGCATTACAGCCCAGTGGAGAACATGCTAAGTGCGCATGACTGTTTGGCCAGCCCAAGACGGCCAGCCAAATCGTCATACAGGCTTAGAAAGTTCTCACCACTCCTCCCTCTGCTCACTGTGCAGCCCCACCCTGCCCTGCACCTTGAGAGCCTTCTGAATTTTTTTTATAATGACATGGTGATATTATCATTTTATTTTTCCTGTGGGGCAAAGCTCCTCCGCTGATAAAACTGCAACATCAAAAAAACACTGTTCTAATATCTTCAATTAAAAATCCTTCCAGGAGGGCTCTCTAAACAGGAAGGAATAGGACGCCCTTGCTGCAGGGCCATTATTTTCTGATCATATTCAGAAAAATGCTTATACCTTGCTCTTTGATTGAAAAGCTATTGAGGCCTGAATGCCAGATCAGTGTCTATTGCATCTTCCTTGCAGCTCCACCACCCTCGCCCATCCCTCATCCCCCACCCCCTTCCCCCGAGTCTATGGACGTGCTCCAATCAGACATGCTGGTAAGAGGTGAGAAATAGCGAATGGCTGTTATCACACCTCCACCACAGCTGGGCACACATGAGCACTCAAAGCTACAGGCTTCCAGCTTCCATCACAAGATCATTCCCAGGCAGAAACATTGGGGGATATGTACAAGAAAATGTCAGAGCGCTGAGCAGCGTCAAATTTAGAAGTGGCCCGCTTCGACATTTCAAAAAAGCACGGATGCGCCGTACAGTACAGCGCAACCCCTGTGTTTTTCCTAGCGCTGCCGTAAAAATAGCTGCCTAACGCCAACGCAGGCACCCTTGCCCCATAGTGCAAGGGTGACTGCGTTGCAGGGAACGATTGTTTGCGTGCGTGAAGGTGTCCCTTCCTGCACATACACAATCAATAATGCTGATGTGTTACTTCTATCTGTGTTGCAGACTGCAGCACACATAGCAGTAGCAAATCATCATTATTTAATGATTGTGTATGTGAAGGAAGAGACACCTTCCCGCACATTAACAGTCCTTCATGGTTAAATCTGCATAGGGTTTTGGGGTAGCAGGAAAGTGGCGCTCATACAGGTAACCTTTTCCGATGTGGACATATGGGGAACAAAAGTACGTGGTGCTGCGTGGTGCTACCCAGTCAGAGGTAGTCCCAAAACCCCTGAAACAGGAGGATGAACCCGCCCGTATTTTTCCCTTCACCTCATTACCAGACGGCCATATCGGCTTGCGATAACCCGCGTACCGGGTTGGAATTATCACCGGTCTTTAAATTCCTACTACAAGCGCTTCAAGCCCCAAAGAGTCACAGGCATTGACCTCTTGACGAAACACGTGTCGGCTGGCGTTTGTTTTTCACATGAAAATCTTCATAAAAACCATCCCTATAGAAAACCACAGGTGTCGACGACTTCATTATCTACAAATGTATTAACTTATGATCATACCTGTGTGCCCAGGATTGTGTTAATCCTTCATGGTGTTTTAATCTTTCCATGTGTGCTACATAGAAAAAGCACAAACTAGGTGAAATAAAAGTATTTCTCCTCGGTTTGCCATTGTAGCGCCTGTTCTTGCATGGTATTCGTGTTCGGCACTGCCTCAGATTCACAGATCCTTTGAAATCTGAGGCAGCGACAAAAAGCACTGGGCATTGTGGTGGAACACCCATTGCATGCTCCTTTCATGCATATAGCTGCGTGAAAGAGTACCATATTTACAAAGACCATTAGACCAAAAAAGTGGATTAGCGCCACTTTGTAAATATGGAGCAGGGCACTGCGCCACAGGAACGTTGTTAAAAGTGACGCTCCTGTGGCACAAAGCCGTTGTAAATATGACCCGTTATTAATCAAACTCTCCAAGAAGACACAGCAGGGCATATTTACAAGCCACTATCATCACAGGAACGTCACTTTTTGTGACGCTCCTGTGGCGATATAGACTTTGCCTAAATTTAGCCCAAGCGCAGGGAGAAATTCAGGGGCGCACCATCTTCTTGTAAATATGCTGCAGCCTAGCGTTTCAGAAGTGGCGGAGCAAGGCGTTAAGCCAACAAGGCTAATGCCACGTGCCGTTACTTTTTCTGTAAATATGTTCCAGCATTTTCCATTAAACGATAAACCAAAATGTGCAGGATATGAGAATATTAGTATATTAGTAGTGCTTCTGGTTGCTGTAGCAGTCCGAAACCATTGATGGAATTTTAAAAATATAATAAAAATATCTGATTTAAACAAAAACTGAGAAGTAAGAAAAAAGATACAAGTTTGTATCGTTGGCTAGGAATATATTATCAGAGTCTAAAGAATGCCCTGATATAAACTTGTATGCATGGAGGTGTTAACCCCTCTGAAATAAGTTAAGGGGTGAATTGCACCCTCGGTAAATGACCTTGTGTATTTCAAGTGTCCCTAATTTGTATCCCGGGGTAAACTAATGTGATGAGGGGCTGGTGGTTTGCCGTTCATCCTTATGGGTTGGATAACAGGAAAACCAATAGTAATCATTGTTATTTGGATTAAATGGGGCCTGCAAACTAAGGGGCTTATTTGCAAGTCGATTGCGTAAACGGGTGCATCACTTTTATTGACGTACTGGCAGTGCAATGGGCTTCCCCATATTTACAAGGCCATGTAACGTCACCCGGCTTGACTTTTCATGGCCTTGTAAATATGTTTCCCTATCCCGCATAACTCTGCATGGAAGAGGCCTTCCATGAAAGTTGCTGTGGGTGGTCCCATGCAACATCCATTGAACATGACACATTTCCAGATTTACAACATTTTGTGAACCTGGGAGTGCATCGGAATCCCACGCGGGCATAAAGAGGCGCAATGAGGAGAAAAACTTTCATTTCTCCTCGTTTTTTCCTCTTTCTTTGCACTGCAGCTTGCATAGAAAGAGGTCAAAATCAGGAGAGATGATTGTTTTGTGCAGGAAGGTGGCCCCCACATCACTTTATTACGGGGGAGTTCCACACACCCTCCTGAGGAGGCTGGGTAGGGGTGTGTGCAGACAGAGGGGTACATTTGCTGGATGAGGGATTCTTGGGGAGACAAGTGGTTCTGGAAGAATAATGTGGCCATTTTACCTCTGCCTCTTTTTCATCCCATGGACCCATTCCACGCCTAACTAGTCCATAGTTCCAGTAGTTCTTCCACACGTCGACCATTACCCTCTCACCGCTTCTTTGTTTTATTGCACTTCACCTGATTATTTGCAAAATTTGCAAAATTTACAATTTGTTTCAGACTTGGCGAGTTCCATCGCTGATCTCTTAAAGCTGATTAAGCATCATATTTCTGTTAATATACCATTCCTCCTTCCACCTCTCTAATCTAAACATGTCCCGGGCCATTTATTGTAATCTGACGCCCTCTAGTGGCTAATTTTGGTAATGCTGCAAGGTCTGTATTTAGTGGCCTTTTATGCCAAGAATTAAAGGCAAAGCTGTGTGACCTTTGATATAAAGCAGGCGAGAGGAAGAGATACCTATCTAGTTCCTGAAATGCACAATGTTAAATAAGAAAAGCTGAGATCAATCCTGGGTTCCCCAAATGTCCAAATGATCAGATTCTAGACATATTTTTATTTCGCTGAGACGTCTTTTCTTTCATTATAACATATGAGAGCACCTCAAGTACATGGGTTTAAAAACCTCTTGTTAGATGTATTAGACTATAATGTTGCTCTTGTTTTTGATTTAATAGACCATAATGTTGGTCTGTCATTCATAAAATTCTAGGCCACATATATGGTACATATAACAGTTGACTAGCTTCTTAGGTCACTAATAGCATTCTCATCAGGGAGGGTGCAGGAATGTTTCTAAGTTCATGTTTAAAAACTGTCTCTTTTATTAAATATCTCACATACCAAGTGAAAGTACTGCTGCATGTTAAAGAAGTACACTTTTTATGTCTTGCCTACCAGGCAGCGAAATACCTATTATAGGCTTACAAAGAACTTACAGGGACTTACAGTCCACCCATTGTTTACTGTTCTTCGACTTTATTCTCACTCTCATTGCTTGCTTCTTATTCAGTGTCTTTCCTTGTTCCATGTATTTGTTCGTCTCCTTGATCACAGCCTCATTACCGCCACTTTAACTGGCTTGACTATTTTCACTGCTCACTTTTAGGGAACTTGTTTTTTTTTTAAATTCTTTTTATTTCAGAAGTAAACTTAGTGGTCAATACACCCAATGATTGCATTTGTTACTGTTTGCTTATACATAGTAGTAATGAAGTATATAGTTGCTGGTTCCATAGCATACGAGATGTCATCAATGCATATCAATACATAGGTCAGTCAAGGCGTTAACCGAACATCAAGGGCGGGGACAATGGGAGGTTCACATAAGCTTTCTTGATATTTTTCCAATTGGACCACACTGCTACCCATTTCTGGGGGCAGCACCGGGCAAGGGAACTTGTTTTTATTCTTGATTAAGCACTTCATGAGAGTGCATGTGTTTTCCAGCTCTCTCCATGGTGTGCACCCCTGACTGATGCCTGCTCCATGTTGCTCTCTCACATGTGCTGCTCGCTCTCTTACTCTTGTGTACTCCTTCCACATCTACTATGCTCTGTGTTGTTCTCTCACAAGTATGCTGCTACCTTTCCCTACCTTGTCATTTGAGATGTCATCAGTGATGTCACTGACCATGTCATCATGATGTAATATGTGAGGTCATAAGCAGTGCAGTGCGGGGCGTGAGTTATAGTTAGCCCAGCTAACCATAACTGCTGAATTTCTCTAGTTTTGTATGAGTGAAACCTGAGCCTAATTAGAACGTCTCTGTAACCTTTGTTTTTCTTCAGTAAATTTCTAAGGTTTTTTAAATTCAATTTTCTAACTATAACGTCCCTATAACCTTTGTTTTTTTCAGTGAATTCCTAAGGTTTTTTAAATGCTAACGCCCCTGTAAACTTTGGCTTCTTCAGTGAATTTCTATGGTTTATTAACTAGTAGTTACGTTTGCAGAGTGGTGAATAAAGGGGCTGGGCCTCTGAACATCTAACAGGAATCCTACTGTGTAGGACTTACAAGAGGTACAAGGAGGGTGTTTTGGCCCCCAAGGTCACACTGTAGTAAAATGGACTTTACCCCCCAACCAGTAGTGCACCACGAGCCATGTTTGCAGAGTGGTGGAGAAAGGGGGTGTGGCCTCTGTAGACCTCTTAGCAATCTCACTGTGTGGGACTAATAGGAGATAACAGGAGGGGTCGTTGCCCCCCAAGGATGTCCTTGGGGGGCAACGACCCCTCCTGTTACCTCCTCTAAGTCCCACACAGCAGGATTACTGAGACCTGGTAGAAGGCCACGCCCCCTTTCTCCTACACTCTGCAAATTAGCCTTTTGGCACACTATTGGTAGGGGGTGTAGACCCCTTGGCAATTGAGTGTCCTTGGGGGCAAACTACCCTCCTGTTATCTCCTGCAAGTCCCACACAGTGGGTTAGCTGAGAGGTTTACGGTGGCCCTTTCTCCACCACTCTGCAAATGTGCCCCCTGGCGCATTACTAGTTGGGAGATGAAGTCCCCTTGGCTCTTTAGGGTCCTTGGGGGCCAGCTAGCCCTCCTGTTACCTCCAGTAAGACCCACACAGCTGGATTGATGAGAGGTAGTCAGAGGCCGCACACCCGTACTCCACCACTCTGCAAATGCACCTCCTTGCGTACTGCTTCTCGGGGGAAAAAGTCCACTTTAGTCCTGAGGCCATCAGGAAGCAAAGGGAACCTCACCCCTAATCAGCAGTGTGCCAAGACGCACGTGTGCAGAGTGGTGGAGTGGTAAGTTGCTCACTTTTTCATTTTATTTTTTAGGAAGGGGGCCGCGTGGTCCCCTTCCCTGGACCATTTTGGGCCCCAAGGACTACAGCCCTCGGGGCCTAACCCTTTAAAAATTAGCATTATTTTAAAAAAAGGGAGAGGTGCTGTGTGGCCCCCCTCCTGGGCTGATTTCGGCCCCTGGGACTCCATCCCCTGGGGCCTGGTCTTTTAATTTTTTTATATAACTGAAAGGGTGGGGGCAAATCAGCCCCCCTCCCGGGCCATTTTCAGCCCAGGGTACCCCATCCCTGGGGCCTGCCCTTTTTTAAAAAAAAGAAAAAAACATGCGCCCCTTCTCGGTCCATATTCGGCCCTGGGGACCCCAGGACCTGCCACTTTTTTTGACATTGTTTTTTAAAAAGCAAGGGAAGAGGCAATGCAGCTGCCCTCCGGGGCACATTTCGACCTTGGGGACACCATCCCCCGGGCCCAGCCTGTAGTTTGGGTGCCCTGGTCCCAACCAGGGCACCCACATTTTCAACACTAGGGACTGCAGTTGGAGCCTGAAGGCCCCCGTGGTCTCTGCCGCCTCTCTGCCTTCCGCAAGTGCCAGCTCCAGGGAGATACTAACATGCAGCTCCCTGGACCGCAAAGCAATTTTTCTGTTTCCCTGCTCACTTGACAGCGGGCAGGGTAACAGACATGCTCAGCTTATCGGAAGCAAGAGCATTTTCTGCTCTTGCTTGCTGAAAGCAGAGCACTGTATGCTATGGCTTGGCGGGAGCGGTGCCATAGCAAACTGCAATGTTTCAGGGTGGGCACCCCGGCACATTGCTGGAGAAGGCTGTGGGGTGCCAAAAATGCCGCTCCCTGCATTTGGGAGCAGTCATTTCATCTGTTTTCCTGCCCTCTTTTCAGCCGGCAGGAAAACAGATGAAAAGTTAGGACTCCTAAATTCTGTGAATACCGAAATGAGTAAGTGCCTTCTGTGAATACCAAAATGAGTAAGTGCCTTCTGTGAATACCAAAATGGTAGTAAGTTTAGGATTTTGTCTTAAGTTAGTTCTGTGAATCAGCCCAAGTAAGTCTGCTCCCGGCGGGCAGGAGCAAGAAAACTGCTCCCACCCACTGAGAGGGGACTTTTCATCTATTTTCCTGCCCGCTTTCAGCTTGCAGGGCAGGAAAACAGATGAAATGATTGCACTGAGGTCAGGGTATTCCTACCCTGTCCCCTTCTCTTTTTTTAAAGTTTTTGTTTGGGACTCGACTGAGTCCTAAAATGACTGTCAACACTTCCTGGTTGAAGTGTTGGCAACCATAGATCTCTGAATGAGATCAGTTAGATTCGCAGAGGGTCCTCATCCCTAGATATACAAATGTGTTTTTCTTTAATTTCTCAAAAACTACTGAACAGATTTACACCAAATCACAAAAAGCTTCTTTTCTGGGTGTAGCTTTCTGCTAAATTCGGTGTAATGCCGTTTAGCAGTTCGGGCTGTAATCGTGTCTAATAGCCCTATGGGAAATTGTCCCAGTTTTGCTTCTCAAAAATGTGTCCACCCTATACCTAGCGCCCTCATCCCTCTGAGCTCCGGTGCCACTGCGCCTGCAGCACTACTGCCCCCATCTGCTCATGAGGCAGGTATATGGGAGGCAATCTAAAGGAGTGATATAGAGAGGAATTTAGGATCTCTAAAGTCCCCCGATCTTCTGCATCACACCAGCTGAACGTGACAGAAGGAAGGCACTCACTTCCATTCACGACGCACGCTCAAAGGTCCACCTTTCCAGCACTCGTCAACAGAGGGCCCTGTGCACAGTGGGTTTTGCTGCTTCACACATAATTCCCTTACTCCTGAGAGACACTAGTCTCCACAGCAACAGGATCTGACTGCGAATCCGGGGATGGAGGGCTGCACAATCACACAACTAACCCCCCCCTTGTAATATGTGGTGGGGGTTAAAGGCAGGGCCGGACCTGCCGTAGCGGGCACCGGGCATTTCTCCGGTGAGCCGCTAGGGTGGTGGCTGGTTTTGGGCCTCTGGGGGGCAATAGCTGCCCCCTGTAACAAAATTATCCGAAACCGGCCCTCGCAAACTGCTCGGCTGCACCCCCCGTCATCACAGGGTGGGGGCGGGGGGTGGGCAGCAGTTTGTCAGGGACGGTTTGGGTTCCCAGTTCGGCCCTGGTTAGAGTTCGAATACACACCAAATTGTATCTGAAAATTCCAGGTGGGGAAGGTGTTGGGTGGGGATTGTAACCCAGGCCCCCGCGGTGCAGCGGGTCGAGCAGCACAGGGTACCCTCAGCACAGTACTCAGGCCTGAGAGCTTCGGATTTAGCGGGGCCCCTCTGTGTACCTTGCAGGGGGCCCCCTCAACTTTCATTACGCCACTAGGAAGAATACATCAGCACGTCTCAGTCCTCAGACAGACCGATGTGTTTTCAACGATGTATTTTGGGCCTTTTATACTCACTAAAGAAAGGTAACATAAAACAAAGGGGCATATTATCAAGAACGGCGATAAAATTATCGCAGTTTCCTTCCGCTAAAGTGGCGATAATGGGCTTGATAATATGCCCTTGTGATTTCCCATAGCAGCCCAGGTAAACACCAGAACCTGGGCTGCTATGGGAATTCACAAGGACATATTATCAAGCCCATTATCGCCGCTTTAGGTGCAGCTTCCTGCCACAAAGCGGCGATAATTTTATCGCCGTTCTTGATAATATGCCCCATAAAGCTTTCATTGGGGGCAACGGCGGAGGGTGGCCAAGAATCTTCTGCAGCCCCTTTCCTTTTGAATTTACATTGTTAGACTGGTGCGAAAGGTAGTTCGTGAATTTACAAATCAACTTTTGACCCATGTAGCGTTTTGCTTGGCAGTTTAATTCTCATTTAAACAGAAGAACACATGCGAAGTCTCCCTCAACTCACATTTTTTTAGGGGGCGGGGAAAACTGTGTGTCGGATTTTTCCTTGTTTTCCAATATGCTTCCCCTTGCATGCAATCTCACTCTTTGCTTATTTTGTGGTTTTCCAAAGTGATTTGTAAATTCACGAACTACCTTTCGCATCAGTCTAACAATGACAGCCTGCCTTAATATTAAAAAGGCGTGAAATAAATACAGGTTTAGATTCCCGCGTATTTGTCCCGCATTGACCTCATAGCGCCTTGCGTGGCCCCAAAGGCGTCAATAAAAGGACAATAATGCGGGCGCTGAAGTGGGATAAAAAGCGCGGGAACTGGTGGAGTAGGGGTTAATTTTGGGAGCTCGGGATGCATGTTCAGAATGGATATAGGCGTCGCCTAGTTTATCAGAAACACAATTGAAACAAATCCACAGTGAGTGATAAGTACAGTTGAAAAAGGCAGGAGTGCTTTAATTACAAAGGGAAGTTACCACACCTCAGCCTGTCACAATCGTCATACACATAGGTGTGCATGTTGACATTTTTTTGTTTAACTTCTGGCCCGTGCTCAGCCCCCTCTGCATGTAAAGGGTGTAATTATTTAGGTCTGGCATCGAGACAGCTTTGGTTGTCTCGCTAGCCTCATGTAGAATTGGAATTGGAAGTGGATTTGTAGAGCGCGTAGCTACCCGTGGGCGTGTGCTCTAAAAAATTCATAGTAAAAACGTATGTAAATACATATAGTGGCTTTTGGCCCACCCTTTTCATCCATTGGTCTGTTCAAGTGTCACTTGACATTTTCCTTCCTCCCAGAACAGTATGTAACATGGGGCTATTCCACTTCTTTCATTCGCTGTCTGCCACAGCACGTGACAGCATTTTGCCTTTTTGCATTTGCACTTTCGCCTGAATAGGAGAGTACTTCAGAGCAGGTATGCCTGAGCTACTGGCCTACTCATTCAATTTTATATTTATGACAATTATTTTGCATGTTGAATAATTTTACAAAGAATTAAATAAATAAATAAAAACAATATCTCACGCGTGCCAAGGCCAGACGCATAGGCTTTGTCAATGCTTGTTCTTACTTCCTGGATCATATTGCCTTAAATACGGTACATTCCTGTCCTTTTCCAATGATGCAGTGTAGCACACGTAAGTGACTTGCTGTGCTGTGCTGTGCCATTGTTTCATAAATATGGCCCTTAACACCCATCTCCCTTATATCTCCCATGGTAAACATCACGTACAACGAAACTTTTACAACGCACTACCATTACAACGCGGTCATTACAACGCAAACTATTACAACGCATTGCGCTGGGGGGCGCTCTAGGATAGGGAATAGGTTAATTTACTATCCAATAACCTTCCCTAGTGTCCACAGGGACTGGAGTTGGAATAGTAAATTAAACTATTCACTATCCAACACCCAAAAGCGCTATGCGTTGTAATGGTATGCGATGTAAAAAACGCGTTGTAAAGGCAGGAGTTGTAATAGCCTGTGTTGTAACGTCATACATCCATCTCCCATCATAGGCAAATATTGCAACTGTCCTTCTCTGGCCCCTGTCCCTGCTTTACACTCTCATTGAACTCAGGATACAGATATAGAGTATTCAGCAAGAGTATTCTAAGTGTTCTGATTGGCCGAACCAATCTCTGCATGTCATACAGGCTGCTAATTGTAATCATTTGACTTTCTATACCTTAATACCTAATACCTTTGCATTTATTTGGCAAATAAAATAAAAGAAATGCAACACAAATACAAAGTTTGGAGCTTCAATACTCTGATGTAGGTTTCAGTAAAAGGCAATGCTTGGCACACCGAAGTGGCTGACTCATTGGTTGCAAAAGTGATCACAAAGGCAATAAATCATCTTCGGGGCGATGGCACTGGATGTTCCCATTGAGCGGTCTGCAGGGGGTGTGCCCGTAACAAAGAAATCTGCTGAATCAGGGTTCTGACTCGAGGCAGTGGACACAATGTGCAAACAGCCACAAGCGCTTATTTTCCATGGGAACCGCATTTCGCGTTACGCCTATTGCATAAGAACTCCAAGTGTTATCTTGGCTCTGCCCTTTTGTTTAACCACTTCTTTTCCATCCTGAGTGACACTGAATAGAGACAATTTTTGAGGGATCATAGAAATCCCTCCTGAAGAAGACGCTGTGAATTTTGGGGAATGTGCAGGAGAATGTTTTGAAAGAATTTCAGGAAATTAATACTAGGCCTGGGCTGTAAATTCCGTTCCGGTCGTGGAATTTGGGTAATTTTGCGTTCCACGGAGAACGGGAAATTGCCCAAAATTGTGCGTTCCGCGACTTTGCGAAATTTTTTGCTCGTTTGCGTTCTCAAATGCGTGTTCACGAGATATTTCTCCCCGAGCACCCAAATAGCGATTGCGAACAGTAAAAAAGCATTGCGAATAAGCAATTTTGCATGTTCACGGAATTTCTGCGTGCTCGCGGAGATTTTTTACCATTTCGCGGAGATTTGCGTAACGGGATTACGCAAATTCTGCCCACCTCTAATTAATACATACTCCTGTGCAACAATCACAAATCTGTAAGATCTTCCCAATGTTGCTTAATATTGAGACGAAGCATCCCTCTGTTAGCGAGGTGCATTGGTTAAAAAGAACTTTAGAGGCATTCTTGCAGCGGATAAGAAATGGAAAGATTTCTGGAACTATTTGGAAACATAAAAACTTTAGAGTCAATCTAGGAGTGTAAAGGATACTCTAAGAACTTTAAAGACCATCACCTGCTGGGTAGGACACGTCAATATCTTTGGAGACAATTGTTGGTTGGACAGGTTGGAATTGGAGATAATAACTCAGAGGATAAAAAACCAAAGACCTTTAGAGATAATCATCAGGTTGACAATATGCTCCAATAACTTTGGAGACAAACATAAGGTGGAAAAGAGAGGTTCCACAATTTGGAGCAATCATTGGGTGAATAGGATATTCCAAAAAGTTTGAAGGCAATCATTGAGTGGACACAGTACTCCAAGAAATTCAGAGACCCTTATTTCATGGCTGGGATACGCCAAGAACTTTAGAGGAAATTGTCAAATGGCTAACTATCTCCAAGACTTTGGAGACCATCGTTGAGTGGACACAGGCCTCATTGAGAGGATAGAAGACACCAAAAGGTCATTTATTTCAGTCATTATAGAATGTTCTTGAGGAGACAGGCTTACATTAGGAGCAGAAAAGCAACTGTGTGGTTGTTTTTCAGGTCAGGATATCACAAGAGGGACTCATATCAGGGAAGTAGATTTGGTTTGAAAAGGCGCCATTACGCTGTTAGCAGGTAACCCCGCACCGGGCAGACAGGGTGCACAGACTAAAATGTACTGTTAGGTCAGTTAAGATCGCCCTTCTTCTGTTAGGCGGACTGTCGACCCAGCTGCTGATTGCACAGAAAAAAAGCAAAAATGTAAATTATAATAAAATTACTTTATTACCATTTTATCATTCCTCTGCCAGCCTGAGCTGGTTGTGAGGATAGGGCCGTTGTTGCTGACTGGTAGCAGGGGAGGGGGACTGGTGCACAAGTTTAAAGTGTGCATGGTACTTTGACCGTCTGTCTTGCGACAGCCACCCGGACATGCAGACATTTGTAAATGTAAATGTAAATGTGTTGTATTTGTATAGCGCGAACAGTAACCCGGAGGCATCCCGGCGCTTGTACTCCTACCACAAGGGAACCCCTCCTGGCTTTTCCTTGTGAGGTGTCCACTCCTGGGCATCCCATGGTGAAACCAGGCATCCCTTGTGCATTGGGGGCCGTTGTGGAGACTAAGCAAGCTATTGCCCAGAGTTGCAGCGTGGGGCCCATGCTTAGATTCGGCACTGAGGCGAGAATATCCGGTCAGAGGAATTTAAGCCCGACCCCGCCGAGGCGGGAATCGAACCCTGGTCCCTGGCCAGCGTTCTGCATCAAGGTCTGCCGCTCTAACCATTGAGCCACACTTCTCCACATTTAACCTCTCCAACCCGAGGTGTCTTAAACAGCTGGGCAGAAAGCAAGCACAGGCCTCCAGTGCCTTTGGAAGCACTGAGACAGCGAACTGCATCCAATCCTGGCGCTTATCTCATGCATGTTAACAGCATGAGAGCAGCATCTGCACTGGTTATGGGAGTTGGCTGGGTCCGATACTGGACGACGAGCAGTACACCAGGACAGGAGGACATGCAGCAAGGTAACTGGGTGCTTAGTTTTAATTTATTCAATGTAAACTAAATCACCGACATGCATTACATTAATGTTTTAAAGTTAAACATTTTAACTTTAAATTGTGAATGTAACGTATTTCAGCAATTTCACCCATTGGCTGCTGGGGTAATTCCCCCATGGTGCGGAGTTCAGACTCACAGTGGAGCTGTGCTCATGACGATCTGAGCTCGTCACAGACCTGCCCACTGAATAATTCTCCTGCACAGGCGGGGAATTTGACGTGCGTGGGCGGGCCGTGGCCGTTATGATGAGCTGAGCTCATCATGAGCACACAAGGGGTTAAATAGTGTGTATTGAATACCAAGGTTTAATTTTCCCTGAGTAGGCACAGCACCTTTTTAACACATTTAGTCGCCCCACCACTTTCAGCTAATGACAGCCGCCACTGTCAGGTTCAGCATAGGATGACCGTTAGGTTGGAAAGGAGTCTGTTCGCTTGAAGAAAGTTTTGAGGTGTTCGGTGAGCCAGGAAGACACTGATATGCCAACAGATGTGGGCGGGAAGGATAAGAGACTTAACTCTATCTTAACTTATCATCTTAGGCATTTAGTTGTTCAGTGAGGAATATATGGTACCTATATGTGTTGAATATTAATTCCTGGCCATTAGTGAAGCAGATTTTCTGCAACAAAAGCTGTGTCCACGTACTGTGTGACGTGTCATGCCAAAAGGAAGGCATCTGGACTTTAGCACGATAAACTCTTGACCACAGTATCAAGTCTCCCGGTAAAGATTAACAGGCTCATTCCAAGAGCCTTGGTGAGTGTAAAAATGGGTGAATGTTTCTGTTCTATTTTCAAGCATTGCTGAAAGAGATGAATTCACTGAGAGGCTCAGTTCTCCCATCAGCTGTCCAGAAAGAGTTTTTAAAGAAGTAACACTTCTGTTACAGACTTTCACAAGGTTACCCTCTACCTGTCTGAACTGTAAGAAGGCTAACAGCATAGGCCCCTGCCAGCTCAGCCATGAAGAGGTGTGAATGAGGTGTGAAAGGAGCAAACAATAGGCTGACCTGAATGGCCAGAGATAACTCATCTGTACCCCACAGAACATTCAGAGTGGGGGCTATAGGCACCCATCGTCATAGCCTTCTTGAGTTGAACCACACTTTACACTTGAGGAATACTTCAAATGGAGTGAAAAGGATGTTAAGACATTTCTTTTTCATCTCCTAACTGGCAGCTAAGGGGCCCTGCTTTTGTCTTACCAGACTTCTATTTCTGAGTGTCTTGAAGATAGAGCGGCACATTACCAAGCAATAGCGATAATTATCGCTATTACTTGGTTAGAGACAAAAATTTACCGCTGAGCTGCGGCGATTTTTAGCGCAAATAAACCTTGGTATTACCAAGGTTTATCGCAAATGCGATAAAAATCGGCCGCAATACATGAATATCGCTGAAAAGTCTGCGATATTCAGGCATTACTGAGCTAATGCTCTTAGCCATGTTATCCACCTCCCACTGGATAACATGGCTAAGAACTGCTCAGGGCAGGTGTTAGCTTTTGGAGATATTCGCGCTTAGCGCGAATATCTCCATAAGTTGGTAATAGGAGATAGCGATGTTAGCGACTGTTTCCAGTCGCTAACATCTTGGCACGCCTACTTTGCATGTCATTAGTGATAAATATCACTGACATGCAAAGTGGGGCCCAAGATGGTCGCTATCTCCTACTAGCTATCGCTAACTGGTGTTAGCGACAGCTAGGTAATAGGGAGATCATTTTATCTCCGCTTTCTTGGCTTTTAAAGCCAAGAAAGTGGAGATAAACCCCCTTGATAATATGCCCCAGAGTGTCTACTTCAAACTGGATTTTAGCGGTAGCTGGAATGTCACTGGTCTCACACACACACACACAGCCCTCAGAACCCGAGTTTAGTGTGGCTGAAGGCCTTTGCCTTCCTGCCAATGCCTTGACACATGGCATTTTGTGCCTGTTTGCAGTAAGGCAAACAGGAACTACTGAAAATGCAAATAGGGTTGACCCTGGTAATGCTTGCCCTATAGGCTAGGGCTTGCCCAGCATCAATCCCACCCTTAACTTGGTGTCACTCTGAAATGTGGCACCTCCAGGCACCCACTTCAGGGCATTTTCTGGACCTGTGGAAGATCAAAAGAGGCTAGGACCTCTTGACTGTGGCCTTAGCGGAGCCCTGAAGGACCGTGCCTCCTCCCTCTTGTACACAGGATGAGAAGTGAACTCCAAGGTTCAGTTGGCTGACCTCCTGTGTGGCTACAGGAAGACAACAAGCTGCTGGAAGTACGTAGATAACCAGGGTAAACTGTAACTAGACTGGACCTTGATGTTGGCCTCTACCTGACACTCTGTGAGTCAGTAAGTGCCCTGTCTGAGCTCCTTGAGGGCTTAAGAAGTGTACTTGTGTAATTGTTTGGGCACCAGAAGAAAGTTTGGAAACTTTTGAAAACTTTTTGTCTAAAACAGTGGGACTAGCAGACCAAGGGTCTTATTTACAAGCCCTCTGCGCTGCCGCTGCGTCACTTTTAAAATGGGAAAAAGTAACGGGGAAACATCCTTTACAACGCAACTTTTACCACGCAGTGCCTTTACGACGCAACTTTTACAGCGCAAACCATTACAACGCATTGCGCTGGGGGGCACTCTAGGATAGGGAATAGGTTTAATTTACTATCCAACACCTTCCCTACTATTCACGGGGACTGGAGTTGGAATAGTAAATTAAACTATTCACTATCCAGCGCCTCAAAGCACTATGCGTTGTAAAAAATGCGTTGTAAAGGCATGCATGCTAAAAGCATGCGTTGTAATGTGATACATCCAAAGTAACGTATTGGCAGTGCAAGGGATTGGTAAATAAGCCCCCAAGTCTGTAGGTAAATCTTTGATGGGACAGACCTGGTTGGTGTATCCGACCTGAACTCTATCAAGGTCAGCCTAAATTCACACCTAGGTCATGGTCTACGGAGAGCACTGACTACCATTGGTGCATTGTGCTTTTCGGTGCTATTGTCTATTGAATATGTAAACATTCATGCCTCTGTTTTCCGTGATTGATTTTTTTCATTTTGGGCTCATTTTGTTTATTAAATTGTATTCAACTTTTTAATTTGGGCTGGGTGTTTATTGTTTTGCATTTTTATTTTATGACTATTTTGGTGCTGCATAAATACTGTACATATTGCCTCTATGTTAAACCTGTCTGCTCTGTGTCATTGCTACCAGATGGGTGAGTTCAGGTTAAATTAGTAACTTTTTGGGGTTCACCCTGACACGAGTTTGAAGTATTCCTAGAAGTACGCAGTTGCTCACTCCAAATAATAATCCAATTTCCTACAAGGACTATTTGTCGCTCAGGCTTTAGAAGAAATACATTGGTTCCTCAAACAGATTCAACATAAAATATTAAAGATTAGTTATCGTTTGCATATAATTTCCTTAACGAATGTGCACTCAAGGTTTCTGTCTTTAAAATAGCAATACTTTCTGGAAACATTTCCAAAGGAAGGACTTCTTTTGCTTTCAGGCTACACATAAACTTGGCTCTGCAAAGGCCCCAGCCGTATCCTGCAAGGCCGATGACTTCGCACCCTTTGACATCAAGCACAGATCCAATAGGGAGGAGGAAAAGAATTGGCAACTGCCGATGGGTCGAGTACCCTCTATATAGAACTGCAAAAAAAAAGTCAGACCTATTAACTTTGCGAGTATTGTTAGGTCTTGTGTGGCGTACTGTGCACATGCATAGTCGAGCTTGCAAGATTTTATGTTTTAGAGTGACTTCACTAGAGAGGGTTAAGCCCCGCCCCTCTTCTCCATTGGCTGGCCTCCTAAACGGTGGCCAGCCATTGGAGAAGAGGTCCTAGTGACGTTCTTCTTTCTATCTAAGCCCCGTCCTTTTCAGACTGGGTTACTTGACTTCCTGCTGGAGAAAAAGCGTTCTTATCTTCTTTATGGGGCCATCTGTTTCGCCCCATAAAGAAGATAAGAAAGCTTTTACGCCACCAGTAAGTCAGGCCAAGCCAGTCTGAAAAGGACAGCTCTAAAAGCGGAAAGTTGACGTTACCCCGAGCGCTTGTTCCGGACGCTTGTTTTCATCCTTCTTGTCACAGACAACGCTGCCGCCCAGAGAAGGAAGCCTCTTCCTGGCCCATTAGGAGTATGTGGAGCCTTCTTGAAATGGGGTTTAAGGGACGCTTGGGACCCCCTCATCTGCCGATCCGACAGTCCTGTGTGCGCCCGCCCTCAGCCCGTGAGAGGAAGGAACGGCTGCTGCGGACTTGAACGGTAAGCGGGTGACCAATACCACCACCACCACCACATCCACCACATCCACCACCACATCCACCATCGCACCACATCCACCACCACCACCACATCCACCACCACCATATCCACCACCACCACATCCACCACATTCATCACCACCACATCCACCACCAACACATCCACCACATCCACCACCACCATATCCACCACCACCACGTCCACCACATCCACCACCACATCCACCACCACATCCACCACCACCACCACATCCACCACCACATCCACCACATCCACCACCACATTCACCACCAGCACCACATCCACTACATCCACCACCACAACCACCACCACATCCACCACCACATCCACCACCACATCCACCACCACCACCACATCCACCACCACATCCACCAACACCAGATCCACCACCACATCCACCACAACCACATCCATCACCCCCACCACATCCGCCACATCCACCACATCCACCACCACCACATCCACCGCCACCAAATCCACCACCACCACCACATCCACCACCACCACCACATCCACCACCACCACCACCACCACATCCACCACATCCACCACATCCACAACATCCAGCACCACATCCACCACCACCACCACATCCACCACATCCACCACCACACCCATCACCACATCCACTATCACATCCACCACCACATCCACCACCATATCCACCACTGCATCCACAACCACCACATCCACCACCACATCCACCACATCAACAACATCCACCACCACATCCACCACATCCACCACCACCACAACCACCACAGCCACCACCACGACATCCACCACCACATCCAGCACCACTACATCCACCACCACCACATCCACCACCACCACATCCACCACCACCACATCCACCACCACCAAATCCACCACATCCAGCACATCCACCACATCCAGCACATCCAACACCACACCCACATCCACCACCACATTCACCACCACCACATCCACCACATCCATCACCTCCACATCCACCACCACCACATCCACCACCACCGCCACATCCACCACCACCACATCCACCACATCCACCACCACATCCACCTCCGCCACATCCACTACCACCACATCCACCACCACCAAATCCACCACCACCACCCCCACCACATCCACCACCACCACATCCACAACATCCAGCACCACATCCACCACCACCACCACATCCACCACATCCACCAACACATTCACCACCACCACCACATTCACCACCACCACCACATCCACCACCACATTGACCACCATATCCACCACCACATCCACCACCACCACATCCACAACATCCAGCACCACATCCACCACCACCACATCCCCCACATCCACCACCACATCCACCACCACCACCACATCCATCACATCCACCACCTCCAAGTCCACCACCACATCCACCACCACCACATCCACCACCACTGCCACATCCACCACCACCACATCCACCACCACATCCACCTCTGCCACCACCACACCCACCACCACCACCACATCCACCACATCCACCACCACATCCACCACCACCTCATCCACCACCACCACATCCACCACCACCGCCACATCTGCCACCATCACATCCACCACATCCACCACCACATCCACCACCACCACATCCACCTCCACCACCACCACATCCACCAACACCACATCCACCACATTCACTGCAACCACCACATCCACCACCATATCCACCACCACTACCACATCCACCACCACATCCACCACCACCACCACATCCACCACCACCACCACATCCACCATCACCACATCCACTACATCCACCACCACATCCACCACCACCACCACATCCACTTCCACCACCATATCCACCACCCCATCCACCACCACCACATCTACCAGCACATCCACCACCACCACATTCACCACCACCACATCCACATCCACCACCACCACATCCACCACATCCACCAAATCCACATGTGTGTGTGTGTGTGTGTGTGGCTCTGTGTGTTTGTGTGGCTCTGTGTGTATGTGTGTGTGTGGGTGCAAATGCAATAGGTCTCACATTTGCGAGAGATTAAGCTATTGACATTGTAAATGGCGATGACATTTACTTATCTGTTTTGAAAAACAACACATAAATAAAAAATGTGTCATTTACAATGCCAATAGCTCTAACTTTTGCAAAGGGGAGACCGTTGCATTGTAAATGTTTGTTAGTTCTAGAGTTAGCCAACACCTTTTGATTTTACCAAAATAATATGTATAATATACTTAAAGGAGTTTTCAGCCACCTCTCTGCACCCATTGGTCTGTTGTTGTGTCATTGTCAATCTGCTTCCACCCACTGCAGCATACAGCATGGGGCAATGGGTCAGCCTACTTAAGCCTCCGGTTAACATCACTGTGAGTGACTACATTTTGATTTTTCACAAGGTTTGACATCTGCACACAAGAAGTTTGGTTTAGTTCCACTGTTGCCCAGGGCCAGACCAGCCATAGCGGGCACCGGGTAATCCCCCGGTGCGCCGCACTGGTGGGGGCCGGTTTTGGGCTTGTTTTTGTTACAGGGCCGTTTTTGCAGCATAGCTGCAAAATCGTCCCTGTACCAAAATCGGCCGAAGACCGGCCCCGGTAAAGAGCTCGGCGGCACCTCCAAACCCCCGAGTAGGGAGGGGGGGCCGGCCGAGCACTTTGCCAGGGCCGGTTGTGGTTCCCAGTCCGGCCCTGCTGTTGCCTGATGTGATAGTAAGGCACGTTTGAAATGAGCACAGGGAACATTCCAGGTTTATGCGTTTCTGTCTCCTTCCCAGTGCTTTAACTAGGCTGGTACTGTCCAGGACAGAGTTCCTGCAGTTCTTTATTTTGAGAGGGAGAATACCTGCACTTTGCAGCAGAAATGCAATACATTTATTTTGAGAGTGCCGCCACGTCTCCTAAACCAGCAGGTACTCTGGTTTAGGGTACCTTCACTTCTATTTTCCATTTCAAGCACTGTTCCTCCCAGTGCTGTTGTAAATTCCTTTAAAGTGGACTGGTGCTATTTCACAGCATGTCATATTGTGTGCCAGGACTGGGTTTCACCAATGGTTCTTTGATAAACTTTGCTCTGGAGTAAAACCAAACTTCATGGTGTTTAATTTGCAGCACACTTGCAACAGCTTTATTTAAACATAGGTGGCGTGTAATGTGGGTTTTAGTATCCAATATTTTACAATGTGAACCCTCTTTCCTTCCTCCTTTCCATCTTCATTCTTTTCTTTTTTTCTTTCCTTCTTTAGTGGAGAAGTGTGGCTTAATGGTTAGAGCGGCAGACCCTGATGCAGAGGTCTGGCCCGGGACCAGGGTTCAATTCCCCGCCTCGGCAGGTCTTGGGCTCAAAATTCCACGGACCTGATAATTCTCGCCTCGGTGCCTATTCCAATCATGGAGTCCCACTCTGCAACTCTGGGCAATAGCTTGCTTAATCTCCACAACAGCCCCCACAACGCTAAGGATGCCTGGCCTCCACCTTGGGGGTGCCCAGGAGTGGACACCTCACAGGGAAAGCCAGGATGGGTTCCACAGCGGTATTCGTACAAGCGCCTTGAGACCCTTGCGGGTGAGTAGTGCGCTATACAAGTATCAATTTACATTACATTTACATTTTGTTTCTTTTCCTCTTCCATTCATTTTTCTTCTTTCTTTCTTGCCTTTCCACTTTTTTCCTTCCTTCTTTCTATCCTTTTTGCCTTCTTTCCTTTTTCTTTCTTTCCTCCTTGGATGGGGTCATCCAGGGGCCAGAGAAAGAGAGGACCCCGGGTGGGTGCAGAGGGCAAGCATCCGTGAGGGCCACAGAGGGACTTGTGAAGGAAAGGAATGCCTCTGACATTATTGTCCGCTCATCATGTCTCTCCCTCTGATAAAAATGCCAGGGCCTCGGAGGGCAGTAATTTCCTGACGCAGGGGTTCACAGTATTAATCACCGCAGCAGGCGTGGGCGGGGGCCACGGGGCCCCGCAGACACCTTACAAGGCAGAATGGAGCTTAAGGCCTGTTAACTCCCTCTCCGGGTGACAGGTCTAAACATAAACGAGGCGCTGAGCTCATTAACCACTTCCCCTGAGCTGGCCTGACCTTGGGGCTTGAAAGGTCGATCATCCGGGCACCTTCTCACCCACCCAGACAGACACGTCATTAGCACCCTCCACAGTGCCACGAGGCCCTGCGACCTGCACAGTGCCGCTGGGGACCGGCTGTGCCAGCGCCCCCATCGCAGGCAAGGAAGACACAGACCCTGAAGAAGGCAAAGCAAGACACAGCCGGGACTGAAACACTCCACAGAGCCACGAGGCGCCGCATCCCCCGCAGACCAGCCAATCACAAATCAGTGCCAGAATCCCCATCATAAAGAAGGAACATAGCATAGGGACCCTCGACAGCGACAGCGACTCTCGGGACCCGCCGAGAGGAATATAGATTCCGCCTTCACACTCCTGAAAAGTGCAACTCGACCAGCGAGCACGCGTCAATCCCTGGTGGAAGAAACCCCAGCGCCTCGAAGCACTCCAGGACTTGAGAGTAACGGAAACCCCACGTTTCAGAGAAAACCAGACATACAGACCCCACCTCACTCAAGGGAGAAAGCTCACCCTGGGCACCGACACACGGAGAAACAAGTAGACACCTCCAGCAGCGACAGGGGATCGATCCTCACTCCGTCAGGTAAGTATAATTGTTTGTGTGTGTGTGTGTGTGTATATATATATATATACATATATACATTTATATTTAAGGTTTTAGGTTTAGGTTGGGTAGGGGTTGGGGAGTGGTATACAGTGGTAAAGGTATCTTAGGGTTTAGTGATGGGAGGAGGTACAGGGGGATGTATGACGTTACAACGCATACTTTTACAACGCCTACCTTTACAACGCATTTTTTACAACGCAACATCCATTACAAAGCATTCCATTACGACGCATGCATTTACAACGAATATTTAAAAACTACCTTTACAACGCATTCCATTACTTCGCATACTACCTTTACAACACATACCATTACAACGCATTACATTACATTGCCTGTAAGGTAAGTATTGGATAGTGTAGGGGTAAAAATTACTATTCTAACTCCAGGGGGTGCAACAGTAGGGTAAGTGTTGGATAGTGTAGGGGTAAAAATTACTATTCTAACTCCAGGGGGTGCAACAGTAGGGTAAGTGTTGGATAGTGTAGGGGTAAAAATTACTATTCTAACTCCAGGGGGTGCAACAGTAGGGTAAGTGTTGGATAGTGTAGGGGTAAAAATTACTATTCTAACTCCAGGGAGTGCAACAGTAGGGTAAGTGTTGGATAGTGTAGGGGTAAAAATTACTATTCTAACTCCAGGGGGTGCAACATTAGGGTAAGTGTTGGATAGTGTAGGGGTAAAAATTACTATTCTAACTCCAGGGAGTGCAACAGTAGGGTAAGTGTTGGATAGTGTAGGGGTACTATGTGTTGTAATGCTATGCGTTGTAATGGTATGCGTTGTAATGACTGCGTTGTAATGACATGCGTTGTAGTGGTGTGCGTTGTAGTGTCATGCGTTGTAATGGTTGCGTTGTAAATGCATGCGTTGTAATGGATGTTGCGTTGTAAAAGCTTCGTTGTAATGGTAGTGCGTTGTAAAAGTTGTGTTGTAAAGGTTGTTTCCCGGTACAGGGTGGTATGGGTATTTTTTTAAAGTTTCCTAATGCGAGACCTATTGCATTGCAAATGCTTGTTGTGTTTAGGGGTGGCTAAGGGTCTATTTAGTGTTGAGGGGTGGGTAAGGGTATTGGATAGTAAGGGTATTTTTATTTTTAGGGTTTATGTGTGGGTAGAGGTATTGAGTTGGAAGGGTATTTAAAAAGGGGATCTCTCCCCCAAATATATATGTTATGTTATGTTATGTTATGTTATATTAATTTATTATGCGCACAGATACTCCAGCCAAGGAGCGTCCCGGCGCAGAGACAAGGAGGAACATAACACAACAGGAAAATGAAGATATAAAAAAGGCAGCTAAAATAAGAATGTATTGATAGCCCTCCAAAAGGTCAGGAGGTCCTCCAGCAGACGAATTTCAACAGGGAGGGCGTTCCAAGCTGATGCAGCTTTTACACTAAAAGAACGACCCCCCATACGACTGAGTTTGAATCTGGGGACTACAGCGAGGGCCAGGCCCTGGGAACGGAGGGTACGGGTGGGGACATAGAAAGAGAGACAACTAGACAAAATCTCAGGACCTATACCTCTCAAGATCTTAAAGGTAAGACACAGAACCTTAAAAAGGATGCGCTTCCTTACAGGGAGCCAATGTAAGGAGCGAAGGACAATAGCCACCGAGCAGAATCTGGGCAAACCAACAATCGCCCTGGCCGCAGCGTTCTGAACCCGCTGCAGGCGAGTTAACTCAGCCTGATTGGCCCCAGCCAGAAGAGAGCTAGCGTAATCCAGGCGAGAGATGATAGTTGCCTGGATCACCAGCTGCCTGGTCGGGGCATCGAAGAACTTGAGAACAGGTCTCAAGCCTCGTAGCAAACCGAAGCAACAGGCAGCTGTTTTTTTGGTGTGCCCTACAAAGGTGAGGCCCGCGTCCAGCCAAACCCCCAGGTTTTTCACCTCTGACACCGGGGTCGGAGTGGGTCCCAGCTCTGGAGGCCACCATTGATCACCCCACAGCTCCACTCCCCTTCCGACAACCATCACCTCTGTTTTAGTGGCATTTAGCTGGAGACAGTTGCCTGTCAACCAGCTAGCCACCGCCTTCAGTCCAGACTGAAACCTAGGGGCCTCAAGCTACGCGTCCCCGCTGAGAGTAACCGCCAGCTGTGTGTCGTCGGCATATGAGACCAAAGTTAGGCCCCACTGCCTAGCGACATCAGCCAGCGGTCTCACGTAAATATACACACACAGACACACACATACATATATACACATTTGTATGTGTGTATATATGCTTTACCTTAATATATATATATATATATATATATATATATACATATTTTTTTTTTACCTCAAAAGACTATCAGTTTCATGGTAAATGCTTGCGTTGTAAAAGTATGTGTGCGGTAAAAAAAAGGGGGTCAAAAATATGTGGTAAGTCCTTCGTGTTTTAACACTTTGTAATGTCATACAACCGCATGCATACCCTACAGATCTCAAACTCCTGGCTCAATGTGGGGTAGACCTCCTTGGTAGCAGGCGACCCCATCTCTCTGGAACATCAGGTTTCCAGTTTTGAGATTTCATTTAACACATCAGTGGCTTCTGGGAGCTGTAGTCTTAGGTAGGTTCAAATCGACCAATTCACATACTTGATAACAGAATTGATAAAGAAAACGCTCAGGAATTGGAAATGGGTGTATGTGAAAAGAAAGCGCCCGGTAGCCCTACACATGGGCCTTCCCTTCCGTGTGTATGGAACCCAGAAGAGGAACGAAACCGGTGGAATGGAATTCACCCAAAGTAATTGTAAGAGGCTCCGGGGCTGGCACAGTGGCATAACGCAAAAGGACGAGTGGTCCCTGAGTCTCCCATATCTCACAAACATTTATTGACCTTGGCCTAAATTGGGGACCCCCTAAAGGGTTGGATCTGCAGGGGTTTGTGTTTCACCCCTTGGCTGGCCTTTCGCACATGCAAGCCGGCCCCACGCCCAAGGCACCGACCTCCAGGGGGCGCTGAAGCTCCCTGCAGCAGTCTCCCCACAACTTGGGTCCAGAGAAAATTGCAATTAAACACTTTTCTGAAGCCTCCTCACTCCCTTGTCTGCTTTTTTATTTTTTTCCTTCTCATGGCGCTCCTTAATCTTGCCACTCTCACCTTCCTCCGACTCCCCCCAGCTTTTCAGACATAAACAAAGAAGACAAGTGGGAGGGGCGCCAAATTTGGTTTGTCCCAGGGCGCTCCCTGAGCAGAGGCCGGCTCTGAGTAGGTCCCACAGTGTCCTTGTCCATTGCTTTCATAGCGCCTCTTCAAGCAGGGTGAGCTGCGCCGTCACGCTACGTCATTTCCGCCTGAAGAGCACTTCCGGGAGGCGTGCTCGCAGTACCACTTTGCACAGCCTGAAAATCCACACCCTAAATACTTCCAAGCACCTAAAAGCAGCGTCGGATTGGTAACACGGGCATTCGGGCAATGCCCGAGGGGCCGGTGTCCGAGTTCTGCTGTGGGCTGCTTTTTTTGAGGAGTCATATTGAAACAAGGGATTGTTTTGGGTGGTGTTGGCCCACCTTAGGGATGGGGGAAAGAGAAGGTTAATTAAAAGGTCTCCTCGTGGCATGAAAAGTATAAGCTATCCCTCAACCCTCGTGGTCGCCTCCCAGTCCATCCTTCTCTTGCTCACCAGGCCAGGCCACCTCAGATTAGACCCAGCCATATGCAAATCAGCCTCAACCCTGCTCCAATGGGAACAGTCCAGCTTTACCTGCCAGGCCAGGTCCTCCTTGAACCAGAACACAAGCAACCCAGCACCGGTTTCCCTCTCATTAGAGCTCATCAGCCGGGTATAGCTTGGTTACATTGGCACAGTGTGCACGGGACCCACGTCTGGGCATACCCATCGCACTTAGGGCGACACACTGAAGTATACAAAAAGTGATGGATGAATGCTTGAATTAATCTCAGCCTCTGTTGATCGCTCAGGCCGCATCCCAGTCCATTGTCATTTTGCTCACCAGGCCACCTCGGATTGGAGGTGGGAGGTGTCCGTGCACTCGGCAGCACACAGGCTACAATCCCAACAGTTTGGTAGGGGTGGGCGGAAGTTGCGTAAGGAACTTTCGCAGAGAGGCACGGAGATTGAACCAATCTCCGTGCCTCTCCGCATATTTCTGTTACGCAACGCCCGCCTGCCTCCCGCCCGCCGTATTAAATGATATTTAAAAGCCTAAAATTAAATTTAAATAAAACTTACCTTATTGCGGGTGCATCCTTGCCCATCGCACCTTCTTCTTGGAACTGCGCGGGCGCGGGAGCCTGCGCATGCGCATTCCTGGCGAAGAATGAGCATGCGCAGGCTCCCGCGCATGCGCAGTTCCCAGATGAAGCCGCAATGGGCAAGGATGCGCCCGCAATAAGGTAAGTTTTATTTAAATTTAATTTTAGGCTTTTAAATATCATTTAATACGGCGGGCGGGAGGCGGGTGGGAGGCGGCCGGACAACTTCCGTTCCGCTCCCCAATGTGCGGAGATTTGCCTCGTTTCTCCGCCTTCTTTGCGGAAGGGGCAAATCTCCGTACATTCCGTGTGCGGAACGGAGATGTCCGCCCACCCCCACACAGTTTGGGTGGACTGCACCCTGCCAAGGTAGCTCAGCGGGTTAAGATCCCTGCTTTAGAGACCCGTGGGCTCATTGCACACCTTAGCCTCCAATCCTAGAAGGCAGTTCCACTTTTACAGAAGCACTTCTGCCCGTTTCTGAGGGCAGGCTGGCTGCAGACACTGCCAGTTAATGTATTTTTTCCGTCCAAAAAGGCCAGTGTGTACCAAATGAGCAAAGCTTCTTGTTCTTTAACCCTTAATGCCCTGAACTTGAACTTTCAGAGGTTACTGGGTGGGAGAACTGAGGCAGAGGTGACTGGCCGGGAATCATTAACTGCCCACAAAAGGCTGATGACAGGAGAGACACCCTGTGCTTGACTGAGCCTCTCTTCCCAGTGTGTACTGAGACATCCGTGACTGTCCCAGAAGAGACCCCTCAGCCAGAGAGGAGATAGAAAGAGTCCACACTGTGACTGCCTCCTAGGAGAGGCTTCCGCCACTGGAGAAGGCTGAGAGACATCCGGCCTGTAACTGTCCAGGAAGAGACCCCTCAGCAAGAGAGAAGACAGAGTTCTCCCTGTGATTGCCTCCTAGGAGAGGCTTCCGCCACTGGAGAAGGCTGAGAGACATCCAGTCTGTAACTGTCCAGGAAGAGACCCCACAGCGACAGACAGGAAAGCGTCCAACCTGTGACTGCCGCCTAGGAGAAACTCCTGCCACTGGAGAAGGCTGAGAGACACCCGACCTGTGAGTGTTCTGATTAACTCAGATACTCTGTCCATCACCACCCCTTTTTTGAAATATTTTGGCCACCACAAGTGTGGAAGGGTATGCTCAGACATGAGTCCCTTGCTCACTGCACCATCAGGATTCAAGCAAGCCGGGCCGAAGACGGCTGTAATGCCAGAAACCGGTCCCCGGAAGCTTGTTTCCTTTCCAGTGAAGAATTGGCTTGGTAGTTTGGTCTGCCCTGTTCCCATGATGCACTGGGCCAGGGACAGACTAATTTGCATATAGCCAGGTTCTGAACTGGGATGGTGCAGTGAGCTAAAAAACGGTGATGGATCAAGCCCTGATCTGTTGACTGGGTAGGAGTGTTCTGATTAACTCAGATACTCTGTCCATCACCACCCCCTTTTTGAAATATTTTGGCCACCACAAGTGTGGAAGGGTATGCTCAGACATGAGTCCCTTGCTCACTGCACCATCAGGATTCAAGCAAGCCGGGCCGAAGACGGCTGTAATGCCATAAACCGGTCCCCGGAAGCTTGTTTCCTTTCCAGTGAAGAATTGGCTTGGTAGTTTGGTCTGCCCTGTTCCCATGATGCACTGGGCCAGGGACAGACTAATTTGCATATAGCCAGGTTCTGAACTGGGATGGTGCAGTGAGCTAAAAAACGGTGATGGATCAAGCCCTGATCTGTTGACTGGGTAGGAGTGTTCTGATTAACTCAGATACTCTGTCCATCACCACCCCCTTTTTGAAATATTTTGGCCACCACAAGTGTGGAAGGGTATGCTCAGACATGAGTCCCTTGCTCACTGCACCATCAGGATTCAAGCAAGCCGGGCCGAAGACGGCTGTAATGACAGAAACCGGTCCCCGGAAGCTTGTTTCCTTTCCAGTGAAGAATTGGCTTGGTAGTTTGGTCTGCCCTGTTCCCATGATGCACTGGGGCCAGGGACAGACTAATTTGCATATAGCCAGGTTCTGAACTGGGATGGTGCAGTGAGCTAAAAAACGGTGATGGATCAAGCCCTGATCTGTTGACTGGGTAGGAGTGTTCTGATTAACTCAGATACTCTGTCCATCTCCACCCCCTTTTTGAAATATTTTGGCCACCACAAGTGTGGAAGGGTATGCTCAGACATGAGTCCATTGCTCACTGCACCATCAGGATTCAAGCAAGCCGGGCCGAAGACGGCTGTAATGCCAGAAACCGGTCCCCGGAAGCTTGTTTCCTTTCCAGTGAAGAATTGGCTTGGTAGTTTGGTCTGCCCTGTTCCCATGATGCACTGGGCCAGGGACAGACTAATTTGCATATAGCCAGGTTCTGAACTGGGATGGTGCAGTGAGCTAAAAAACGGTGATGGATCAAGCCCTGATCTGTTGACTGGGTAGGAGTGTTCTGATTAACTCAGATACTCTGTCCATCACCACCCCCTTTTTGAAATATTTTGGCCACCACAAGTGTGGAAGGGTATGCTCAGACATGAGTCCCTTGCTCACTGCACCATCAGGATTCAAGCAAGCCGGGCCGAAGACGGCTGTAATGCCAGAAACCGGTCCCCGGAAGCTTGTTTCCTTTCCAGTGAAGAATTGGCTTGGTAGTTTGGTCTGCCCTGTTCCCATGATGCACTGGGCCAGGGACAGACTAATTTGCATATAGCCAGTGTTAGACGGGGACCTGGAGGGTCGGCCGAGCACAAGGGGAGAGGCCTCCGGTGAGGGCCGTCTCCAGCGATCGTACAGGCAAGTAACTTCCCCCCCCACAGATGGACACCACACGAAGGTAAGGTTACCACTCTTTATAGGTAAGTCGTGAAGAATGGGGGTACGATACAAGTAGATCAGGATGCGATGATCCTCTCAATTCTAGTCTCTAGTAGGGGAAGGGGGTAGCGGGACAGTCTTGGTACCCACGGGTACTGGGGGTAAGTTGGTGGTAGCTCACAATCCTCGAGCTTGGTGTTGGGAGAGGCCAGACCGCGGCAGCGCCAGCAGGTCCCGAAGATGAGGGTTCAACGGGCCGCGGCAGCGCCAGCAGGTCCCACGAGGATGGAGGTACAACGGGCCGCGGCAGCGCCAGCAGGTCCCACGAGGATGAAGGTACAACGGGCCGCGGCAGCGCCAGCAGGTCCCACGAGGATGAAGGTTGCAGAAGGCCGCGGCAGCGCCAGCAGGCCCCACGAGGATGAAGGTTGCAGAAGGCCGCGGCAGCGCCAGCAGGTCCCACGAGGATGAAGGTTGCAGAAGGCCGCGGCAGCGCCAGCAGGCCAGACGACAGTTCACAAGGCAGGGCTGCGGCAGCGCCAGCAGTCCGTCAAGGATGAGTTCTTCTCCGTGTCTCTCGACTCCAGGATACAACTGCCTTCCTGTTCTGGGGCTGCCTCAGTTATAGGTCTGGCGCTCTTTGATGTCCGGACCCTCGCTCTTGGAGGTCGGGAGGTCCGGGATGAGGGAGTCCAGACACCCAGCAGGGGGGTGGAGCCAGCGCCCGGGGAGGCTGGGGGTGATCGGCACCTGGCGGGAGAGAGCCATCGACACTTCTTACTCCCATTGACCTGCCAAGTGGTCCGTTCACCTCCTGGGTGGATGGTAGTGCCGGGATGTCGGGGCCTGGCCAGGCCCGGGGTTGGGGTCGAGCTGAGGCCATGCGGCCTCGTGGCGCAGTGTCCAAGATGGCGGCTGGCCCGGGCAAGGGTGCTGACGGTGGCCCAGGCCAGGGACACCGGGATTCCCGGGAGCAGACGTCCCATGGGGGACGGGTTGCGGGTTGCTTCGGCGGGTAGCACTTGGAGGGCCGGTACCAGGGCCCTGTCATGCGGGGAGGGAGCGAGCCCTTCATGGGGCCTGTCCAACATGCGTCCCTCCCAGCTGAAGGCGGGGAGAGTCACCCATCCTCTTGGGGACTTTCCTCGTCGAGGCGGAAAAAGCGGGACAGGCCGTCCGCGTTGGCGTGGTCTTGACCAGGGCGATGCTCTACAGTGAAGTCCATCCCCTGCAGGGAGATGGACCACCGCAATAGTTTGGGATTCTCCCCCCGCATTTGCATTAGCCATTGCAGGGGCCGATGATCTGTTTGTACCCGGAAGTGGGTTCCGAAGAGGTAAGGCCGGAGCTTCTTGAGGGCCCACACTACGGCGAAGGCCTCCCGCTCAATAGTGCTCCAGCGCTGCTCTCGGGGCAGTAGGCGTCTGCTGATGAAGGCCACTGGTTGGTCGACTCCCTCGGGGTTCAGTTGGGAGAGGACGGCCCCAATACCATGGTCGGAGGCATCGGTCTGAACGATGAACTCGCGGCTGTAGTCGGGGGCCTGGAGCACAGGAGCGGTGCACATGGCGGCCTTCAGCTTCTCGAAGGCCGCTTGACAGTCGGGAGTCCAGTTGACTCTTTTTGGGTGGTTCTTAGACGTGAGTTCCGTGAGGGGCCCCACAATGCTGCCATAGTCCTTCACGAACCGCCGGTAGTATCCGGTGAGCCCCAGAAAGGCTCGGACCTCGGTTTGTGTTTCGGGGGGTTGCCAGGACTGAATGGCAGCTACCTTGAGTTGAAGGGGGGCCACCAGACCGCTCCCCACTTGGTGTCCGAGGTAGGTCACGGACCCCTGGCCGATTTGGCACTTGCTGGCCTTTATTGTGAGGCCGGCCTGTTGGAGGGCCTGCAGGACCTCTCGGAGGTGGTGGAGGTGGTCTGTCCAGTGGCGGCTGTATACCGCGATGTCGTCCAGGTAGGCGGCGCTGAATTCTTCGAGGCCCGCCAATACCTGGTTCACCAGTCTTTGAAAAGTGGCTGGAGCGTTTTTCATGCCGAATGGCATCACTCTGAAATGGTAGTGCCCATCCGGAGTGGAGAAAGCGGAACGTTCTTGGGCCCTGGGGGTGAGGCCGATCTGCCAGTAGCCCGCTGTCAGGTCGAAGATGCTTAGGTAGCGGGCTGCCCCCATGCGGTCGACTAGTTCATCTGCTCGGGGGATAGGGTGAGCGTCGGTTCGGGTGACCGCGTTCAGACCCCGATAGTCGATGCAGAATCGGAGCTCAGGTGTGGTGCCCGGGGCCGCGGCCTTGGGGACCAGTACGACCGGGCTGGCCCAGGGACTGTCCGAAGGTTCGATGACCCCGAGGGCGAGCATCTTGGAGACTTCTTCTTGGATGCAGGTACGTACCCGATCCGGTACTCGGTACGCCCGGTGTCGGACAGGAGGACTGTCCCCAGTGTCCACGTCGTGCAGGCACCAGGAGGTGACTCCGGGTGTGAGAGAAAACAGGGTTGCGAACGGCAGCAGGAGGGCCCGACAATCTTGACGCTGCTCCGGGGTCAGGGCCTCGGAGAGTCGGACCCCGTCCACCGAACCATCTCTTTCACGGGTCCTCAGTAGGTCAGGGAGGGGCTCGGAGTCTCCTTCTGCGCCACTGTCGGTAGCCATCAGCAGGCTGAGCTCTGAGCGCGCGAAGTGTGGTTTGAGTCTGTTGGCGTGGAGAACCCGGAGGGGGTTCCGGGGGGACTCCAGGTCGATGAGATAGGTGACGGGGCTCTTGCGCTCGATCACCTTGAAGGGCCCCGGCCATTTGTCCTGCAAGGCACACGGTTCGATGGGGGACATCACCCATACCTGCTGACCCGGTTCAAACTCGATGGAGGAGGCATGTTGATCGTACCACTTCTTCATGTCCTCTTGACTGGCCTCAAGATTGGCTTTGGCGATCTCCCTGAATCGCCGGGTCTGATTGCGGAGGGTCAGGAGGTACTTGTAGACGTCTGGAGGGGTTTTTAGGGGGGCCATTTCCCATTCCTCCTTCACTGGGCTGAGAGGCCCGCGAACGGGGTGTCCGTACAGGAGTTCGAAGGGGCTGAAGCCGAGGGACTTCTGGGGGACTTCTCGGTAGGCGAAGAGGAGGCACGGTAGTAGCACGTCCCACTGGCGGCGTAGGGGTTCTTCTAGCCCCATGATCATCCCCTTGAGAGTGCGGTTGAACCGCTCAACCAGTCCGTTTCCCTGGGGGTGATAGGGGGTTGTGAATCGGTAAGTGACCCCACACTGCTGCCAGAGGGATTTCATATACTTTGAAATGAAGTTCGTACCCCTGTCGCTGACGACTTCCCGGGGGAAGCCCACTCGAGAAAAGATCCCCATTAAGGCTCGACCCACTACTGGGGCTGTTACAGTGCGAAAGGGGACCGCCTCAGGATAGCGGGTGGCGTGGTCCACCAGGACCAGGATGAAGCGATGCCCTTGTGCTGTTCGGGGGTCCAGGGGCCCCACAATGTCTATTCCCACCCTTTCGAACGGGGTGGTCACCACGGGGAATGGTTGTAGGGGTGCCTTGAGTTTGCGGCCGCTCTTCCCGCTGGCCTGGCAGGTCGGGCAGGACCGGCAGTGGTTGGAGACGTCATTTCTCATTTTGGGCCAGAAAAAGTGAGTCACCAGGCGGTGGTAGGTTTTGTCTTGCCCCAGGTGCCCAGCCAGGGGGACATCATGGGCCAAGTTCAACAGGAAGTCTCTGAAGTGGAGGGGCACCACCAGCACTCGACCGGCCCCCAGCTCTGCGATTCTTTGCTCGCTGTACAAGAGATCATTGTCCCAATAAACCCAGTGGGCCCCGGTGGTGTCTCCTTGGCCCTGGGCGAGCGCTTGCTGTTGCAGTCCCTCGAGGGAGGGACAGGTCTTTTGCTCCTGCCGGAATTGTTCTTGGGTGGGCCCCCCTTCTTGACGCCACTGAGCCAGGTCGGGAAGTTCGTGGGGCTGTGCGGACCCTTCTGGGGTTGGTTCCGGGTGGTCGGTATGGATGGAGTCTTCTTCTGGAGCGATCGGGGGAGGAGGTGCTGCCCACTCGGGTTCTTCCGGTCTAGGGATGGTGCGGGTGGCCATGGACCGGGTGGTCACGCACGCCCAGTCCGGGAGACCCAACATTCCCAGATGCTCTCTTCTTTCAACAGCTGCCCACGGGGAGCTCTCGAGATCGTTCCCCAGGAGGCAGTCCACGGGGGCATCGTCACGGACAGTTACTTTTAGCATGCCGGACACTCCTCCCCATTCGAAGGGGACGCAGGCCATCCGACACAGGCTCTCCGAATTGTCTGCCGATCGGACGGGGCAAAGAACGTTTGGCAGGATTTGGTCTGGGGTCACCAGGTGACAACGGACGGCCGTCACACTGGCCCCGGTGTCACGCAGGGCTTCGGCCTTGCGCCCATTTATGCTCACCCATTGGCTGTACTTCCGAGTGTTGGCTGGCAGGGGAGTCCGCGGGACCATGTCTCTTCCCCCTAGGCAGGCCAGGGTCATGGCGGCAGGTTCCCACTCTAACTGCTCCGACTCGTATGCTTCAGGGTCTTCGGAGACTTGTTCTTCTCCTAGGGCGGCGGCCGCCACCTGGCGGGGCCCGGGAATCTGGTTCTTCGGGCAGGTCGGGTCACTGGCATAGTGGCCGACTCGCTGGCATCGGTGACACGTAACGTTGGCTCGGAACCCCGGGCGCATCGGGGGGTTTCCCCGGCCGGCTGGGGGCGGGGTGGTGTTAGCGGGAGTGGCCGGGACAGCGTCTCTGCCCCAGCCCTGTCCTCCTCCTCCTCCTCGGGGACGATGATGACCTTGGTTGGTTCTGTTCTGCTCATTCGGCCCACTCCGGGCCACTCGGGTGCTCTCCCACCGGTCAGCCTCGGTGGCGAGCTGCCGTGGTTCAGTCAATTTACTGTCGAGGAGGTGCTGCCTGAGCTCGACGAAACAGTTGTTGGAGAGGTGCTCCCACACAATGAGATTGAAGAGTTGTTCGTAGGTGGTTACGTTGCTACCCTTGATCCACCCCTCGAAGGCTCGGCTGAAATAGTTTACGTATTCCAACCAAGTTGTACCTGGGATCCGGGTGCAGTTGCGGAACCTCTGGCGGTACATTTCGGGCGTAAGCCCATATCGACTGAGGAGGGCGGCCTTCATGTGGTCATAGGACGTCATTTGATGGTCCGGAAGCTGCAGCAGGGCATCACGGCCCTCATTGACGAATCTTCCCCATAGCCCGGCTCCCCAGTCACTTCGAGCGATCCGGTGGGCCGTCATGGCGATCTCGTAGGCCTTGAACCACTGCTGTATGTCGTCGTTCCGGTGGTATTCTCGGACCACATCCTTGGGGATGTGGACCTTCTGTTCGGTAGTACCCGGGGAGCGCGGTGGCTCGGGCACCCCTAGGTTTTTGTTCAGTTTGCGTATTTCTATCTCTGCTAGTTTGCACTCGTGTTCGTATGCCAGTCTTTTTTCTTCGAGATCCCTCTGTCTCTGTTTTTCCTCTCGCTCTTCTCTGAGCCGTAAGTGTTCTAAGTTTATTTTTTGTTCCGCCAGCTTCAATTCTCCGTCTAATTTGAGCCGTGCCAAGTCTAACTCGTGTAGTCTATTTTTTTCCCGCTCCTGGATCTCTTCTCGGGAGGGACCTGTTCTCCGTTCTTCCGTCAGGGTGGTGTTGATTTCCGGGGCTTCGAGGTCCCGGGGTGTGGCGGTATTCGTCTCTGTCCAGGCCTCTAGGGCGTTTTTGAAGTCTTCTTTTGTGCTTAGCCCGGTGGTAGCAATGCCTAAGTCCATGCAAAATTGTTTTAGCTCTCGGTGGCTGTATTCTTCCAGCTTTTCCATCTGGAACTTCTCTGCAGATCCGCTCTCTTTGGTCGTCATTGTGGTTTAGTCGTAGGGTGAGTTACTATCTGTACGGTACGCGTTGGTTCGGATCGCGCCGCTGGCCACCAATGTTAGGCGGGGACCTGGAGGGTCGGCCGAGCACAAGGGGAGAGGCCTCCGGTGAGGGCCGTCTCCAGCGATCGTACAGGCAAGTAACTTCCCCCCCCACAGATGTACACCACACGAAGGTAAGGTTACCACTCTTTATAGGTAAGTCGTGAAGAATGGGGGTACGATACAAGTAGATCAGGATGCGATGATCCTCTCAATTCTAGTCTCTAGTAGGGGAAGGGGGTAGCGGGACAGTCTTGGTACCCACGGGTACTGGGGGTAAGTTGGTGGTAGCTCACAATCCTCGAGCTTGGTGTTGGGAGAGGCCAGACCGCGGCAGCGCCAGCAGGTCCCGAAGATGAGGGTTCAACGGGCCGCGGCAGCGCCAGCAGGTCCCACGAGGATGGAGGTACAACGGGCCGCGGCAGCGCCAGCAGGTCCCACGAGGATGAAGGTACAACGGGCCGCGGCAGCGCCAGCAGGTCCCACGAGGATGAAGGTTGCAGAAGGCCGCGGCAGCGCCAGCACGCCCCACGAGGATGAAGGTTGCAGAAGGCCGCGGCAGCGCCAGCAGGTCCCACGAGGATGAAGGTTGCAGAAGGCCGCGGCAGCGCCAGCAGGCCAGACGACAGTTCACAAGGCAGGGCTGCGGCAGCGCCAGCAGTCCGTCAAGGATGAGTTCTTCTCCGTGTCTCTCGACTCCAGGATACAACTGCCTTCCTGTTCTGGGGCTGCCTCAGTTATAGGTCTGGCGCTCTTTGATGTCCGGACCCTCGCTCTTGGAGGTCGGGAGGTCCGGGATGAGGGAGTCCAGACACCCAGCAGGGGGGTGGAGCCAGCGCCCGGGGAGGCTAGGGGTGATCGGCACCTGGCGGGAGAGAGCCATCGACACTTCTTACTCCCATTGACCTGCCAAGTAGTCCGTTCACCTCCTAGGTGGATGGTGGTGCCGGGATGTCGGGGCCTGGCCAGGCCCGGGGTTGGGGTCGAGCTGAGGCCACGCGGCCTCGTGGCGCAGTGTCCAAGATGGCGGCTGGCCCGGGTAAGGGTGCTGACGGTGGCCCAGGCCAGGGACACCGGGATTCCCGGGAGCAGACGTCCCATGGGGGACGGGTTGCGGGTTGCTTCGGCGGGTAGCACCTGGAGGGCCGGTACCAGGTCCCTGTCATGCGGGGAGGGAGCGAGCCCTTCATGGGGCCTGTCCAACAGCCAGGTTCTGAACTGGGATGGTGCAGTGAGCTAAAAAACGGTGATGGATCAAGCCCTGATCTGTTGACTGGGTAGGAGTGTTCTGATTAACTCAGATACTCTGTCCATCTCCACCCCCTTTTTGAAATATTTTGGCCACCACAAGTGTGGAAGGGTATGCTCAGACATGAGTCCCTTGCTCACTGCACCATCAGGATTCAAGCAAGCCGGGCCGAAGACGGCTGTAATGCCAGAAACCGGTCCCCGGAAGCTTGTTTCCTTTCCAGTGAAGAATTGGCTTGGTAGTTTGGTCTGCCCTGTTCCCATGATGCACTGGGCCAGGGACAGACTAATTTGCATATAGCCAGGTTCTGAACTGGGATGGTGCAGTGAGCTAAAAAACGGTGATGGATCAAGCCCTGATCTGTTGACTGGGTAGGAGTGTTCTGATTAACTCAGATACTCTGTCCATCACCACCCCCTTTTTGAAATATTTTGGCCACCACAAGTGTGGAAGGGTATGCTCAGACATGAGTCCCTTGCTCACTGCACCATCAGGATTCAAGCAAGCCGGGCCGAAGATGGCTGTAATGCCAGAAACCGGTCCCCGGAAGCTTGTTTCCTTTCCAGTGAAGAATTGGCTTGGTAGTTTGGTCTGCCCTGTTCCCATGATGCACTGGGCTAGGGACAGACTAATTTGCATATAGCCAGGTTCTGAACTGGGATGGTGCAGTGAGCTAAAAAACGGTGATGGATCAAGCCCTGATCTGTTGACTGGGTAGGAGTGTTCTGATTAACTCAGATACTCTGTCCATCTCCACCCCCTTTTTGAAATATTTTGGCCACCACAAGTGTGGAAGGGTATGCTCAGACATGAGTCCCTTGCTCACTGCACCATCAGGATTCAAGCAAGCCGGGCCGAAGACGGCTGTAATGTCAGAAACCGGTCCCCGGAGGCTTGTTTCCTTTCCAGTGAAGAATTGGCTTGGTAGTTTGGTCTGCCCTGTTCCCATGATGCACTGGGCCAGGGACTGAACTGACTAATTTGCATATAGCCAGGTTCTGAACTGGGATGGTGCAGTGAGCTAAAAAACTGTGATGGATCAAGCCCTGATCTGTTGACTGGGTAGGAGTGTTCTGATTAACTCAGATACTCTGTCCATCACCACCCCCTTTTTGAAATATTTTGCCTCCTAGGAGAGGCTTCCGCCAGTGGAGAAGGCTGAGAGACATCCGGCCTGTAACTGTCCAGGAATACACCCTACAAGCACAGACAGGACAGAGTCTACCCTGTGACTGCGTCTGCCGCCTAGGAGAAACTCCTGCCACTGGAGAAGGCTGAGAGACATCCGGCCTGTGACAGTCCCAGAAGAGACCCGTCAGCCACAGACAGGAGAAACAGAGTCCAGGAATGTGACTGTCTACGAGAGACTCCCGCTGTAGTGTTGTACTAGGTGGGCGCAACCACCCTGACTCACGAACAGTATCACTGTATTTGTTTCCCCCCCAAAGCGTATGTTAAATGGCTCCGCCCGACGTACAGACGGAGGGCATGTTCGATAGTGAATAAAAGGCCCGGGACCCTGGGCGTGGCAGGCATTTGACTGACCACCAAAAGCACACAAGTGTGGTCTCCTTTTGTACTGCCTAAAGGCCTAGCCACAACACGACATTGGCGACGAGGTGGTCTAGCCACCCCACCGCGTGCCGCGCTCCGCCCCTCTGCACCGGGCGAGCCCCTGCTGTGCGGCCCGCTCTGTTGTCTCGGAGCGGCCCTCCAACGGAGCGCTCCCGGCCCCCCTGCACCCTGCTCCCTGCCTCGTCGAGCGGAGGCCCTGCCACGACTGCCCGGCACCCTGCCGCCCTGCCGCCCTGCCTCACAGCAGTGTCCGGCGTGCACAGCGGCAGTCTCCTCACCTGCATGCGAGCAGCCCACCGCCTTCGCCCTTAGCAGGATCGGCCTCGAGGCCTCAGGTGCGTGCTCCCTGCCTCTGTGCCCCGACCGGGCTCCAGCGCTCGCCTGCTTCAGGCCCCGACGCCACGCCTGCCTGCCTGGCCTGCCGCGCAACTCCCGCACTGTCCCTCACGCATCCCGCGTGCACCGCTGCGGCCCGCCTGCTGTCTCCCACGCATTTTGCGTGAGGTGCACCTGCCGTTTATCACGCATCTCGCGTGCAACGTTGCTGAGCCTCGCTGCTGCCACCAGGAATACCCCGCAAGCGCCCCTGGCGTGTTACTGGACCACTGACCAACTAGTGACCACGCTCTCCCTTGCAGTCGGCCATTCCCGCCTTCCCCGATGGCCATGGCCGCTGTACCGCCACTGGAACCCTTCGCGGTCACGGGCACGCCTCCTTCCCAAGCTGCCCGGTGGAGAAAATGGGTGGAACGCCTGGAAAACTACTTTGTAGCGGCGGACATCGCAGTCGAGCGGCGGCGTGCAATGCTTTTGCACCTAGGAGGGGAGGCTATTCACGATATCTCAAAGGATGTGGCGGAAGCCGGCCCGCCCCGGAACTACACCACGCTGCGCGACGCCATAACGTAGTACTTTGAACCTTTCGCCAGCGCGGATTACAAACGATTCCTACTCCGCCAAGCCCGCCAGCTCCCAGAGGAGTCCGTCGATGTTTTCTATGCGAGACTCAAAAAGCTAGCCAGCACGTGCACCCTCCCGGATGTGGACGACGAGATCCGCGCTCAGTTCATACAAGGCTGCGCCTCCTCAAAGCTACGAGAGAGAGTCCTAGAGACAGACAACATGCCCATGCGTGACATCCTAGTGCTCGGGCGATCCAAAGAACTATCGAAAGCTCGAGCAGCACATATGGAGCCAAAACCAACGGTCGCAGTCAAAGTCGAACCCATGTGTGCCATCAAGACGAATACCACAGACGTGCGCACGAAGCCACCCCGAAGACCTCGGCCTAGCCCAGCCCAGTCACCTCACGACCGCCCCTGCATGTGGTGTGGAGGGACAACCCCCCACAGCGGAGCATGCCCTGCACACGGGAAAATCTGCAGCGCCTGTGGAAAGGCCAATCACTTCGTGAGTCTGTGCTTATCTTCACAGAGGAAAAAGTCCAACGGCCCACCCTGACGAGTACGACAAATAGAACCGATGCTAGAGACCGCCGCCAACAGCGACATGGACGACGATGAAGCGGACGCAGCTTCCGTCCACGTGGTACGAATGCTCAACACATTGGCGGCAACACCATCCGCAGAACCTAAGTGCACAGTGAACGTGCAAGATCAAGCAGTGGCAGCCTTCATCGACACCGGGGCTACGATCAACCTAATGGCGGCCAGCGTATACCAGACTTTAAGCGAACCACCGGCGCTCCATCCCACGAGAGTACAGGTGTACGCCTACGGCACCAGTCGACCCCTCCGCCTCTGCGGAGTATTCCGGACGATGATATCACACGACTCCCAACATGTACACACTAAAATCTATGTGTCGCAAGAAGGGTCCGGGTTTCTCCTCGGCTGCCGGACCGCCCAAGACCTAAGGCTGATCCACTTCGCCCTTTCGGTCCAAGCCCACAGCCTCGACCATCTCGTAATACAACACACCTCACTGTTCGACGGGATCGGCTGCTTGAGAGGAACCGCCGTCCGTCTGCACATTGATCACTCAGTCGCTCCAGTGGCCCTCAGACACCGGCGCATAGCGTTCCACCTACGACCCAAAGTGGAAGCAGAACTACGTGTGCTCGAGAGAGCCGGAATCATCGAAAGAGTCAGCGGACCCACTCCGTGGGTGTCACCCATTGTAGTGGCCAAAAAACCGAAACAACCAGATGCCGTGCGGATCTGCGTGGACATGCGCATCCCTAATCTTGCGATCAAAAGAGAACGCCACCTGACGCCAACCATAGACGACATCATTGGCGAGCTGTCAGGTTCAAAGTGGTTTTCGAAGATGGACCTGAGGTCTGGATACCACCAGATCCCTCTACACCCGGACTCCCGCCCGATAACAACTTTCTCCACCCATGCAGGCCTGTGGAGATACACCAGGCTCAACTTCGGGATCTCCAGTGCAGCCGAGGTGTTTCAGAACATCATTCAAAACGTCCTGCAGGGTTTGGACGGCGTACTAAACGTGAGCGATGACCTTTTGGTCCACGCGGCGACGCTGGACGAACACATCCAACGCCTCCAAGCTGTCTTCGCCAGGCTGCAAGAGAGAGGTCTGACCCTTCACAGGGAGAAGTGCGAGTTCCTCCGGAAAGACATCAGCTTCTTCGGATCCAGATTCTCCGATCAGGGCGTTGGGCCAGACCCAGACAAAGTCAAAGACATCCATGAGGCCCCCGCCCCAACATCAGTGACCGCTGTCCGCAGTTTTCTTGGAATGGTGACATACTGTGGGCGTTTCATTAAAGACCTGTCCGACCTCACCGGCCCTCTTCGTGACCTCACAAAGTCCACAGCCACCTGGGAGTGGGGACGAGAACAGCAAGAGGCCTTCCAGAAGACCAAAGCGGCACTCTCCGCTGACACGACCCTGGCCTACTTCGACCCCCGATACGAGTCTCAACTCGTGGTAGATGCCAGTCCAACCGGCCTCGGCGCTGTCCTGACCCAGCAACAACCGTGTGGAGAGTGGGCACCCGTCGCGTACGCAAGCAGGACCCTCACCGCGACGGAACAAAGATACTCACAAATCGAAAGAGAGGCCATCGCCATTCTGTGGGGGTGCCGTCATTTCCACATCTACTTGTACGGGCACCCATTTGTGGTGATCACAGACCACAAACCACTTCTCCCACTGTTCCAAGGGTCTTCCTCACGGCCTCCTCCACGCATCGAGAAATGGGTACTCCAACTCCAAGAATACCAATTCGCAGTGGAGTATCGGCCGGGCTCCAGAAACCCCGCCGACTATCTGTCACAACATGCCCGCCCGGTCACTGAAACGGAGGCCGCGGAAGCCGACGCCACTGAAGAGCATGTCAGAATGATCGTGGAGCGGTCAAGGCCGTTGCCAATCTCCCTTGAAGATGTGACACGAGCCACCAAGGACGACGACTGCCTGCAAATTGCCATCCAGGCCATCCGATCAGGAAACTGGAAACCACTACAGAGCCCGGCGTCATTCCGCACCCTAGAAGCCCAGGCCACACTAAAAGCACTTTACCAAGTGCAGAACGAACTATCCATCTCGCCAGAAGGTTGCCTTTTGAGAGGGCCCCGCCTAGTTCTGCCCGACAGCCTCACCCAGCAAGCGGTCCTCCTAGCCCATGGTGCTCACCAGGGCATTGTGAAATCGAAGAATCGCATTCGAACCAAGCTCTGGTTCCCAGGGCTCGACAAGAAGGTCGAAGACGTCATCCAACGATGTCCGGTATGTGTAGCGACTAGCCTGCCCAACCCTCCAGCACCGGTAATCACAGAAGAAGGACCGGCTGCCCCGTGGGCACTAGCCAGCGCAGACTTCGGCAGCCTCCCGGGCGGGAAGTACATGTTTGTCGTGGTAGACGACTTCTCAAGATACCCCGAAATTGAAATCTTGCCCTCCACCGCAGCCTCCGAAGTGATCCCAAAGCTGGAGAAAATCATAGCGACCCATGGCCTCATAGGGGAACTACGCACCGATAACGGACCTCCCTTCAATGGCGGTGAACTGGCAGACTATCTACAATCGCACCGCATCAAACACCGGAAGATAACCCCAAGATGGCCTCAAGCCAACGGCGAGGTCGAGAGACTGATGAGAACTCTAAATAAGACTATCCAAATTGCCATGGCCGATGGCCAAAACCTCGAACTGGCCCTCTTCCAGTTTCTGAGAGAATACAGACTGACACCCCACTGCACCACCGGGATCCCTCCAAGCCGCCTTTGCTTCAACAGAGCGGTGGTGGATACTCTCCCACACCATCCAATGTGGGCCTCAGCCCCAACTCCGAACAACCGGTCTATGGAACAGCGAACCAAGTCTAACAAGGAGGCGTCAAGACGGAGGAGGGCTGCAGATAGCCCCATTCAGGTGGGCGACCGGGTGCTAGTGAAAGATCGCCACCCGGGAGGGAAGTTCCGCCTCCCGTTCGAGCTACACCCGTGGACTGTCACCAGCGTCAACGGCACCATGATCTCCGCAGAAAAAGGGAGAGAAACAGTCACCAGGAACGTGTCTTTCTTCAAAAAACTGGTGGATAGGGAAGACGACGATTTCCCGGACTCAGCTGAGCAACACCCAAGGCGGACCCAAATCCCACGAGAAATGGAAAGAGTGGACGCCCCCAGCGAAGAAGAAACTCCGCAAGCAGGCCCAGCCACACCACTCAGGAATGAACATGAACCGCAGGTGCCCCAAAATCACCCTGGAACTGTTGTGGCCAAAGACTCTGAAGAACTGATTCCCACCCAGTCGGGCGAGCGCAGCCAGAGCAGGTACAATTTGCGCCCATGCCCGAAGCCATCCCAGAAGTATCAGGACTTCGTGGCCTGTTGCGGACGCCGAGAGAGCCGAGCTGCACCGCAACCACCTTATAAGTAAGACTGTTCCTTTTTGCTTTTGAAAGCCTCAGAGACTGTAAACCGATAAAGTTGACACTTGAAGTTATGTTATTCATGTTCATTTTGTTTCTTTAGGGTAAAGGAGGAATGTAGTGTTGTACTAGGTGGGCGCAACCACCCTGACTCACGAACAGTATCACTGTATTTGTTTCCCCCCCAAAGCGTATGTTAAATGGCTCCGCCCAACGTACAGACGGAGGGCACGTTCGATAGTGAATAAAAGGCCCGGGACCCTGGGCGTGGCAGGCATTTGACTGACCACCAAAAGCACACACGTGTGGTCTCCTTTTGTACTGCCTAAAGGCCTAGCCACAACACGACACCCGCCACTGGAGAAGGCTGAGAGATATCAGCCTGTGACTCTCCCAGAAGAGACCCCACAGTGACAGACAGGACAGAGTCCACACTGACTGTCCACGAGAGGCTCCCGCCACTGGAGAAGGCTGAGAGACGTCAGCCTGTGACTCTCCCAGAAGAGACCCCCTCAGCGACAGACAGGACAAGTAGAGCCCCCACTATGACTGTTTACGAGAGACTCCCGCCACTGAAGAAGCCTGTGACTGTTCCAGAAGAAACCTCTCAGCAAGAGATAAGAGAGACAGGCTGCGCAAGGTGAATGCCAACTGCGAGAGACTCCGGGTATTAGAGGATACTTTCCACTCTGCGACAGACCCTCGTGGGAGAGTAGCGCCCCCGCCAACACCAGGCCTCTAGCCACGTCACACCGCACAGCAGGGTATTGGAGTGATGATGTCACGGTCAGGATTAGGCTTCCTAGAGTGACGTAACATTCTTGCATCGGGGGTCCGGAGTGATGTGACACTTCCTATTCAAGCGACACCACATCCGGATGTCAGGTGGTGTCTGATGCAATGTCAGAATCTGACTCCAGCTGCCCGCAGTGACGTCACAGGCAGGCGCCAGGTTCCTGCAGGGTTATCCGAGTCTAAAACCAGGGTCCCAGAGTGATGTCACATTCTGATGTCAGCTGCCTGCAGTGGTGTCATCGACTCAAGTCTCCTGGGTTAAAGTCACAGGCTGATGTCAGATTATTAGAACGCTGTCGAGTGATGTCACAGTTCGGCCCCGAATCCCTGCAGGGATTTCCCAGTCTAAAATGAGAGGCTTAAAGGGATGTCACATTCTGATGTCAGGATCCTGCAGTGATGTAATAGTCAAACTCCGGCCTCCTGGAGTAAAGCCACAGTCTGGTGTCAGATTCCTGGAGCGATGTCACTTTCTAATGACGGATACCTGCGGTGATGTCACAATCTGACGCCAGATTCCCACAGGGATGACCCAGTCTAATAGCAGGGTCCTAGAATGATGACACATTCTGATGTCAGGTACTCGCAGTGATGTCACAGTCTGACGACAGGTTCCAGCAGAGAGATCTGAGCCTAGAACCAGGGCCCTAGAATGATGTCACATTCTGATGTCAGGTGCTCGCAGTGATGTCACAGTCTGGCGACCGGTTCCAGCAGAGAGATCTGAGCCTAGAACCAGGGCCTTAGAATGATGTCACATTCTGATGTCAGGTGCTCGCAGTGATGTCACAGTCTGGCGACCGGTTCCAGCAGAGAGATCTGAGCCTAGAACTAGGGCCTTAGAATGATGTCACATTCTGATGTCAGGTGCTCGCAGTGATGTCACAGTCTGGCGACCGGTTCCAGCAGAGAGATCTCAGCCTAGAATCAGGGCCCTAGAATGATGTCACATTCTGATGTCAGGTACTCGCAGTGATGTCACAGTCTGGCGACCGGTTCCAGCAGAGAGATCTCAGCCTAGAATCAGGGCCCTAGAATGATGTCACATTCTGATGTCAGGTACTCGCAGTGATGTCACAGTCTGACGACAGGTTCCAGCAGAGAGATCTGAGCCTAGAACCAGGGCCCTAGAATGATGTCACATTCTGATGTCAGGTGCTCGCAATGATGTCACAGTCTGACGACAGGTTCCAGCAGAGAGATCTGAGCCTAGAACCAGAGGCCCTAGAATGATGTCACATTCTGACGCAGGTGCATGCAGTGATGTCATAGTCATACTCCAGCCCCCAGGAGTAAAGCCTCGATCTGATGTCAGGTTCCTAGAGTGACGTCACATTCCGATGTCAGTGATGCCTCAGTCTAGGGTCGGGTTCCAGTGGTGATCTCACAGTTCCTGCGGTGATATCCCACATAGTGAGGTCACATTCGAATATCAGGTTCCCACAGTGATGTCACAGTGTGACGTCAGATTCCTGCGGTGATATGCCAATCTCCTGTCTGTTCCCAGAGACCACGGATGGAGTGAGTCATTGCTTCTCTGCCAACCTCAACCCAAAGCCAGACCCGTTCTCTATAAATAAATCTATAGGAAATATAAACTCTTTTAATTTTAAAAACAAAACGGTACTTTTTAGAATCTGAAGTAAAAACACCATACAATCAAATGTTCTTTATTTATTTATTTTAAAAGTTTTATATAACGCTAGCTTGACCCGTAGCTATCAGAGCGCTTTACATACACCCTGTAAAAAAAACACAGACGGAAATTGCATTACATAGTAATTAAACGGCAGTAAGAAATATGCGTGGAAAGAGCTCCTTCAGACTGAAAATAATATATTACGGTTCATTCGCTCAGCACACATAAACTGAACGGCCTTTCCACTCTCTCGTAGCCAGGGTAAATATTAAACTCAATGGCACTTATTTTATCCATACTGAAATGATAAAAAGCTGAGCCAGTGCTGGTGGACTTTTGGACCTGGTAAAAGCAGGTCTCTGCAGCAGGCGCACAGCCCACCGACCTAGCCAACAAGTTATATGTTCGTTTTAATCTATAGTGCACATATATACCCAAGAGGAGAGCGCGCAGCCGCACGTTCTCTAAAACGGGGGGCGGGGTGCGTCTGTCACACTGGACTCCAACTCACCAGGGGAGGCCTCCTGTCAACTCTGAAAGTGAACACAATGGGGCAGATATACAAGGCCCTTGCGCCACTTTTGCGTCACGTTTAACATGGGAAAAGTGACGCAAATGTGGCGCAAGGGGCTTGCAAATCTGCCCCAAGAAGCATACAGGGTTTCTTTTATTTAATTTGGCGGATCAGTGGTGGGAAAAGGCCGGAGCGGTATATCTGGCATACCTGTAACCCAAGACAGGTCGCAGAGGCCCGGGCTCTGCGCCAGGGCCCAACCTCCATGTGAAAAAGGATGCCAGGGGGGATTAGCAGGGTTTGAGTTTTATTGTGCGCTGTACAAATCACACGAATACAAAATAAAGAAAGTAAACAGAGAGGGCGCCCAGAGGCGGCCATGGGCCGTTCCACCGTCCCCTGGCCAGGTACAGGACTCAGCCACTACTGCGCATGCGCAGTGCCCACCCCTGGCACCACACGTGCATATAGGGCAGCCACCTCCCCCCGGAGAGCCAGGGTGGGCCGTGGGAGACAGGCAGTGACCAAGGCCACAGAGATAGACGAGGGAGGGAGAGGGCGGCGGCGCTCACAGACAGAGAGAGGAGCAGAGGGGGCGACAGCAACGCTGATAGCGCCGGACACTCACAGCTCTCACAACCTTCTCTCACGCCAGGTCACCAAAGCGCCAAGAAGATGCCGCCCTCCCTCAGCGGGCGCTACACCTTCGTGTCCCAGGAGAACCTGGACCCCTACCTCAAAGCCTTGGGTAAGTGGAACGTTTTTATTCATTGGTTTCATGGAAGAGATTCAGGTCTTGAAAAACTTTACATCAGGGGCAATTATTGAACACCATGAAACACTGAGGCTGCCTCAGCCAATCAGATTTAGCTTACAGTGCTGGCACCAAGCACCCTTGAATGTATGCACTTTTAGTTTGCAGAGTCATGAAGGAAACATAGACAGTGGCCATGTTCAGTTTACATAAGGGCAGGGCTTTAAGTGGGCCGGGTCTTGCCGGTGCTCAGCACCGGCAGTTTTATCAAGCAGGTGCCGAACCGGGTCTCTTTCGGGCGCTCCATTTTTGCCTGCAAGGTGGAAAAAAATATTATCTCAGCAGCAGCGCCACCCTTCACTGCCTTTGATGTAACTTCAAAGAGACTCGGTATAGTTCTTTCACAGTCTTAACATATCACAACTGAAGCATTTTCAATATGTTATACTGCGAAGCCACGGTTGTTGCTTATTTATGTTACATATACAAAAAACATTGGCAAAGCAAATAGCTCTGCCTTGTTGTAGGTGATGTTACATTTTGCATCAGTATTATATATCTGTATGCAATGACAGAAGCAGCAAAATACCAGTTGGGGGGTACACTATGCTAAGCACATATTTTTATCTTGTGTATATTTAAGACACGCCCCTAATTACTTTGGCCACGCCCCTTGGAGAGACCCCCCCCCCCAGTTTTTTCATGCCACTAAAATTTTTGCATAAGTGTGATCAGTTGGGGCTAGTAGCAGTATTGACAATGTACTGTGGAATGTTAGCAGCTGTTAGCTACTGTTATCAGTACTTAATTTATAAAAAAAACTAAAATAAAAGTAAGAAGTGACAGGGCCCTTCTTCGTAGCTTGTCTCCTTTCTGGTGAAGAATTGGCTTGGTAGTTTGGTCTGCCCTGTTCCCATGATGCACTGGGCCAGGGACAGACTAATTTGCATATAGCCAGGTTCTGAGCTGGGATGGGGCAGTGAGATAAATAACGGTGATGGATCAAGCCCTGATCTTTGGACTGGGTAAGAGTGGTCTGCTTAATTCAGACACTCTGTTCATCACCATCCCCTTTTCTGAATCCTTCTTAGAAGGCCAGCCCGGCTTGCCCACCCAGTTACAATAACATTCCAACTGCTAACCATCACACTTCTACAAGCGGACAATTCTGACTTTTCGAGGCCCATAACACGTTGGACGCTCATGACGAGCTCAGCTCATCATGAGGCACAGTGACGCTGTGCTCATGACGAGCTACGGCCGCGGAACGCCCATGCGGGGCTAATTCCCCTCCTGTGCGGGGCGTTCCATGGAGTGGCGGAGTCGTGACGAGCTCAGCTCGCCATGAGCACAGCGCCACCGTGCAGCATGATGAGCCGAGCTCGTCACGAGCACTGCGGTGCCTCACGCGGCCCCCCTCCCCCCCGCATTGCGGGGGAATTAGCCCCGCGTGGAAGGGGTTAAAGCTATAAGAATAACATTGGGGTCAGTCCTTTTTAATGCATATTGAAGTAACAAACAACTGTTGTTGAACTCTTCTCTAAATCAGGCAAACATCGCCACTATGTGGCAGACTCATAAATGTTGGTGTTGACAATTAAGCGCGGTACCGAGCCCAGAAACCCCCGGCTCAAATTAAGCACTGCTGTTTATGGTAATCATTTTAAGTGTATCATATTAAGGAACTATATAATGTCTTTCAAGCACAAATTAAAATAGACTTATGAACGCTATTATTTTAGAATAAGATATGAGAATAGAAAATTAAATTAAAAAATAAAACATGTAAACTGTCTCCATAATACTACACATACATTAAGTTTAGAGACTACGCTTGAATCTTGCTTGAGCCAGTAAACACAATTTACAACTGTCTTCCAATGGACATCTTTGTATGTTGGGTTAAGTCCCCCAGGCATATCTGTGCAATAAACTATTAGCTCTTGTCCAGGCTTGGCTTTCCAGTGGTCATTCTGCAGCAATGTAAGCGGCCTCAAAACGCAGTGAAAGTATGACCTGAACTTAGCGGTACAAAAGGGGGTGGTGATGGACGGAGCATCTGAACCAATCAAACACTCACACCCAGTCAAAAGATCTGGGTCTAATCCATCACCGTTCTTTAGCCCACTCTGCCACTCCAGTTCAGACATGGCCATATGCAAATCAGTCTGACCCTGTGCCTCATGGGAACAGTCCAGCCCGAACTGCCAAGCCATGTCTTCCCTGGACCGGAAACAAGCTTCCGAGGACCGGTTTCTGGCATTACAGCCGTCTTCAGCCGGGCTTGCTTGAATCCAGTGGCAAAGTGAGCAAGAGACTCACGTCTGAGCATACCCTGCCACACTTTTTGTACCGCTTTTGGTCTGAACTTAGGCCTCTTGTCATGACAATATTTTTTTCCACAGTAAATAAAAAGTGATCTTGAGAGCACAGTTGTATCCGAGCGCCAGGCACTTCACAAGGACACTCAAAGTTTAGAAGCATCCAACACAGTCCGCATCTTTATGTTTTTTTAATGCCCGAATTCTTATATCTTAAAATGTTGTGCACAGAGAAAAATGGCAAATAGATATTGCTTTTACAACAGTTTTCTGCTGTCTGCCTCGTGTTGGAATCTGATGCTTCCTGAAGCCTGCAGCTAAGGGCACAAAATAAAATTTGAACATTAATGGGATTTACCGAATAAAAGGGATTAATTTTGTTTTCTGCTGAGTGCACAATTGTGCATGTTTCACAAAAACTGTTTGACCTTGGGAGTTGGGAAGGACACTGCAGGTGAGATGGTGTCACTGTGCTTTGGTGCAAGGATTGATGAGTAACATTTTGAGCAGTATTTGCTGAATGTATATCCCTGAAAAGGAAGAGAATTAACATGGTTTGCATCTACTTCTAAGTGTTAAAATGTCCAAATAACTGCACAGCAGTGACAGAACGTGCGAAACAAGTTGCTTTTCCTTGCCACATAATTCAGTCAACGAGGCTCCATAAAGTGTACTCTTTTGCCGCATAATTCCAGTGACTTTGGTTCTGGGAGGAGTCAGGCTGGGTGCAGTGGTCAGGCTGGGATGGGGAACATCCTTTACGACGCAACTTTTACAATGCACTACCATTACGACGCAACTTTTACAACGCAAGTTATTACAACGCATTGCGCTGGGGGGTGCTCTAGGATAGGGAATAGTTTAATTACTATCCAACACCTTCCCTACTATCCATGGGGACTGGAGTTGGAAAAGTAAATTAAACTATTCACTATCCAGCGCCCCCCCACGCAAGTCGTTGTAACGACTTGCGTTGTAAAACCTGCGTCGTAATGGCATGCGTTGTAAAAGCATGCGTTGAAACGTCATACATCCGCTGGGATAGATGCTGGTGTCTGGTTAGGCTGCGGTGTTGACAGTGGGCTGAAGGTTAAAGGTAAGTAAGCCGCAGTGGTTTCTGTTGGCCAGGTCGATATATGGATCAAGCAAAATACACAAAGGCGACCACTCCCCCTCTATTGATTCAACTGTCAAAAATAGACTTAGGACCAGGAGAAAAAACTGCATAATGAGTAGAAGAAAGGTCATACTACCCAGAATTACTTATCACACAGGAATAAATCCCACGTGAACTGATCCAAATCAATTTTGAAAATTGATATCATAAAGTTCAGAATTCTTTACACTCTACAAAACATTTCTTTTATAATTTTTATGACATTATTTGCATTAATCATTTCGACATGATTTTCCATCCATTATAGAAAATATACATTTATTTGTTTAAAGAAAGGCTGTATCACTACACAATTCAACACATACACCAATGAGCAATCTTGTATCATACTCCCGTCTCACATACCATTCATTCCACATTCCATGCAACCATCATACATCAGTCTGGACAAAACGCGTCCGCCATACATCGGCTGAGTTTTATTTATTTTCTCCTTCTGGTGTATAGGCCCAGACTGGACATACCAACCGAAACACACGTTTCGGTTGGTATATATTTGTTCTACCACCTTCTTCAGGACAGTAGTAGATTTAACTGTGTACATAAAACATCAGGTGGATAAATGGGGTAATCTAATAACAAAACAAATGAATAATGTGTAATACATTTCAAACATTATTATATACCAGATCTGTACATATATTCACAGTATATCATTTTAGACAGAAAGTATTTCCCAAATAAATTAAAAAATCAACACAGTGGGATTTATTCATGTGTGATAAGTAATTCTGGCTAGGAGGACCTTTCTTCCATACATTCAATATATAGCTGAAGCCTCAGTAGGCCATGGTAAGGGTCAGTGTACACTTGCGGCACTTGCCAGACAGCACGCGTTGCACCTATCCCGGCAGGAGCATTGCAGTGGGGATTCAGACTCTATCTAAATCACACAACACCCCTCTCAGGACGAAGGGTGCCAACAAACTGTTTTTCCTTTCTTAGTGTATGTTCAGAGACTTCCAGCTGCTGCGGCTTGCATTGCTCAACCATTGGCAGGGAAATGCTGTGCTTGCATTTGAAAAGCAATCTCTGCCTTCTGACCCACTGGGCGGTTTACCCTGTGATTGTCTGGAAGAACATGGGCAGAAAGTCAGCAGCTGCATTTTATTTTGCATTTCACCAGTGATGATAGCATATATAATACCATCAGACATTCCTGGCTTTTCATCTAACAGTATGTTGCATTGTGGGGCTTGTAGTTTTTCTTTTTACACCTTCATTATGATCTCAGAGCCCCTGCATGTGAAATGCTGTTGGCTGAAATGCCAAAACTGGCTGAAAGTGTTACACATGACATGGAACCACTTGTTAGCTATGTTTAAAACTTTTACAATATTCCTGGCTTAGTCCATATCAAAAACTACTTATTTCACTCATAACACCAAAAGTCAAATTTGCTCACATGTTTTGTGAGTTTACTCACATCATGCATTAAAACAAGATTTGACAATGCACGTTATTTTGTTTTAGTGTGGTGGAAAGTTTTGTGTTGAGTTTTGCAACCCCGCTTCTCTTTTCCATCAACATGTTACGGCGTTCAAATATTAGTAATCTGGATTGTTGTACTTTAGCACATTATAATCACTGCACTGATTTGCCTTTATTAGAATTAGTGAAGCGCACCCATTCTGTCCTGGTGATGTTATTAAAGAGGAAGTCTGTTGTCTTGCTTCTCCAATGAAAGCTTTTATTGTTATGAAAGGAGCAACTTTATTGTGTATTAAACCACGTGCAAGAGGGATTTTAGTACTGTGCCTATCCTGAACTGAGTTATTTCATGGTTCTCTGAAATGCAGTAAACATAGAAAAATAAGTACAGTGAAGAAAAGTAACTACCAAGGGTCACACAGTTTGGCCAAGCTGGGAAGGTGGGATTGAAACCAGGTTGTTTTAGACCTTCCGCATTTCAGATCCTCAGTGGGTATCACACACTTCCTCCTCTGTGCCCTGATGACAACTTTATTAGTGACTGAAAAGGCAAGTCATTTGCCCAGTGCCTCTTAGAGAAGGCCTTTATTGTTGTTATAGATGGAACCACATTATTATCTATTAACCCCTTCGCCGCGGCATGAATTCCGCTGCGGCCCGGGCGGGGGGGGGGGGTGTAAGCGTGGCACTCGTGATAGAACTGCATCGTCATGAGACACGGGTGGCATGTGCTCATGACAGCGTGCTTCCGTCATGGCCCCGCCCGCTCATTAATTCGCCCGCACAGGCGGGGAATTAGTGCCGCGTGGGCAGTGCGGACGCAGCCTGACGGAACCACGCCGTCATGAGCACACGCCGCCCGTGTCTCATGACGGCGTGGTTCCGTCACGAGCAAGGAAGAGGTTAAATGATGCCCAAGAAAGGTTTTTGTAGGTGAACAATCTGACTTGATTTATTTTAAGGTGCTCTCAAGTGTGATGGCCTTAGAAAATGAGATCCGGTGACCAAAAGCGATGCTCGGGTCACATGGTTGGGTCAAGCTGGGATTGAAGCCAGGTACTCTGGGTCAGGTTAATAGATAGTTTAGGATTGGAGAGCTTGCCCCTCTCTGGTCCAATAAACCTCCTCAGGTCCCCTGTTATTTTTTTGCACAGAAAAGGAGATCCAGTGACCAAAAGCGATGCTCGGGTCACGTGGTTTGGTCAAGCTGGGTTTGGAACCAGGTACTTTGGGTCAGGGTCCGCAACTAGTTTTTACCCCCAGGGATCACAAAAGCTTCTGATTGGCCTAAGCATGTTATGCAAGAGCACTGAAAATATCCTTTACATTTGTCAGAAGATGAATCAAATGCAGTGGAAATACCTCTTCAACAAAGAGCAGGTACAACTTGGGCAGAAAAAGTGCAAGCTTCCCTCCTTCAGAGGATAGGTGCGGGCAGGTGAACAGCAGCGCACACTTTACTCTACCACCAGACCAGTGGCTTTGCAAGGGGGGTGGGGTCCGCACTGGGCATCACGAGTTTGGGGGCGGCTCCACCCCCCCTGCTCTTACTTTATTTAGTTATTTATTTTAAAAGTTTTATATAGCGCTAGCTCGACCCGTAGGTAACAGAGCGCTTTACATACACACAGTAAACAGCAGAAGGATATTACATTACATAGTAGGCAGTTAGGAAGCAAACTACAGAAAAAAATACAGCATGGGAAATAAATATGCAGTGGAGCGGAGGGGGAGAGAGCAATAAAAGAAAAAGGCGAGAGTGGCATAGTATGGTCTTCACTATTCTTGAATGTCCAGAGAGAGAGGAGACAACTCGGATATTGAAGTCTAGGTTAGTTGACGTTGGTCATGAAAGTATTTGTTCAGGAGATGGAGTTTCAGGTCCCTTTTGAAACAGGAGATGGAGGGGTTGCATCTGAGGACTCTAGGGAGAGCGTTCCATATCCTGGGAGCGTTGCCAGAAAACGATCGGTATTGGGTGTTTTTCTTTATCAATTTCGGAGGAAGAAGAAGGAGTGAGTTGGAGCTTCTTAGAGTTCTGGATTGACCTGCTCTACTCAGTTTGTTATTTAAGTAGTTGGGGTCAGGAGAGTGAAGGGTTTTGTGTGTGATGCAGGCCAGTTTATAAATACATCTCCCTTCCATGGGAAGCCAATTGAGGCAGTTGAGAGCTGGAGTGATGTGTTCAAATCTTTTAACTCCAGATACGAGTCGAGCAGCCATGTTCAGCACTGCTGTTAGAGGGGCTAGGTGAGGTACATGCGTTTGCCGCTGGGGCACGGCTAGGGGCACCAAAGTCAGGGACCGCCACGGGCAGCAGAGTGCCTAGCTACGCCACTGCTCCAGATGGGTATACATCAGACAGCAGCAATGCCCCTCTATTGGTTCTTCGCAGACCAGACACTGCATGGCAGCTGAAGCGGGCTTCCCTCTCTCACAGAAGACAGAAAATGCAAGCTTCCCTACTTCAGAGGCTAGGTACAGCCAGGTCAACAGCAGGGCACACTTTACACCACCACCAGATGGGGTACATATCTGACAGCAGCAATGCCGCTGCTGGATCTTAACAGACCAGGCACAGCATGACAGCTGGAGCGGGCTTCCCTCTCTCACAGAAGGCAGTAAATGCAACCTTTCTTTCCTAGCAGCACAGATCCAGCCGGACAGACATGCACATGGTTTCATCTCTCACAGAGGGGAAACAACCTTTACACAGCAGTCATTACATCGCAACATCCTTTACATCGCATGTCATTACAACGCAGCCATTACATTGCATGTCAGTACAACGCATGTCATTACAACACAGGCATTACATCGCAAGTCATTAGAGCGCATACCATTACAATGCATAGCACCTTTACACTATCCAACAGATACTCTACTGTTGCACTCACAGGAGTTATAATAGTAATTTTTACCCCTGCGCTATCCAACACTTACAATACATGCAATGTAATGGTATGCATTGTAATGGTATGTGTTGTAATGGTATAATGCGATGTAATGGAATGCATTGTAAAGGTAGTTTCTGAAAATGTGATGTAATGGCATGCAATGTAAAGGAATGCGTTGTACAGGATGTTGCGATGTAAAAACTGCGTTGTAAAGGCATGCGTTGTAAATACATGCGTTGTAACGTCATACATTCCACACAGAGCATGTACAGGTAAGGCATGAGTAACATGTTGTTTACAGACAGAACTCTGGAGCAGGTGTTTAACCCACCGAGAGCAGACCATAGGTAGATGAGTGAGTGACTATGCAAGTACCGACCTCATTCTCACTTGGGTGTTGTTCCACACCTCTATCCCGAAAGCCTTGCTGCTGTCACTCACAGACCTGCGGTTTGTGTTGATTCTGTGTTCTTCCACCCATTGCCACCCACAGACATTAACATGGCGCTGAGGAAGATAGTGGGTCTGCTCAAGCCGGAGAAGGAGTTCGTGGTGGATGGCGACCACATGATCATACGCACCCTCACCACCTTCCGCAACTACACCATGGACTTTACGCTGGGCGTCGAGTTCGAGGAGGACCTGGGCTCCATCGACGGGCGCAAGTGCAAGGTGAGTGCGGCCAAAGCGCCTCTGGCTACTCAACCTCTTCTAGTAGCTAGGATATCAGCCGGATGCTTCTGTGTTTTAGGGACTGGGGCGAAAGAAGATAAAGTGGGGAGTCAGAGAGACCTGACTCACTTCTAGGCGCTAGAACACAAACTACCCACTAAGGACCACTGCCTCGAAATGCCAGGGTTATAAATAAACCTTATTTCAGCGCAAATGAGATTGACTTGGAACAAACAGCATTCTGTCTAGCAAGGTGCCAGGCGCTATAATGCAGGCAAAGAACAACGTCCCCCACCCCGCCCCCATCCCTTCAGTTGGGTAGAACAGGGACGACTATACATGGGTCCACTGGGGCGCACACATCACTGGCACTCACTACACCTGCTGCACCACTGATTGCTACGTGCCTGCTTTCTAGGCGCTAGGCAGGGCCGAACTGGGAACCAAATTTGGCCCTGGCAAACTGCTCGGCCGGCTCCCCATCCAGGGAGGAAGGGTTGCGGCCGAGCTGTTTCCTAGGGCTGGTTTCGGCCGATTTTGTTACCGGGGGGCTTTTATACCTGGCCCCCAGTAACAAAAACGCACCCGCGGGGCCCAAATCGGCCCCCAACCTGGCGGCCCACCGGGGAAATGCCCGGTGCCCGCCATGGCCAGTCCGGCCCTGCTGCTAGGTTATGGACGCAACCACCACAGTGAGTTGGGATGTCAAAATAATCTTCCAGGCGATTGGCCTCTCCAGGGAGGCTATCCAACGCCTCTGTGATGGTTGGCCGCGGGGCCCTTGGTGGTAGACGAACGCCGGGGGCTTGCTGCACAGCAGTGGTACTCAAAGTACGGCCCGGGGGGTGCTTGCGGGCCTCTTGACCTGGTACCCTCTTGGTGAACAGCAGCACAAGTTGCTGTTTAGTTGCTGAGCACTAATATTCAGACTTTATTTTTTTATAAACAGGCAAGCATTTATTAACCTGAAAATAAATGCTTGCCTGTTCATTTAACATTTTTTTAGACTTCTTTACACAGTCCCTCACCCACCAGAAGACCTACTGCCACCCTGCTGGCACCAGTGTGGCCCTCGGTCACACCACAGACCATACTGTGTGGCCCCTGAGCGAATGTTTGAAATGACCCATGCTGTACAGTGTGACGTATGTCACCCCCTCTGTTGGAGAGGGTTGTTGGGTCTATGAGAATTAGCCCCTCCTCCTCCCAAGGACACCCCGAGGCTGACAGAGAAGTGGGGGGGGGGGCAGGGGTGGAATGTCAGGAGCAACGAAAGGACACTGTGTGAGGGGAGAATGTGTGTGGTGGTGTCAGAGCAAAGGGGAAGGTGAAATAGAATGTGATAAGTGATGGCCTGGGAGAGCGGGCCAGAGGTGAAGGGAGGGGGAAGAGAATGAGAGAAAGGGGGGGTAGAGAAAGTGAGGGGAAAGAGGCAACATCTGGGAGCAGAGAGGAGCGAGACACGGAGAGGAGGGGAGGGTGTGAGATAAAACCGTGGAAAGATATATGGACCTTGAAGTAGAAGAGAGAGGGAGAAAGCAAAGTGAAGGGAAGATAAAAGGACTGGGGGAGGGGGTGAAGGGAAGTCACATCATCACACTCCTGATTGTCTCGCGCCCTTTTCCTCGCCTCACAGCCCACTGAAACTACACTCATTGTCGTGAAAGAAGACGACGGAGTCACAAGTGTTCATTCCCGCAGGAGGACAGAGCCCCTGCAGGACAGAGCCCCCGCAGGACAGAGCCCCCAGCCTGGCCCTAGTCATAGGGCCCGAGTCACAGAACTAACTTAAGACAAAATCCTAAACTTACTACTTTTGGTATTCACAGAAGTTAGGATTTTGTTTTAAGTGTGTGTTAAGACAAACTTAAGACAGACTTAAGTTAGGATTTTGTCTTAAGTCTGTCTTAAGTCTGTCTTAAGACAAAATCCTAACTTTTGTGAATACCAAAAGTAGTAAGTTTAGGATTTTGCCTTAAGTTAGTTCTGTGAATCGGGCCCATAGTGCCAATATCTGCAACACTCCCCCCCCCCCCCCCCCCCCCCCCACAGCAAAATCCTCGAGAAATAAACAGACACAAGACACCTTTTTTTGTGGAGAAAATTGCTGCAGGTTTATTTGCATAACAAATATGCCAACATGGTGGGTTATCTTAGAGCCCCCACAGGGCAGAGCCCCCAGCCTGGTCCCAGATCAAAGCCATACATCCTCACAAAGCCATATTCACAGTGAGAGCCGGGAGGACACGCACCACTTACACCGGACCAGTGTGTCACAACTGGAGGTGGGCGAGCCAAAAAATGAACAGAGCCGAGACAAACGCCCCTGCTCGAGCCGAGCCCTGAAATGATTGCCATCTAACAAAACCCATGTTTCACTATGATAAAGTAACTTCAAAATGTAAAAAATACAATCTGTAACATGCGGTAATGTTCCGCATTAGTACTTCAGTTTGTGTCACACTGTGTTGAGGGGTATTTATTATAAACAATAGTTTTAACCATGAACCTAAATACATTTCTCTGTTTTAAATCGAAGATAAATGCTTCGTCTTTCCTTCTTGGTGCAGGACGTGTCGCCGAGGACGGCAGGCAGAAGCCACGTGAAAGCTCGGCTCGTTTTCGGCTCGGGGTCCAAGAGGACCTCGAGCTGACCCAGAGCCAGGCATCTGGCTCGAGCTTTCATTGGCTCGCCCATCTTTAGTCACAACAAAGGTCAGCTGTGCACAACACAACAGAGACACGCATCCCAACAAAAACGAAACTTCACAGTCAGAAACTATAATGTACCCCAAATAGAAATATTCAAATCATGCCGACATGTTCTTTCCTTTTATTGCCCTGTCTCCATCCGCACGGCACCACAAGCTCTTGTCACATTCCAGTGTCAGTCACCGCTGGCCACTCTTCAAAGGGTGGCCCTGCTCCCAGCGCACCTCCAATCACAGCTCTGCTCTTGGGCACCGCCTTGATTCCCAGACAATCCTCGTCCTCACTGTAGGGGCCATGACTCACCCTTCACCCTCACTGCCCGGTACATCACTCACCACTCAGTCTTCACTACCAGTCACTCCCTCACCTCCAGTCTTCTCTGCTAGTCACATCCCACTTACCTCAGTCCTCACAATCAGTCACATCACTCAGCACTCAGGAGCAGATCTAGAAGGAAGTGCCGCAGCGTGGCACCGCAAGCCCTTTGGCTGCGCCACGCTGCGGCACTTCCGAAGCACAAGGATGCAACATATTTACAAGAATATGTCGCATCTCTGTGCTTCCCCCTGCGCTGGCGCATAAACTGCAGCCATGCGACTGACTCCGGAATCTGGGGATCACGGTTCGGTCCCCGGCACCGGCGGCAGATTAGCCCAGCACTATGTGACTCTGGGCAATAGCTTGCTTAATCTTCCCGACGGCCCCCAGCGCCTAGAGACCCTAACGGGTGATTGTGCGCTTTACAAATGTGGATATTATTATATTATTATGCGCTGACGCAGGCACCCTTGCACCATGGTGCAAGGGTGCCTGCCTCGTGGGGAGATTGTTTCCATGCAGGAAGGGGCTCCTGCCTGCACAAAAACAATAACTACAGTAATTTTCCTCTTTCAATGCGTGCTGTAGAATGCAGCACACATTGAAAGAGGAAAAAACGAGGAGAAATGAAAACATTTCTCCTCGTTGCGCCTCACTACGCCACCTCTAGGGCGGCGTAGCATTCAGGCGCATCTCCAGATTTACGATTGCGCGTAAATCTGGAGATGTGTCTTGTTCCATGGGTGTTGCGTGTGAACACCCACAGCAACACCCATGGAACCCCCCTTCAACGCAAAGTGCTGCGCGTGAAGGGGCCAAGGAAAAGTCGCGCAGGGTGGCTTTTCCTGTCCTTGTAAATATGGAGGAGCCCCCTGCACCACCAGTATGTCATGAAAACTAACCTACTGGTGGCTCTGGGGGCTTGTAAATCTGCCCCTCAGTCTTCAATACCAGTCACATCACACACACCCTCAGTGTTCAGTACTAGTCATATCACTCACCACCCAGTCCTCACTACCAGTCATAACACACCCCTCAGTCGTTGCTGCCAGTGACATGACATACCATCAGTCTTCACTGTCAGTCACATCACACTCATCTCAGTCCTGACTACCAGTCACATCACTCAGTACTCAGTCTTCAGTACCAGTCACACCACAGCCATAGGGTTCACTGCCACCCGCTCCCCTCCCCCAGTCTTCACTGCCACTCGCATCCCGCATACCTCAGCGTTCACTACCAACCACATCACAGTCCCATAATTCTTCAGTACCAACCATATCACACTCCTCTGTACTATCTGTCACATCACTCACCCCCTCAGTCTTCAATACTAGTCACAACACGCACAACTTAGGGGCTTATTTATGGGCCCTTGCGTCCCTTTTGCGCCGCCGGTGCGTCACTTTTTTTGACGCACCAGCAGGGTAAAAAAAGAGCCATGTTGCGTCATATTTACAAAGTGACGCATCTAGGTAGATGTGTCACTTTGTAAACCCCTGCGCCACATTATACCTGCGCCAGGTATAATGTATGCAGGGTGGGCGTTTTGACGCAAGAAAGCCTTGTAGAAGTGATGCAGTGAAATCTATGAGATTTCACTGCGTCACCTCACAGCAGGCATAAGACTGGCGTAGGCACATTTAATATGGGACTTGCTCATGTGTAATGACCCCATTGCTGGAGTTGCGTCACTTTCGTGACACACTCCAACAATGCGTCATTTATTCGTACAGATACGTCAGAAATACTGACATATCTGTAACTCCTTGCGACATGATGTGTCACACTGTAAATATGACGCATCATTGGTGTCACAAGGAGAGCGCAATGAAAAGTGACGCATCGCTGTTTTCACGCAGCGATGCGTCACTTTTCATAAATGAGGCCCTTAGTCTTTGCTGCCAGTCACATGACACACCATCAGCATTCACTATCAGTCACATCACACTCCCCTCAGTCCTCTCTGATAGTGACATCACTCACTCCTGAGTCTTCATTACCAGTCCCAGCACCCACCTACAAGTCTGCACTGTCAGTCAGATCACACACATCCCTTTGTCCTTACTGCCAGTCACATCACATACCCACTGGCTTCCACAAGCGGTCACATCACACACCTCTCAGTCTTCACTGTCAGTCACATCACACACTCACTAGTTTTCACTAGCAGTCACATCACACACCACTCATTTCTCACTGCCAATCACATCTCACACCCACAAGCCTTTACAGCCACTTAGATAATGCACCCCTTCGTACTCATTGTCGGTCGTACCGCTCACCACTCAGTTTTCACTACTGCTTACATCACCACCACCCAGCCCTAAATACCAATCACACAGCATGACCCATGTGCTCCACCACTTGTTGCACCCCTCACTCATCATACACTACTCACTCTTTCCACATTCTAATTCTTCAGTCACTTTACAACAGCTCCTGTCCCCACTGTGTCACACAACACTCCTAGTTTTCACTGCCAGTCAAATCTGACATCTCACACCACTCACTCTTCACTACCACTCACACCAGACAGACCTCAGTCTCCACTACCATTCACATTACTCACACACCCCTCACTCTTACTACCACTCATATTGATACACTGCAGTTATCTCTACTACTCCCATTCCACATCCTCCTACTTCCTGCTAGTCAAACCACACACATATCCACTACTAGTTACATCACGTATTAACTACCAGTTTCACCTCACTCCTAGACTTAGCTCCCACCACATCACTCACCCCTCAGTCTTTACTACCACTCACACTACTCTCCATTCTTTAGTAACGTTCGCTTCACACACCCATTGCCCTCACTACCAGTCGAACGACACCTATCATTCTGCACTCTCCCCTCACAACAGCCTTTTGTGTTCAGTACCAGCCACACCACGCCCCTCGACAACACTAGAAGTCACATCACTCAGCTCCCAGCCTTCACTACTGGTCACACCGCTCACCTCCAGTCTTCACTACCAGTCGACAGCGCACACGCCTCGGTTCTCACTCATAGCGCACTTTTTTATTTATTTAACAGTTTTCATAAATCGCAAATATGGTCGCAGAGGGCGTCAGAGCACCTAAAATTATACATTTAGTATCACAAATTATAGACTGAAATAACTTACACATTAATACTACTTTTTTTCTTGTCAGTTTGAAATACTTTTTATTAGTTTCATTAAATAGACCTTAGTGCAATAGTGACAGGCATATAATACAGATCATAAACTATGTGCACTACATATACAATAATTTGCTTTAAAAAGGTGATGTACACAGATTATTATAATAAATAGATTAAACGATAGATTAAAAAGGAGAAAGGCCCAATTAACTATAATCAATAGATTAAAAGTGAATATCAGTATATCTCATATGGCATGCATCCAGAAGCAGCCAAATATATTTCAAATACTGTGAATTTCATACACATCACTGAAATGAGTACAATGCAACTACACAACATCTTCCAAGCACGTTTGCATCATCCACAAAGAGCAACATCCAGGATACCCATGCCTTTCTAGAACAATCTCCCATGTTTCCCAAAAACATCTATTCAGTGGGTACATAAATAACTTCAGAAACATGTCAAGTTGCCAACACCCTCCTAATGTACAAAGATGGGGAGCGCAGATTCCACGCTCCACTCCTAGTTGCACTGCTTTCTTGGAAACCCCATCCAACCAACTCGTCAGTACTGAATATTATTCAAAGTTCATTCCATTCGCTTCCAGCAACATGCCAATCCTTTTATCCACTTCTCCACATTATTAACGTCTTGAATTTTGGAAACTTTACATATTTACGCGTGCCCATCCGGACTTCATCGGAAATATAATCCAAAAACAACAGGTGGTTCAGGATACCCATGCCTTTCTAGAACAATCTCCCATGTTTCCCAAAAACATCTATTCAGTGGGTACATAAATAACTTCAGAAACATGTCAAGTTGCCAACACCCTCCTAATGGCCTTGGAGTTTTACCATTCATACTTCTGTGACCCACCCCAGAGGAACCTCTGGCCCCCTCTTTAGATGTGTTGTGTTTCTAAACATTTCCATCTCAAGCCCCCTCTCATCTAAAGCCCTCTTCACCTCACCAGACACCACTCCCTCCACACAGCCAACTCCCATTTGCCTGCTAAGGTGTCACTCATCCAAACCTACAAACTTCATTGATCCCTCCCAATAAACACCAGAGCCACAATGAGTACCACAGTCCCTGCATGGGCCACCCCGTAGACTTCCTCCGCTGTACTTCAGTGCTCCACTCCATAAGATCTATTCCATTCCCTGACCTGCCTGTTCCACAATACCTGCATTTCCACTTCCCATAGGTGTCCCATATTGTACTTCCGAACATTCGCCCCAGAGGTTTTCATCATCGTCACTGGATGTACCCGCGTCATAGTCCTCCGTTATACTCTGGTACCTGAGAGACGCGCACCATTTTATCTGTTGCACCCACTCAAGATGTTACTTTCATGTACCCACCCTAGGTACTTCCTCACCTGTACATGTCTATAGTGGTGAGCACCCATCACAACGCAGGCATTACCCCGCGCTGCCATTACGAAGCTGCTTTTACAACGCAAGTCATTTCAACGACTTGCGCTGGAGGGCGCTGTTGGAAAAGGAATAGTTTAATTTTCTATTCCAACACCTTCCCTACTGTAACGTGGGCTGGAGTTGGAATAGAAAATAAACTATTCCACTATCCAGCGCTTACAGCGCAAGTCGTTGTAACGACTTGCGTTGTAAAAACAGCGTTGTAATGTCATACAACTGTCTGTACCTGCTCCAGAGATGCACTCCTCTGTACCTTCATATATCTGCCATAGAGATCTGAACCTGTAAACCTATGTACCTCCTCCACGTACACACGTGTAGCCATAAATAGACCGATATCAAGGTACCCTTCTGTGTCCGTCTGTAGATGTCAGCAGTAGTAGCTTCCTTTACTCCCCCAGTCGATTTCCTCCCTTCTAACTTGTGATACAAACACCCTGGGAACACATGGCAGTGGAGGACCCAGCCCTGCTGGAAGAGGACAATGGAGCAGTGAGCACACCAAGGAAGCATTAGGGTTGCACATTGGGGCAAATGGGACAAAAGAACAGGGAATGCCCCTGGGACATATAGGGAAGAGGGACAGGCCACCCACCGCTACAAAGTACAAAGTCCATCCGTAGGACATCACAGGTGAACATGGAGTTGAAGCAAATACTACAGGGTACATCTAGGGGTTTTGGAGATTTCTATGAAGATGGATAGTACAGAGTACACTCCTGGGGCATCCCAGGTGCATGTGGAGTTGAAGCAAATAGTACAGGGTACACCCCTGGGGCATCGCAGGTGTGCGTGGAGATGGGGTGAGCGCAGGGAGCCCGCTGTATGAACCGCTTCACATGTACCCCTCTTTCCTTTCAGACCACAGTGTCCTGGGAGGGGGACAAGCTGGTGTGTGTCCAGAAAGGAGAGGTCAAGAACCGCGGATGGACACAGTGGCTGGAAGGGGACCTGCTGCACTTGGTAAGGAGTGGAGGTGGCTGCTGGGAGCCATGTAAATGTAAATGTAAATTGATACTTGTATAGCGCACTACTCACCCGCAAGGGTCTCAAGGCGCTTGTACGAATACCGCTGTGGAACCCATTCTGGCTTTCCCTGTGAGGTGTCCACTCCTGGGCACCCCCAAGGTGGAGGCCAGGCATCCTTAGCGTTGTGGGGGCCGTTGTGGAGATTAAGCAAGCTATTGCCCAGAGTTGCAGAGTGGGAATCCATGATTGGAATAGGCACCGAGGCGAGAATTATCAGGTTCGTGGAATTTTGAGCCCAAGACCCGCCGAGGCGGGGAATTGAACCCTGGTCCCGGGCTAGACCTCTGCATCAGGGTCTGCCGCTCCAACCATTGAGCCACGCTTCTCCACAATGAGGCATGAGGAACCTGCAGTGTGAAGGGTGACAAGTGTTGATCAAAGGGAGATACCAGATTTAAACCCAGCATTTGAGGAGTGGGTAGTGTATCTGGGGCAAGGCAAGGATCAGCATGGGCAGTGTCAACACCAGGTACCTAGAGCAGCAGCCCTGGCTGCTGGAAACAAAACCTCACACTCAGGACACCTGCTAAAATGACATACTGTGAATCTGGATGATGCAAGTAGGTTGTGAAACAGCCTAAAGGTGACACACATAGATCTTTATACAAACCATTCATGAAAGACAGAATAACACTTGCATTCAGGACATGAGAAGGAATCAAAGCCACCCACACAGGTGTAGCGTCTTTACAGCCTGGCTACCCGCCAATGACCACGCCACGCAGGGAGCGTCACATTTCACGTCTTTATTCTGCTGCGTGTAACCGCAAACCCAACATTCTAAAACAAGCTTTCAAGGCATTGCGCTCTGACACATATGCCACAGCTCTATGGAGTCCGTAGGGGCCAAAAGGGTTCCGTCATAACATATTGCAAAACACTACAATGGGTATATCACGTCAAGAGCTATCCTAAAAGAATGAAGAAAGGCAGTGACTTGTTGGAGTTTTTGAAAGATAGGACTTCAAGGTTTATTTAATGTTTGGTGGGCTCTGCCACCCTGGTAGATAACCTAACCACCCTCCATATGTAGAGATCTCCACCTTCCCGGCACATATCTCTGTGCCTTCAAATATGACACCGCCATGTTGGCTTCTCTGAAGGCACTGTAAGTTTTCTGAGCGGCCGCCATGTTTCTTGCGGCCACTCGGCAAACTTTGTTGTTTGTCAAAAACTAACTGCCAAAGCAGGAGTCTGTTTTTGAAATACCAAACACAAATGATCCTGACACCCTGGAGCATGTTATCAGAGGGTATGGGCTTTATATTTTTCTGTTTGAAACCACCAAGACCTGGTGGTCCCCGAAAAGGAAACATACATTTGTCAAAATGTTTGCCCTCAAAAGGGCAAATGGTCTGAGGTACTTAGAAGAACTGGTGTCTGTGGATTTCTGCTGGCCAAGCCAGAGCAGGATCCACCAGCAGACATATAACAGTTCACTCGACTCTAAAGGGCCAGTGGAACATCACTTTGGCGGGCAGGGCACTCTGCCATCTCATTTGCCAAGTGCTATATAACCTCTCAAGTCTTTGAGACAGACAGGCAACTGGAGGTCATTATCATTGGATCCTACCAGCCGCTGTCAGATGGACCTGGTGTAGCTTTAGCTCTTGGCTTATCTTTCTGAATAGTTTGTATAGTGTCATATAGGTTCAGCTTCGGAGCTTCTATCAGACGTATGCACCTTTGATATTATACAATTAATTCAGAGCACAATGGTGAAGTGCCTTGTGTTTGATCATCTCCTCTTAAAACTTAAAAGATTTGTGGAAGAATATCAAAAAATAGAAAAGCTGAGAAAAGGGAGGAAGAGGTCTCCATTCTTCTCTTGGATCTTCAGTGGTGAGCCCCAGTGAAGCGCTTGGTTACCCTGGCTCCAAGGCCACGAGAAGTTTCTATATTTTGGTACTTGACGTAGAGCCCAGAAGCAGCAGCACATGGAGCACTAGAGTTGACCTAAGAGCTGCTGTCTCTAGTAACCTCTGCCTCATCATAGGTACAACATGTCCTAAACCTTTTTTGGCTCTATGAACAGAGAAGTTGTATGGGCCAGGGGTATGTTGATGTGGATAGGAAACCCTCTGCATCCCATGGCGGCCATCAGAAGGTCTGATCATACTTTTCACGCCTTTCAAACAGAGACACCTGAACAGTCTTGGAGAAATTCTAAAGGTGACAGTAACAAACAAACACTAGTTTGAGGTCAAAACAGTACTAATGGCCCCAGTCTTTAAAAGGACCATTTAGACTCAATGGTGGTTACCCACTCATCAGAGAAAATTCATCCACCAATTTCAAACAAAGGAACATGGGGACAAAACGGTGTATGGCCTAAAATTGATTTTGACTAAATGAGCAGTACCAAACTGAAGTGATGTCCAGTAACATGCTACTGAAACATCTATATAACCTTTTCACATGTTCATTGGGTGCACATATCAATGTGAAACCTCCACAGTCAACATTTGAGTGTAAGAGGGGACACCCAAGTGTCTACCTGCAATAAAACATCACTCTACGTCTTATGCACTCAAACAAAACCTCTCTGCTCCATGTCTCCAAAGCAAAATCCAACCTCAGCCTGCTATTCAGAATACACATAACCCACTGGAATGTTAATGCTTACATTCACTAGTATCAAGAGACAATAAAAACCTTGTATGAGCATTTCTAGCAGAAGCCATATTAAAAGATATTTTTTTTCTCTACGTAACTACTGGATAAATGCCACCCAATCAATGACAACAATAATCCAAAGAGAACCAGACCATTAAAAACTCCAAATGGGTATAACTTTATGTTGGACTTGGCCATTATGGCAGGTTCACCCCTAGACTTTTTGCTTTTAATGGTGACCTGGTGATGGTGATTTTTGGGTTCTGCGCACTTTCACTGTGTCCCAGTGGAAAGTGCATGCGCACTTTGAGTGCGTGGAGGAAGATAGGCCTGCCCTCCCATAGGAATGCATGGAGAATGGATGTGTCCCTGGTAGTTCCTGATGTGTGGGGTGTACAGGCTCGAGTCTGGTATGTGTGGACTCGTGTGATTGAATGCTGCAAAATGGTGTATGCGGCATGTATGTGTCTAGTGGGGAAGTGCCACTTCTAGACATGGCTGTGTGTGTGCAGTGAGGGTGCTGGAGCGTGATTGGCTGGAGCTGGCTGGCATGCCAGGCTCCAGGAAGGCTGGATGGGTCTGCCCGGTGGTGGGTGGGAGATTAGCATGCTGATAGCTGGGGAGGAGTGTGCCTGTGGCCTGAATGGGGCTGGGTTTTCCCCAGACAATGCTGGCTCCGCCCCCCTGTGGTGCGTCTAACGACCCTAGCCCTGCCAGTGAATAGAGTGTGCTGATGAGCACATCAAGGGTGCTCCAAAACAGGCTGATACTGGTTTCCCCCCACCTTGTACCTACAGACAAAGGGATTTACAGTATAAGAAGGGGCTGTGTCCCCATACAGTTTGTTCTCTTCCAGGATCCTGAGGGGGCTGCTGCTGCTGCTGGTGCCAGGAGGAACCGCCACTTGGACTGCCTCCCTGCCTGGAGGGCCAGTGAGCTGGCCCCATGCCCAGCCTGCCCCCCCCTGCCTTTCTACATCCCTGGAGGACTTTTGCTGGGCTTGTTGGCCCCTAGCGCCTGGGAGCGCTTTATTTGGGGCCTCTAGCGCTTGAGAGCGCTTTATTTTGTCCTAGCGCTGGGAGCGCTGTAGTTTGTGCCCACAAGCGCTTGGGAGCGCTTTATTGTCCAGAAGCGCCTGGGAGCGCTTTTGTAAGGCAGGTGCCGACCCTGCATTTTGCTGCTCTAGCCGCTGCCCATGCCGCATATTTGCGTGATTTATTTAAATTATCGGGAGCTCACCCCGTGTTGAAATCACCACCGCAGCCCAGGAACCCTGCCGGGCCGCCGCACTGCCTACGGCGACCCGTAAGTCCCGCCTCAATTCCCCCCAGCGCCGCGCTGCTATTGGCTGCAGCGCGACCCGGAAGTCAGGCAGGCCGGGAACAGGACATAGAGACAACCGGAAGCGGACGGGAGGCCACCCCGCGCTCCGGTGAGGGAAGAAGCCCGCAACCGGCACCTTCCACGGGGCTCCCAGGAGTGAGGGAGAGCCCCGTGGTGACCGGCCTGAAGGAGAGAGAGCCCCCGAGGAGCGGGAGCTCTCGTGCAGACCCGCCCGCTGCACCACTGAGCCCCCGAGTCCCAGCCGTCTGAGGAGACCGGTCCGAGGAGCCCCGCAGAGGAAGCCTGCATCCTGGTGAGTGGGGCCCGGAATCGCCTAGGTGGAGCTGGAGGTCGGGTGTCCACAAGGAGAGGTGTGCGAGGCTCTGGTAGACATTGCTGATTCTGAGTCCCCCGAGCGGCACTCCAACATCGGGGCGATTTGGTTCTCAAGCCCTGAGAGGCTCCGGGGCCCCACAGTTGTTTTAGAGCCCACAAGGCTCTTGGGGCCATTTCCACAATCCCGAGTCCCAGAAGGGGTACTCCAGCGATGCCCGCATTTCTACGAGCCCCAGAGGCTCAGGGGGCATTTTGTGTCTGTGGTAGAGTGGCCCCAGAAGGCCCCACCTTGCCCCCACCTTGTTGTGAGCCCTGAGAGAAGGCTCGCGGCGGCATTCGTTTGTTTAGAGCCCAGCGAGGCTCAAGGGGCACATCTTCAGTTAAGAGCCCAGAGAGGCTCAGGCGACCTTGCTGTGTATAGAGCCACGAGGGCTCTAGGGGCATCATTTTGTATTGAGTCCAGCGAGGCTCCCTGGGGGCCAGTTGAGCCCAGAGCCTGGGCGGCTCCAGCGTTGGCCCCTCACTGTCTTCACCAGTTGCCCAGCACTTTGTGGGCAACTGCCACGTTTAGGCCCCTGATTCTGGGACACAGGGCGTCCTAGCCCCAACAAGGCCAGTTGGCCTAGGGACAGTCACAGGTGGTGACAATGTGAGTTTTGCGCAACTTGTGATTGACTTGCTAAGGTGATTTCTGCGCAATTGTTATTTGATACACCTCTGAATGTTTTTATGCGTCATGTGCCTTGTTCTTACACCTCTGAATGTATGTTTATGCATCATGTGTCATGTTCTTACACCCCTACAGGTATTGTGATACTTAGGTGGTTGTTTTTCTCCTAGTGCAGGTGGTGCTAGTGAGGTCCTGGTTACCAGTAGTTACTGGTTGTGTGCTACAGTGATTTTACATTCTATGTGCTATGTTCTAAAAGTGTTACTTCTAAAAGTGCTGATTCCTGACAGTGGTCCTGGTGGCCCTGTCTTGTACATATCCCAAGTAAATTCTGCCCGTGCCTCTGGCACATTGTAAAGTGTGTGTTTTTATCTAATGTGTTTTGGTGTAATACAAAGGCTATTTTTATATAACCTTGTGTGGAGTTTCCTTTGTGGTGGGCCTTTGGGTGTTGTTGCTGGGGTGCGTGCGCAAACACTTAACTCACATTGCCTCCGAGTTTAGCCTTGCTGCTCGCGCCACGTTACCTAGAGGGTGAGCAGGGGTTATCTTGGCGTGTAACTCCCTTGCCCTGACTTAGGAGTGGTGGTCTCTGACTGACTTTGGCGAAAGCCCTGGCCAGCCAGGGATCCCATTTCTAACATTGGCAGCAGCGAGAGGATAAGGATTTGTGTTTGCGTTGTACCACAGTGGCAACTGGCCGCACTACAAAACTCTGCATTTTAGATAACCACATTTTAGGGGATTATTGTTTTTGAAATTCCATTATCTCCTGAAGGTATCATTGTGCAATTGTGTCAAGCACATTTGTCCCCCGCCCTTCGCCCAGAGTTTGGTACCTGTGTCACGTGTGGTCAGGTTGAGGAATCAGGGGTGGTAGAAACTGCCTTACCAGTCCGAGGGGAGGGTTGTGTGTGGATGAATGGTGTGTGGCACTAGACAAGTGAGTGTGAGTTCTCTGGGGTAGAGAGCTTGCGGAATCCTTTGTGAATTGTGTACTCCTGTGTTAAGCTCAGACCCCTAGCTTCCCTGTGTAATCTTTTCTCTAGAACGTCTGCCAGAATGGAGCCTGCTTTTGATGTCTGTGATCTGTTTAGATACAGTATGTGAGAGTTGGTAAGGTTCTGTGAAGAGAGAGACATAGGGGTGGATGAGTCAGACACTCAGTCCGAACTTAGGAGCAGCCTGATCCTATGGCAAAAGGGTCAGTGGGATCTTGAGCGCAGTGAGGAAAGGGCCCGGGCCTCACGCCATGAGGGTGGTGGGTCTGTGGGGAGCCCTGAAGATTCAGAAGAGGAGGGAGAAGATGACAGTACCTGGACGCCAGTAGAGAGTGAAGACCCCATAGGTAGGGAGTCCCTTGCTGGGTCCAGCGGAGGAGGCAGCGCCTCATCCCCTTCCCTGTCCCCAGAGGAGGATAGGAAGTTAGCCTTAGAGGAGAAAATGGCATTATGGGCTCATGAGTTGAGTCTTAGGACATTGGCCCTTGAGCAATAAAAGCTAGAGACTGAGAAGGTCTTAGCGCAGGAAAGGATGGCGGAGGCTGAGAGGGCCTTTGCCAGAGAGGGATTAGCTCAGGAGGGTAGATTGTCCCCTGAGCGCAGTTTTAATTTTCTGGATCCCCCAGGGAGGGTTGAGTCCAGTGGTGGCAGCTATTTAAATTTCAGTGTAGAAAGTCCCACTCTCAGTTCCCCGAGTATGGAACCTGTTTTCCAAGAGGAGGAATATAGGTTGACATTCAGGAACAGTAGGAGGAAGCCGTCTCACCGGGTCTGGGGAAATTATGTGGATGATTGTAGTAGTGCACTGATGGATTGGTTAGAGGTTAACCCACAACAGGAGTGGCTTGGAGTGATCTATATGGGTCTCAAAGAGCAGTTCCTCAGTATGTGTTGTCCAGAGTTGCGCCAGCACCTGTTGAGGTTGGAATGCTTTGATCCTTATGAGCTGGCAGAAGAAGCAGACCGCTGGGAAAGTCCCAGAGATTCTGCAGAGTCATGGGTGAGTGATTCCGAAAGTAGTGGGTCAGGTATCTTCCAGCCCAACGTGGTGGAAGAGGCTCAGTGTAGCCCAGCTAGGTCCCAGTATAGTTAGAGGGGTGGAGAGGCTGACAACCTGGCTCAGTGGAGCAGGAGTCAGTGGGTGGCTGAGAGTCCCCAGATGCCCGAAGCCCTGTCTCAGAACCTGGGTGGTTTCTTGAGGGAACACCAGGTTGGGGACCTAGGCTGTCCTATTAGTACACTTGAGGAGGATCTCCTAGTGTCTAGGGAACCTGGAGCATCTGTAACTAGAGCTCCAGGGGTTCCAGTGTCCGGCAGTGTCCCTCCAGTTGGGAGGGCACAGAAGTCCGAAGTGAGGAGTGATTGGGGGAGTTCCCCAGTGGAAGGACCAGTGGGTCAGGGACTACCCAGTTGGGCTAGGTTCCCGTGTAGTGACCATGGTGATACCACTTCTGGTCTTGGGGATCTTCGCGCCCTGTCAGGTGGACAGGGGACGGCAGATCTGCGCCAGACAGACAGTCACACGACACATGGGTCATGTATCAGCCTCAGGGGGATGGTGTGTGAGTCCCCAGAAGTCCTGGAGTGCCAGGCAACTATTCCACCAAAGGTTTTAGACCAGAGGTTGGGAGGCCAGGTTCAGGATCAGCCTGACCTGAAGGGTAGGACGACTGTAACCAGTGTCCTGACTGGTTCTTCTTCCAGAGGTACCGCCCCAGTTGGTAGGGAGCAGGACTCTGGAAGGGGGTGCAGAGGGTGGGAGAGCCCACCTCTGACCCCGGTGGAACCTGAGTGGATAAGCCCTGGGTTGGAATGGCGTTCTAGGTGTACCCCTCGCCGGAGGAGGAGGAACCCTAGGAGAAGAGGTAGGGGGAGGAGAGCCTTCCCCGAGACTCCTAATCCGCCTGAGGTTGTAGACCCTAGGCTGGAGAACCAGTGGCAGTCTAGCCCTGTCTTGCAGACAGGAAGAGCGAAGAATGGCTCCTATGTGCCAGGGGTTACTACCCCCCACTCTGCGAATAGGCAAGGACCGGTGGCACCTGGGTGGCCCAGGGTCTTGTCCTGGCCGCGGACAGCTCGGGAGTACCAGTGGGGTAGCCCAGTTGGTCCAGACAGTGGTTTGAGAAGGAATCCCATGGGTTCACCATGGCGTAGAACAGGAGGGAGTCCCTGCAGCTGCGGGCCCGCGTCCGTGTTCTATCGCCCCAAGCAGGGAAGTCCATCACGGTGGTGATTGGTCTCCCCGGCGTTTTGGCTGGAAGGGGGTTGTGTTGGACTTGGCCCTTATGGCAGGTTCACCCCTAGACTTTTTGCTTTTAATGGTGACCTGGTGATGGTGATTTTTGGGTTCTGCGCACTTTCACTGTGTCCCAGTGGAAAGTGCGTGCGCACTTTGAGTGTGTGGAGGAAGATAGGCCTGCCCTCCCATAGGAATGCATGGGGAATGGATGTGTCCCTGATAGTTCCTGATGCGTGGGGTGTACAGGCTCGAGTCTGGTATGTGTGGACTCGTGTGATTGAATGCTGCAAAATGGTGTATGTGGCATGTATGTGTCTAGTGGGGAAGTGCCACTTCTAGACATGGCTGTGTGTGTGCAGTGAGGGTGCTGGAGCGTGATTGGCTGGAGCTGGCTGGCATGCCAGGCTCCAGGAAGGCTGGATGGGTCTGCCCGGTGGTGGGTGGGAGATTAGCATGCTGATGGCTGGGGAGGAGTGTGCCTGTGTCCTGAATGGGGCTGGGTTTTCCCCAGACAATGCTGGCTCCGCCCCCCTGTGGTGCGTCTAACGACCCTAGCCCTGCCAGTGAATAGAGTGTGCTGATGAGCACATCAAGGGTGCTCCAAAACCAGCTGAGACTGGTTTCCCCCACCTTGTACCTACAGACAAAGGGATTTACAGTATAAGAAGGGGCTGTGTCCCCATACAGTTTGTTCTCTTCCAGCATCCTGAGGGGGCTGCTGCTGCTGCTGGTGCCAGGAGGAACCGCCACTTGGACTGCCTCCCTGCCTGGAGGGCCAGTGAGTTGGCCCCTGGCCCAGCCTGGCCCCCCCTGCCTTTCTACATCCCTGGAGGACTTTTACTGGGCTTGTTGGCCCCTAGCGCCTGGGAGCGCTTTATTTGGGGCCTCTAGCGCTTGAGAGCGCTTTATTTCGTCCTAGCGCTGGGAGCGCTGTAGTTTGTGCCCACAAGCGCTTGGGAGCGCTTTATTGTCCAGCAGCGCCTGGGAGCGCTTTTGTAAGGCAGGTGCCCACCCTGCATTTTGCTGCTCTAGCGGCTGCCCACGCCGCATATTTGCGTGATTTATTTAAATTATCGGGAGCTCACCCCGTGTTGAAATCACTGCCGCAGCCCAGTAACCCTGCCGGGCCGCCGCGCTGCCTACGGCGACCCGGAAGTCCCGCCTCAATTCCCCCCAGCGCCGCGCTGCTATTGGCTGCAGCGCGACCCAGAAGTCAGGCAGGCCGGGGGCAGGACATAGAGACAACCGGAAGCGGACGGGAGGCCACCCCGCGCTCCGGTGAGGGAAGAAGTCCGCAACCGGCACCTTCCACGGGGCTCCCAGGAGTGAGGGAGAGCCCCGTGGTGACCGGCCTGAAGGAGAGAGAGCCCCCGAGGAGCGGGAGCTCTCGTGCAGACCCGCCCGCTGCACCACTGAGCCCCCGAGTCCCAGCCGTCTGAGGAGACCGATCCGAGGAGCCCCGCAGAGGAAGCCTGCATCCTGGTGAGTGGGGCCCGGAATCGCCTAGGTGGAGCGGGAGTTCGGGTGTCCACAAGGAGAGGTGTGCGAGGCTCTGGTGGACATTGCTGATTCTGAGTCCCCTGAGCGGGACTCCAACATCGGGGCGATATGGTTCTCGAGCCCTGAGAGGCTCCGGGGCCCCACAGTTGTTTTAGAGCCCACAAGGCTCTTGGGGCCATTTCCACAATCCCGAGTCCCCAGAGGGGGGACTCCAACGACGCCCGCATTTCTACGAGCCCCAGAGGCTCAGGGGGCATTTTGTGTCTGTGGTAGAGTGGCCCCAGAAGGCCCCACCTTGCCCCCACCTTGTTGTGAGCCCTGAGAGAAGGCTCGCGGCGGCATTCGTTTGTTTAGAGCCCAGCGAGGCTCAAGGGGCACATCTTCAGTTAAGAGCCCAGAGAGGCTCAGGCGACCTTGCTGTGTATAGAGCCACGAAGGCTCCAGGGGCATCATTTTGTATTGAGTCCAGCGAGGCTCCCTGGGGGCCAGTTGAGCCCAGAGCCTGGGAGGCTCCAGCGTTGGCCCCTCACTGTCTTCACCAGTTGCCCAGCACTTTGTGGGCAACTGCCACGTTTAGGCCCCTGACTCTGGGACACAGGGCGTCCTAGCCCCAACAAGGCCAGTTGGCCTAGGGACAGTCACAGGTGGTGACTAATGTGAGTTTTGCGCAACTTGTGATTGACTTGCTAAGGTGATTTCTGCGCAATTGTTATTTGATACACCTCTGAATGTTTTTATGCGTCATGTGCCTTGTTCTTACACCTCTGAATGTATGTTTATGCATCATGTGTCATGTTCTTACACCCCTACAGGTATTGTGATACTTAGGTGGTTGTTTTTCTCCTAGTGCAGGTGGTGCTAGTGAGGTCCTGGTTACCAGTAGTTACTGGTTGTGTGCTACAGTGATTTTACATTCTATGTGCTATGTTCTAAAAGTGTTACTTCTAAAAGTGCTGATTCCTGACAGTGGTCCTGGTGGCCCTATCTTGTACATATCCCCTGTAGATTCTGCCCGTGCCTCTGGCACATTGTAAAGTGTGTGTTTTTATCTAATGTGTTCTGGTGTAATACAAAGGCTATTTTTATATAACCTTGTGTGGAGTTTCCTTTGTGGTGGGCCTTTGGGTGTAGTTGCTGGGGTGCGTGCGCAAACACTTAACTCACATCGCCTCCGAGTTTAGCCTTGCTGCTCGCGCCACGTTACCTAGAGGGTGAGCAGGGGTTATCTTGGCGTGTAACTCCCTTGCCCTGACTTAGGAGTGGTGGTCTCTGACTGACTTTGGCGAAAGCCCTGGCCAGCCAGGGATCCCATTTCTAACACTTTAGATCCTCCATTTATAAGGTCAAGACAGACTTCAGTTTGTGAACGCTATAATTTTATTACATAAAGAGACAAACACAAACTCTGCTGTGGAGTACATATGAATCCCTTGGAAAATTCATAAATGACTTATTAGCTCCCAATAGATAGACTCTGCTCTCCCACCTATGATCTCATCCTCAAATCCTACTTATGGATAAAAAATATGGATAAACACAGAATTCAAGGCAGGGAGGTAAGATTATCAAATTTTGAAAAACTTTTTTTCAGACCTCATGCTCCTAATGTTTAGATGCTCCGTGCCAACTGGTAGTCTCCCACAAAACCACTGATGAGTGTTTGTGTGAAATTGTATGAATCAAATGCACTTACAAAGAGGTTAAAATGTCTAAGGGTCATCTACAAATCTTTATTTATGCCTCCCCTGACCAAGATTAAAAGCAAGAGGCTCTAAACCCACCATTTATGTCAAGGTTGACATGTTTCATCACTATTAATTATCTGAATATGTCACACACCTTCTTCAGGAATTTGCAGATGAAAAGCACATGCCCCTTACCTACAAGGAGGCAGGCGGCGGTTCACTTACAACATCATAGTCACCTCTGCATCCAGCTGGTCCAGCCTTACTGTAATTACTCATGACTGACATTAATCCTCCGGTGGTAAAGCGGACTTCCTACTTTGGACATGGAAGCAGAGCATGGCGGTATAGGTATCTTCATAGTTTTGTACTGGAATTTTAGGTTATCAAGAGAGAAAACACTGGCATTTTAGGTTATCAAGGGAGAAAACACTGGAAGTTTAGGTTATCAAGGGAGAAAACATTGGCATTTTAGGTCATCAAGGTAGAAAACACTGGCATTTTAGGTCATCAAGGGAGAAAACACTGGCATTTTAGGTTATCAAGGGAGAAAACACTGGCATTTTAGGTCATCAAGGGAGAAAACACTGGAAGTTTAGGTTATCAAGGGAGAAAACATTGGCATTTTAGGTCATCAAGGGAGAAAACACTGGAAGTTTAGGTTATCAAGGGAGAAAACACTGGAAGTTTAGGTTATCAAGGGAGAAAACACTGGAATTTTAGGTCATCCAGGGAGAAAACAATGGAAGTTTAGGTTATCAAGGGAGAAAACACTGGAAGTTTAGGTTATCAAGGGAGAAAACATTGGCATTTTAGGTCATCAAGGGAGAAAACACTTGCCTTTTAGGTCATCAAGGGAGAAAACACTGGCATTTTAGGTTATCAAGGGAGAAAACACTGGAATTTTAGGTCATCAAGTGAGAAAACACTGGAAGTTTAGGTTATCAAGGGAGAAAACACTGGCATTTTAGGTCATCAAGGGAGAAAACACTGGAATTTTAGGTCATCAAGGGAGAAAACACTGGAAGTTTAGGTTATCAAGGGAGAAAACACTGGCATTTTAGGTCATCAAGGGAGAAAACACTGGCATTTTAGGTCATCAAGGGAGAAAACACTGGAATTTTAGGTCATCAAGGGAGAAAACACTGGCATTTTAGGTCATCAAGGGAGAAAACACTGGAATTTTAGGTCATCAAGGGAGAAAACACTGGAAGTTTAGGTTATAAAGGGAGAAAACACTGGAAGTTTAGGTTATCAAGGGAGAAAACATTGGCATTTTAGGTCATCAAGGGAGAAAACATTGGCATTTTAGGTCATCAAGGGAGAAAACACTGGCATTTTAGGTCATCAAGGGAGAAAACACTGGAAGTTTAGGTTATCAAGGGAGAAAACACTGGCATTTTAGGTCATCAAGGGGGAAAACACTGGAAGTTTAGGTTATCAAGGGAGAAAACATTGGCATTTTAGGTCATCAAGGGAGAAAACACTGGCATTTTAGGTCATCAAGGGAGAAAACACTGGAATTTTAGGTCATCAAGGGAGAAAACACTGGCATTTTAGGTTATCAAGGGAGAAAACACTGGAATTTTAGGTCATCAAGGGAGAAAACACTGGAAGTTTAGGTTATCAAGGGAGAAAACACTGGCATTTTAGGTTATCAAGGGAGAAAACACTGGAAATTTAGGTCATCAAGGGAGAAAACACTGGCATTTTAGGTTATCAAGGGAGAAAACACTGGAAGTTTAGGTTATCAAGGGAGAAAACATTGGCATTTTTGGTCATCAAGGGAGAAAACACTGGAAGTTTGGGTTATCAAGGGAGAAAACACTGGAAGTTTAGGTTATCAAGGGAGAAAACACTGGCAGTTTAGGTTATCAAGGGAGAAAACACTGGAATTTTAGGTCATCAAGGGAGAAAACACTGGCATTTTAGGTCATCAAGGGAGAAAACACTGGCATTTCAGGTCATCAAGGGAGAAAACACTGGAAGTTTAGGTTATCAAGGGAGAAAACATTGGAAGTTTAGGTTATCAAGGGAGAAAACATTGGCATTTTTGGTCATCAAGGGAGAAAACACTGGAAGTTTGGGTTATCAAGGGAAAAACACTGGAAGTTTAGGTTATCAAGGGAGAAAACATTGGCATTTTAGGTCATCAAGGGAGAAAACACTGGCATTTTAGGTCATCAAGGGAGAAAACACTGGCATTTCAGGTCATCAAGGGAGAAAACACTGGCATTTTAGGTCATCAAGGGAGAAAACACCGGAAGTTTAGGTTATCAAGGGAGAAAACACTGGAAGTTTAGGTTATCAAGGGAGAAAACATTGGCATTTTAGGTCATCAAGGGAGAAACCACTGGTATTTTAGGTCATCAAGGGAGAAAACACTGGCATTTTAGGTCATCAAGGGGGAAAACACTGGAAGTTTAGGTTATCAAGGGAGAAAACACTGGAATTTTAGGTTATCAAGGGAGAAAACATTGGCATTTTAGGTTATCAAGCAACAAAACATAATCAGTGACAGTCAGGATACATTTTTAAGTTGTCACCCACTACCGAAAAGTGATGCTTCTATAGCTACCTGTCAAAAGCTCTGCTTCTGTAGGAATCTGATCAAAAAACTATTTTAGGTCCAGCAAGAACTTCTCATCCAAACTCAGACATTTATATTTGCTCTGTTGTCACAGTCCAAAATGTAATCCTAATAAGCCATTTCTTCCTTTCCTGGTCTTTATTCGAGCTGCCATTCGACACTTGGAAAATTTGGCACAACAAAGCATTTTATAGATACATTCTGTTCCCAAGAGCATGGTTGATGAGCTTTTGAGAACTGAATTTGTGCATAGAAGACCTCCCGCACTTATGCAGCACACTTTGTTTCCATTCCTAGTTGACGCAGAGCACCAAGGCGCCTAGTACATCCGGCCTTTAGTGAGCTTACACTCTTTTTTCTGACATTGTAATCCACCGAAGAATCAATATCTTTCCTCTCCTTGGAGAAGGCCTTCTTCAAACAATGTTCAATTTGTATTCCTCTAGATTCCTCTGTTTGTATGAAATTGACAGTGTGAAGATCCCCCATAGCAGAAGGAAAAGCAATTTATTTTGCGCTCTGCTAAGCCGTGGGTCCCAGCTTTGTGGATTCTGAGACAATAACACATGGGGCTCTTTGAAAAATTGTTACTGCCCCCCCCCAGAGTTTTTATAATAATGGTTCTGAACATATTAATGTTATTTTTATTTAACAGTTGTTTTCTAGAGCACCAAGTCCACCTAGTCAGATTTCAGGGCGCTGTACATTGCATCCAAGTAATGAGTCAGTGAAAAACAGATCGACTTAAAATGTTCTAAAAAAAGTCATGGATCAAAAAGGGAAACAGCTGACTGACAATCCATGCAATTACGTGAACAATGCACACAGAACAGTGCCCATACATTTATATTACAATGATATAGGTGTGAAATGGTCTGTTGTGGCCTGTGCAGGTAAGCATGGTGGAGCGGGGGCAGAAGTGACATATGAAGGAATAGGGAAAATAAAATAAATAAAACCACTTACCTTGCGCTTGCCGCATTGCCAAGTCGGCAATGCGGTGAGCGCAAGGTAAGTTATTTTTAATGAATGAATTAATTAATTTTATTTTCCCTATTCTGTCATTTGTCACTTCCATTCCCCCGCCCTACCGCGCTTACCTGCACGGGGCGCCACTGGAAACGCTTTCAATAAAAAATGCAATATAAGATCCACATCAATACTGATTTTAAATTAATTAAACTACGCCTGCGGGCTACGTTACCAACCACATTTGACTTGGTTTGCAAGCGCTGTAAACTGCAAATTTCTTGTTCGCTTCTTTGAATGGGGATTGTTTCAAAACACACCTACTTCCTGGTTGCATTGGAGCCTTGTGTTAAGAACATATAGTCATTGGCATTGGAATGCTCTACGGTGCCCTCAATGTTGCAGCACCAATAAAATATGAGGTGTGCAAATACACATTATTGCAATGTATTTTCTTATTTTCCATGCAGGGTTTCTCAGCGCTACCTTGTCAGATGAGTCCAAGCTAAAATGCTGACCTCCACCTTGAGCGCAGAAAAGGTCCTAAGTGGGACGCCATATTGGAATCAGTATGAGAAAGACAATCCCACCAGGACAAGCCTGGTGGAACTTGTCCTTACAAACTGGAATCACATACTGAAATCAGTGCAATAACATCGATTTCGGCATGTTCTTCTCAAACATAAAGGGTTGTATTCGATGACTTATAATTAAGGCTTCCACTTTTCGGTTTGTACTGATTTTTACAGATAAATACAGACAGAAAACAATTAATTCCAAAAACGAGTAGTATCCGCCCTAACTGACCTCCCAGACGTTTTGTAATGTTAATATGTATGCAATAGCACTCAGTCTTTCTAATGGTCCTACAGCTTCGAAATCATACACCGAAGTGAAAAACAATATTCAAAAGGGAGTGCTTATGAAGGCCAATGTTTTTACTGATAGTTCACTTAATCTACATTATTCAAACATATTAATTCTTCCTATAGATCCAATACAACACAGGAGCCATGATATGATATTTAAAAAAGATTGTCTTTATTCTTCACAACAACAATCTGCAGCCCAGCCAACATGTTTCGTCCAGACAAGGGACTTCATCAGGGTTTACAGATTGCTTAGAATTTCCCTGTGGGCAAGTGTAAGCAACACAGAAGAGGAGGCTGAATAGTAGTATCACACCCAAGATTCATAAAAAAATCCTGGTCGATTCTTCCTGGATAAGTGTAAACCAGAGAAGGCTAAATATCTGTATCACCAGTGGGACCTGCCAGGTTAAGCTGAAAGGCGCGGCATTTCATCCCCGTGAACCCTTCTCATAGGCAGACAGAAAACAACTTATTTCCTGTACATTTATTTATAAAAGCAGAACAATATAGAAAATTGTGCTTCTTGTGAGTGACACTCCTTGCTGTCCTTCATGAATTCCAAACCAACTGCTAAGCAGATAGACACCATGGGGATTTAAAAACAGATGAGATTCCCTTAACCCGTACGCTGCGGGTGTCGGCCAACGGCCGTCGCGAGCACCACCTCGGTAGTGCTCCGCACATCCGTTGGCCGACGCGGCCCCACCCGTTTCTTCGAACGTTCTGCGTTGGCACGGAACGTTCGAAGCAGTTAACGCGTTAAATACAGGCATATGTTATCATATATTTATATAATGCTAATATCTACCTGTTGGTGTAGTGTTTTGTGATATTTGGTTGCTAAAACGTGACATGCATCAAGGTATGAGTGCATGTTTATCAGTTAAATAAATGTGGAAATATACTATTTTACTACTTTATTCTCAAGACATAAAATAAATATGGATTAATACCAATAAAATCAGCAAAAAATAAATATGGGTAAATGCAGACGGAGATGTTGAAAATATAAATACCATAAAACCGGGAGCCCTACTTATAATGCCCCAGTGATAATGCATTCTACGCATACCGTTACCTGTGGCGTTCGTTTTACCATATCGCATTTACCGCGGGTCTCCCATTGGAGGATGTAGGCTCCGCCTGCTTCATCCAGTAAGGACTGCAAGCCAATGAGCACATTCCATACCTTGGCTGTGCCACTCACACCTCAGTATCCCCAGATGTGTTATTACACGTTTAGGCGTCTCCAAATTAACTCTTTGGTGCCTGTGCATAATGAATTATGGCAAAACGTGAAAAAAGACAGTTTACAGGATGGATTAAAGTCCTGTCCCAAATGTAAGTGTTTTGGGGGTAAAATTAAGCCGCAGAGGATTAATTTGTAAGCACAATTATCAGGCAAGGTTGAAATATTACTTTCCCTGTGTGCTTGGCGTTCTTCCCAAGTAAATCTTTCAACATGTGTGTAAGCTCCAGAGGTCAGATCTGGGTGCCATTTTGGTTCTGGACCCGACCGGACAAAAATAGGATCAGAAATAAAGAAAGAAATATGTGTAATACACATTGTGAAATACATTGGCCACGCCCTGTGCACAATATGTGTGCTGATGTGTAGGAAGGAGAGGTACCACTGCAAATGTAGCCCAACTGCGCTCTGTACGGGCGGGGCGTGGGGCTGCAGCCTCAATGTGATCGACTCAGAACATCCACCTCCCTTCCGGCAGTCTCTGCACTCCGCTGGTACCAGAGCCCCTCCTGTTAGTGTCCGAGAAAACCCTGCAGAGTCAGTGGGTCTCCAGACCCCAAAAAAGCACCCCAGGAGAGCTCCACATGTACCGTGCTCACTCCTGCACTCCCCTGACTCCAAAGACACCTCCTAAAGTAATTCACACCCTCTCTATTATCTGAAGGAAGACCTCCCATCAATGAAAACTATTCCCCATGACTATGGAAGTGCCTTCCCAGTGTGTTCTGGTAGTTTGAGTGTTTACCATTTATTGCAGTATTATCCTTGTACCTGTGTTTGGTACCCTTTTGTAACTTGCACACATCACTTTTCTCTTGTATCACACTGTTTGCTACCTCTCACATTTTGTTTGCTTTTGATACTTGCACAAGTGCCACCATTGTCTACGTAAACGTTTGTTCTGGTGCCTCTGTGTCTAGCATATATTGCAGTATTATACCACTCTTTCCTCCTGTATTGCACTGTTTGCTACCTCATGTATTTTGTTTGCTCACAATTGTCACTTTTACCTCATGTAACTTATCGTCTGCTTTTGTAATTTTGTTCATTTGTAATTTTCTGTTCCTATTGTGAAGCGCTCTGACACCTTCGGGTAAAGTCCGCGCTATATAAAAACGCATAAAATAAATAAACAAATAAATAAAATGAGCAGGAAGACACCATCAGCAGGCGCCCCATGACAGCTCAAGAAGCAAGCACCCCTGAATGCATCAGTTTCCATGCTGATAACTTATTTGAGGCATTTGAAAGAGCAAACAACTAGCTCCAAGAAATTGTGTTTTCTAGAGAACATCTTTTTTGCAGCATGAGCATCACAAATAGGTGTTGTTGTACTTAAAACCAAATGACAGAAACCAGGGTGTGAATGACAGGGAGGGTTGAAACGTGATCTATGTGGTGCCTGACAGGACTGTATTTATTTTACTTCAGACATTTACACAATTGCACATATTTACAAGATGAGATATATGGACATAAAGTGATTTACTCAGAATCACAATATTTTTGGTCCACCTGCTACGTCAGAAATAAAATCCAGGACTCCAGGATGGAAAGTAAACAGAGTCACTATACCTCCTGGAATTCTGCACCAGAGCTAATCATCCAGTCTGAACAGGCTAATAACAAGATTGACCCTCGAGTGATGCCGTACCCAGAAGGAATATGTGTTCCGGGCTGCAAAGGATTCATGAAACATAACATGAAGTCAACACAGGCGCGTGCCAAGGGTTCTCAGACATTGCACTTTCGATTCTGGTCTGACAAATGCCTAAGGCATATCCCAAACGTCACCAGAAGGTGGCATCAGTGGGCGTTAGATTGCAGCTGAAGGTCGCAAAAAAATTCCTGTTGCATTGTGGGAGCGCCATGAAATTTGCAAAATGGCCATATGTCCTTAGAATGAAATAGGGCAGCAACCGAATTGTCTAGAAATAACTCAATTGTGTAATATTTTGTTTAGTGACCCTACTGCACAGCATAGCAAGCAAAATACAATTTACAGATTTGAATAGGCTCGCAAGCAATGCTCCGAAGCAGACTGCACATCATCGTTGCTTGGCAAGTCCTCAAAAGGCCCCTAACCCACCCTTCGAAACCAGGACAACTTATACAAACATCATATTTGCCACACACATCTCAACACTAACTTTCATCCTGATGAAGATCCCAGGAATTATCATGGGAGGTGAAACGTGTTGAATTGGTTGTGACACACCCGGCGGTATTTAGTAGTTGTATCTGCTGCTCAGATAACTCTGAGAAAGTTGCTTTACTTAGGGAGTCTGCTTGAAATCATCTTTCTTAAAAAATATAAAGGAAAAGAAATTAGATTTAACAATTGAGACACAAAAAATGCTTGAACTGATATCTGTAATATCTGTAATAACTCATCTGAGCATAACCATCAGTTTCAGTAATTTCACTGTACCACTTGAAATCAATCAATATATAAATTTGAAAGTGCGTCAACTTTTAAAAACATTTATATATTATGACTTGGTTGTTATTTTCTGTCCAAACTCTTTTGGTACTATATATGAACAGTAATTACTGTAAAATGTTTACAATAAGATGTTAATTGGTTTGGCATGAGCAAGCGTGTGCTGGGGGCCAGGTGTAATACGGGTCCTTAGATAGAAGGGCAACAGTGAGCAATAAAACACACAAGATGAACTGCCAAGCCATGTCTTTCTTGGACCGGTATCAAGCATCCTAGGACCTTCAGGAAAGCTTGACTCCAGTGGCTTAGTGAGCACGGGACCCACGTCTGGGCATACCCTTCCCACATAGAGTGAACAGCAAAACACACAAGATGATGGACGGAATGTTGCACAATGGCAAAACATTCACCCCCAGTCACAGATCTGGCTTTATTCCATCGTAATTTTGCTCACCAAGCCACCCCAGTTCAGACATGGCCATATGCAAATCAGCCTTGACCCTGTGCTTCATGGGAACAGTCCAGCCTGAACTGCCAAGCCATGTCTTCCCTGGACCGGAATCAAGCATCCTAGGACCGGTTTCTGGCTATCAGCCATCTTCAGCGAGGGTGAGCAATATACTTAGACTGGCAGGTCTGTGCCCACCACCGCAGGATGGAATAGTAGAATATTTCTCAGCACTGTGGATATGCAAGTCATTTTTTTAAGCTTGAATTACACAGAATAGAAGATAGGCTTCTAAAGAATGTGCAAAAAGGTTTAAGATAAAGTGCTTTTTAAAGGTAGATTTTAGTAATACCCAGGCAGTACATAGCTCAATTTTTTATAACTGTCCATTAAAAGTTCACAATTCACAGCTTAGCTGGTAACTCCCATTCACTGCCACTCAAAATGAATTAATCTCTGTCATCAGGAAGCTGGAAGTGATTCCATCAATTAAAGACAATACCGGCTTCCAAGCACCCTTTACATTTGCAGAGTGATTAGTTGCACGTGTTTGCATTTCTTTCAGGTAAGCAGTCACCCTGACTAGAAGATTTGTTTAGCTGTCTGCCCTACATCGGTTTCACAGCACAACAAACTCCCTGCCTTACACTTTAGCTGAAGCATTGCAACACTCGGAATTAGCCGTCCCAGGACGGTTCTCTTTTCACGAAAAGTGGGGTTACTGTTTTTATTAAAGTTGAAAAGTATGGGCATATTGTGCCCCTCAGATCCCACCTACTTCGACCACTGATCCTACTCATCAAATGCAGTTATTGCAGATCCAGGGTTGCAACGCAGGACGCTGTGGTGGGATGGGGGGCCAGTCCTACAGGGCAGTGCTTAATTTGAGCCAGTTGTTTCCTGTGCTCAGCACCAGCACCTAATTGCCGGCACCAGCCCTTAATTGCCAGAACCTACACTTATGACAGCTGCCACATGGTGGTGCTGTTTGTGTGATTTAAAGATAGCAGAACAATAGTTGTTCGTTAATTTAATATACATTAAAAACAACTAATACCTGCCACCCAAGCCATTCTTACAGCTTTGGCGGCCTTGAACAGTCTGACTTGTCACAGTTGTAGCAGTGTGATGGTTAGCAGTTGTATAAGTACAGTGGCAATGTGCTGTGCAAACTGCGGCAGACTCCTGACAGGACCCCTGCACTTGTTTTTTTTTACAAATTAGGCACTGCTACAGGGGCCACCAACCCTTCCCCCCTTCCAGCCAAAGCCCAATTAATACCTCTGCGATATGAGAGAGTCAGCAGTGGCCCGCCAGGACATTCTGCAGGGAGGCCCCATCTTTGTGGCTACGCCACTGTACAGAGCTTTAGTTGCAAGTAGCGCCACCTGGAGGTGACAGCATAAGGCTGCTCAAAGCCTCGGATTATGGGAATTCTGCAGCACCTTGCTTCAAATATTGCTTTACGTTCGTTATAAAGAAAGATCTTCCGCCTTCTTCATAACCATTCCCTCTGCTTTTGATAGATGGAGGCTTATGTTATGATAGACGTTTATGAAGGCGGGGATAAACATGGGGGTGCTCAGTTTCCCTCCAGTGTGGGGGACAGTCAGGATCAGCCTTTACTCAGAGAGCACCCAGAGCAAAACTAAGGGGCTTATTTACTAGCTCCTTGCGTCGCCGGTGTGTCACTTTTTTCCAGCGGCGTCACATTTTACTGCCCCATATTTACAAGGACAGGAAAAGCCACCCTACATTCCTTTTCCTGTCCTTGTAAATACACCCCTTTACTTGCTGCACTTTGCGTGAAAGGGGCGTTCCATGGGTGATGCTGTGGGTGTTCCCACGCAACACTCATGGAACCTGACACATTTCCAGATTTACAAGAAATCGTAAACCTGGAAATGCATCTGAATGCTAAGGCGTAGGGAGGTGCAACGAGGAGGAATGTACTAATTTCTCCTTGTGTTTTTCCTCTTTCTATGCGTGCTGCAATCTGCAGCACACGTAGAACGGGGAAATCACGTCTTGTGATTGTTTATGTGCAGGAGGGGTTCCCTTCCTGCACATAAACAATCATTTAAAAAAAATGACATTTTACAAGTTCTATGTGTGCTAATGCAGCACACATCGAGGTTGAAAAATACAATTTCAGCACATAAACAACCATCCCCATGACGTAGGCATCCTTGCACCACGGTGCAAGGATGCCTGCGTCGGCGCATGGCAGCCCATTGCGTGCCATCGCAGGGGAGAACAAAGGGATCCGTCTTATCCTTGTAGATATGCAGGACACAAGGACACAAGTCCTAAAAAAAGAAGTGGGGGGACGTAGCCACCGGAAGTGATGTCACGACAGGAAGTGGCGTCGCGAAAGGTGGCTCTGATCTCGTCCCAGAGAGGCAAAAAAGGTGAAGTCCAGCTGTTTGGCAGGGGGGACGGCGTCCACCCTGTAAAATAAGTGGGGGGACGCCGTCCACCCACGTGGTACCCCGACTCGAGCCCTGTAGATATGACACATCCCTGTGCTTTGAAAGTGCCGCAGCATGGCACGACCAAAGGGCTTGCAGTGCTGCGCTGCAGCACTTTCTTGTAAATAAGGCCTCAAATTTGGTACCAGTCCTAATCGTCCTCCTCAACCCCCACCCCTTTCGCCTCCTCCCATTGGTGCCCCAAGTGGGGGGTTAGGTCACACAGGTCACATCCTGGCAAAATACCTCAGAGCAGTGATTGTCCTGTGAACAGGCATTTCCACCTCTTCCCCTATCCAATCACCTATTCAAATGCTAAACAGGAAGTGAGAGCACATGGGAGGGGGCAGAGTGAGACGGAAGGGGGAGTGGCAGAGGTAACAGAAGGAAGCTATGAAAATTAAAGAAAACATAATTTTATTACCAGCTTGAAAGCAAGGAACTGAACTGGCGCCTGGAATAAAAGATGTATCCAAGCAGCTCAGGAGGTCAGCTGCCTGTGCGCCCCTCCAACTGCGGCGCCCTGCGCCTGGGTTCAGCTCGCCCATGCCCAAAGCCGGCCCTGGGGACAGTGATGGAAGCGCGTCTAGAACAGGTTAATAAAAGGCTTTAATTCCGGCTGCCTAAAATAATAATAAAAGAGCAGAAACAAATACTGCTGGAGGCATCGTTTTCTGTGAAAAACGAAAAGTAACTCGATTTCTTCCACTCAGTGCAGCAATAGTGCGGGTGCCTGGAGCTTTCCTGAACAAAATGCATTTTATGAAATCTTTGGCTTTGTTTTATTTTATTTTATGAAACTAATGGTTTTCTTAGAACCGGTTATCGAGCTGGAATGAATATTTCAACATTTCCAGGGATCTTGGTAGCAAACACGGCTCTGAGCTCGAGTGATCGGGATGACAGGTCGTCTCTCGTCTGCGGGAACAGAGCGTTATATCTATATTTTATTTATTCAATCTTAGCCCCGGGTCCTGTTCACTGAGTGAAAGACGGTGAGCTTGTTTTCGGTATTGTGGCTCTAGGGCTCCCTCTAGTGGTCATTTGAGTGGCGGCCATAGAGGCTATCTTTTCCGTCTTGTTATGCAGGCTTGGTAGCAGGGAGGCTCCATCATTCATAGGGAGTGTGCAAACCTGGGGCCAGATGTACAAAGATTGTTTTCGTTCTCAAACGCACGATTCGCAGTTTAGGGCCGTTTGCGAACGAAAAAAGGAATTTTTCTATGTGCAAAGGTCCAAATTGCAATTAGGAAGGGGTATAACACCGAATGGCAGTGGTATGTGTGAATGTTTTCCGACCAAAATTCGTTCACAAAACATTTGCAGTTCAGTAGGTGGTAGTAACCCATTCACAAATGGGAATCGGTCCCCCAGGGACCCTCCCCCTTTGTTTACTTTGTTAATGTATGTAAAAACCTTTTTTTTAAAAATAACATGAAAACTTTTTATGTTTCTTTTTAAAATCCATTAAAGGAAAATGGGCAGCATTAAAAAAATAGCTTTATTGAAAAGCAGTCACAGACATTGTGATCTGCTGACCTCTGCATCCCCCATTCATGTGATTTTTGCGATTCCCAATGGGTCGCAAACGAGACCTACCTCATTAATATAAATGCACAGATCTATTTGTGACCCACTGGGAATCGCAAATTGTGTTAAACACACATGTGTACATTGCTGTTTGCGATTACCAAATAGCAAAGCGCTAACATTCCATATTTGGTAATTGCAAACGATTACCTGCGTACATATGGCCTCTGGTTCTGTAGGAAGGCATAACTTAGAGCAGCTGACTCATCAGGAGGGATGCTGGCAAAACCTTTTACCAACACTTTTAAAGGCACAAGAAAGTCAAAAGAGTGAAATAGACTTTTTAGATGGAGCCTACCAGAAAGTGCACAGAATTATTTGCTTGTTATGGTTTATTTAATACCACATTCAGATAGTATGGCAAATAGCTTGCTTATGCTTGTTAGCTTTCCTTTCTAATTTAATGACAGAATTTTTTTTTCTTGCACTATTTTGTGTTTGTCTATAGTTATTATTATGAATGTCAGTAACTATTTTGAAGTGAAAATAATGGGCACTTTAATGTCTCTTCTCGAACCCTTCTAGGAGATGACAGCTGGGAACGCTGTGGGAAGGCAAGTATTCCGGAAGGCCGCATAGCTTCCGCCGCTTCACTGGACTCATCGCACGTGTATGGTCGCCTGCTAGACTTAGAACCGCATCTCCTTTCTGCTATATCCCTTTACGCAACACTTTATAAAACCTATTTTAAATAAACTTCTCACTTCGTGGTGTTTTTTTGAATTATGTTTCATAAGTAAAATCCTGGTAGCAGATAAAGGGGTGATGGTCAACATGCGCAGCCATTGAGATGCTCCCGGTGGTGGACGCTGCAGATTTAATTGCCTCTTGGCGCTTAAGTAATTGGTGACATTATTGCCCAACTCAATGTTATCCAGTTCTGTGTCTCATTCCAAGGCAATCTGGAATCTTTTCTTAGCAGATTGCACCAAAGTGATGGATGAATATGCTAGAATCAATCTTAATGGCTACTAATTACCCACCTATGCATTCCATTCCATCATTTTTAGCTGAGCCATACCACTACAGACAGCAACTAACCTAAAGCAGGCCACTTGGAACAGTGAGCTCAGGGTCCATCTGGGTGTGCGTGATCACAATAATATATCAAAATTAATGGATGGAAATATTTGAATCATTTTCAACCACAGGCCATTAAGATGCCTGCATTCCATTCTGTTGTTTTTCAGCTTCTTAGTCCAATTGCACATAGGGATCAACCATGTGGAAACCAGTCTTTGTTCCACATCAAAAGGGACAAGATCAGTCTTGACTGCTCGGCCATAGTTCCTGTAAATGTGACCTCAGGTATGTTTCCTTCTTTCCTCCCCCAGGAAGTAGTGATCTCAGACTCACTACCTTCTGAACTGGGTACAAAGGTATCCTGGAAAGTAATGCTGGAGAAATGCATTGGGCACCAATGATTTGTGATTCTGATCTAACATTACGTAAGCGCAAGAATCTATTGGCCTTTAATTAATCTGTGAAATTTCCATATAAACAGTTGGTAGCCTTTGCCTCAGTATATGTGGGGGGAACCTACTTTAAAGGCCTTGTCCTCACAGTTTTTTTAATATACTTTAGATACTTTTTTTGTTAAGCTTGACTACAAACAAACACAGTTATGAGATGTTTTACTGCTAGGAAATCAAACAAACAAGGTATGGGTATATATATTAGATGGTTCCACTTTGTTGATTCACCCATTTCGAAGGAAAAAACATGAACATGGGAATACCTGCACTTTATAACTTAAAAACTAATCCTACGGTAGTTTTTCAATAAAGATATTATGCATTTGTATTCTCACCAACTTTTCTTTTCTTTCCACTGCCAAGAATATTCCCATGTCCCTATCTATTACATAATAATACCCCTTCTACCTAGAAGGATGACAAGTTCTACCTTGTAGTTTGACTCCAATATGAGGCTCATGACCTTTATCACTTCTGCCACTGCTGTAGCCAGGTTCCAACCCATGAATATTTGCAAAGTGTGGCTGAGTAACACTTTGAGGTAGTTTATTATTTCAAACACTTCCTAATTGGCACCCACCCGTTTCCCTTTTCTCCCAGGAAGATTCTTTAAGCCTCCCATCCATGCACCTTCTGCCTTTACTTATGTAGGGTTGACTTCTGTCAACCAAAAGCAGGGCATGGTTTAAAGGTCTCACTCTAGTCCACATGGTTGAACATTGCACCCTACCGCCTAATATCTCTCAAAATCTCTCAGAATTTGAACATTTGTGAGCATAACCATGTACTAAACTCAAGCCCATGTCCATTCCCAAACCCCACAAGGATCAGGTCCTTTGAATTTCTGGATCTTGACCACTGGATTATCTACTGCAGGGATCTTTGGAATGAGAGCACCTTTCTTGTATTCAGATCAGCCCTCAAAGTCTGCCTTCTAACTTTCGAGGCCCTGAATAACTGACATCTATCAGTGACTACCCCAAACACTCCGGCTTTACCTTCTGTGAGCGTTAATGTACAATAATATAGCTATTAATTCTGCTTTTTCTCTAAGGTAATGTACTGTCACCGATCATCTGCATTGCTTTTTAGTTACCACTTTGCCGACAATGCCCTTATGCCGACAGTGTCTTATGTGTACCTTATCGCTAGACTCTTTTCCTCATTGGAAAAGGTACTGCACCACAAAGACCCTTAACAAACCACCCATATGCACCCCTGCCCCATACTTTCATCATTAGAGCAGAAGGCCACCAGCCATAAACAAGCCTCGGACAAGTATTTGAACCTGGTCTTCAAAGAGCTAAACTCTTCCTCCCCAAACGTCCTACCTGAAACTCTCATTGATATGTCTCATAACTTACAATCTACCCCTAAAACCTTCTATTCATGGCCCCACCAACATATGCAGCATACCGATTGCACTCCTTTTGTCTTCTAGGTCTCCTCGACTAACCTGCATTCAATCCCATTCACCACCAAGTTCAAAAGTGCTGGCGATGAACGCCCCATAATACACGAATTGCAATAGGGACTAATCGCACTCTGACCTCTTCTCTAATCGAGAATCTGCTGCTAGAAATATGTGTAAATAGTAAATGTGTGTACTAACTTATTATCACTCCCCATTGATCACACTACTGTTTTCACTAGTTATTCTCACCATAAGCTGATAGTGACCTAGGTTCCATGATGTTGTTGATGTATACAGCATCGTCTAACTCCAATCATTTTAATATTAACATCTTGTTTCATGTCCAATGCAGACAAAAAGAGATCTTTTACTAAGGTCTTTAAGACAGCCGTCTGAACATCCATTTTAGGGTTTATAAAGGGGATGCAGCCTTCCTGACGCATACCTTGTTATGCTGGACATTTCACTGCCAGCACCCCATCACCGCAATATACAGGGAAGCAATATATTCACTGACAAAAACAAACGTTACAGGGACGTTATAGTTAGGTTCAGATTGTACACGCACAAAACCATAGCAATTCAGCAGTTATAGTTACCTGATCTGATTATAACTTATGCCCCCAAAATGCACTGTGCATGACCTCGCATATTACATCACTCATCACATGGTCAGTGACATCACTGATGACATCTCAAGGGACTTTATAGTTAGGCATTGAAATCCCACAAAAGCTAACCTCCACCTACAAAATACATCAAATTTTAACAGCTTTGATGAAATTTGAAATGTGTTCAGTGATGTCATCAATTATGTCATTCATCATGTCATGATTGATGTAATATGTGAGGTGATCAGAAGTGCATGGCGCATACACAAGCTAAACTTAGCTCAGTAAACAATAAATGGTGAATTTCAGTGTTTTTTGTTTTTTAAACGTTCTTTTTTGTTTTATTGTGGCTGTGTACAGGTGTGGGAGTTGTCCGCACTAAAGCAGCCTCTAGGTCAGGACCCGAGCTAGCATCAGTCCAGGTGTCAGAAATAAATGCAAGCTCAATATTATGTGTTTGCAAGAATTCAAAAAAATCGACTTTGTTTTTAATAAGTGACCTGCCTCTAATGAAAGTGCAGTGCTACAAATAATGAGGGACCATAGCTTCGATTACAAATATCTCTGTTTTCCTAAATAGACTTCTTTCCTAATTAGAAAACCCTAGTAAGAAGTCGGGAAAAGTCCAGCCAGTTTCCATTGTCTGTGGATCAAACAAGGAACAACAAAGGTTCTTACTGGTAGCCGTAGGGCAAGAAGAGCTTCACTAGAGTAAAAATGCAGTTGACCAGGGTCTGACCACATACGGGCAGCGTGACTGGCACTGAGCCGCATCCGAGCACGGAGAGGCGCAGATGGGTTTGACTTTGGCGCACCTTCGGCGTGCTAGCGGCGTGGCCGCTGCGCTGGGACGCGCTGTTCGGCTTTTTATGTGGCTCAACATCTGGGAAAAGGGGGCAGGAAATGGGGGCGTGCCCAGGCACTCCTTGGCTAAACAGCGAAGGGAAAATAAAATGAACTGGAGTCCAGCAACTCCGTTTGCAGAAAGTCAAGCTCCCTTGTCTGACTGCAAGCACTGGGAAATCAAATCGAAACTACTAAAATGGCGAGAAAACACAAAAAGACATAAAAACAATATACAATTGCAAATCTGATGATTCTTTAACCAGGACATTGCTATCTTCTCTATCTTCTCCACATAAAACAGATCAATATTTTCTTGCAACCCGAAGCGCTGTAAAATTGTCTTGTCCCCAATTGATCAGGTCTCAAGTAACTCTCCAATCACCAAGACTTCCCTTTCCAAAGGCAGTGAATTGAGAGGTTCTTAGTCCTGTTTCTCTAAACACCTGCTGATGTCTTGCAAATTGAAAGACCTCTTCTATTTTGTAGCAAACCCCAAAACCCATGTTATCTGCTAGAGTCTGCCTTCCATGTACCAGTATTTTATATTTTTACTACTCCAGGTTCCTTTATTCATTAAGTGGATGAAAAGTGAAACATACTTTGTTATCTGCCACCACTCACCTGTCAAACCTGATCAATGACTTGACAATACCATGACTTTTGTCATTCTCTCCTTAAATGAGTAACCAGAATTTAATCTGGAACCATTTCTCAAGTATGCACGGCCAGTGTATATGTATCTGTACTGTACGGCAACAGCCATATATGATCTGTTTGAAGTCTTGTTTCAAAACTCCTCAGCAAAGAACCCTCATATTTCTATGGCGATGAAGATGCTGGCATGGCTGAAATGTCCCATGGACCTTTGCATGAGAAAGAGGAAGGGATCATTCCAGGGCTATTCGACGGCAAGCATTATTTATAAATCTATAATTGCAACTACTCACCGGAAAACATCCTTTACCACGAAACCATTACCACGCGGTATGTTTACATCGTGGTTTTAACAAAGCAAGTCGTTACATCGAGTTGCACTGGAGGGCGCTCTAGACTAAGGAATAGTGTGAATTACTATTCCAACACCTTCCCTACTGTACGTAGACTGGAGTTGGAATAGTAATTCACACTATTCTTAAGTCCATCGTCCTTCAGTGCAAGTCGATGCAAACGACTTGCGTTGTCAAAACCGCGATGTAACATACCGAGTTGTGATGGTACGTGTTGTATCATCATACATCCCTCCTCACCACACTTAAAAAGAGAACATGATCACCTCATTCCTATTCATGGCCTACTGTATAGATAGTCCCTGAAAAGAATACATTAAATTAATGATCACTGCCGTTATCTTGCTCCCCAAATCCATCTCCAATGCCTGGATCACCGCTCGTGCAAATATCCTGGCTTCTCTCAAAACCAATAACGGCACGAGAACAAGACCACGAGCCAGCTGGCATACAGAAGAGCTCGGGCTCACCGAATGCCACAAGAAGCAACTTAAATGCAGATGGATATATAGTCAGAAACAACACAGACAATAGCACCTACAAACCCATCCTCAGACGCTATCCCCATCGGCAAATCAGAGCCACCAAAAGCTTGGTGCTCACTCACTATAGCAACAGCAGCACCAATAATGCCCAGGAAATATTTGCCATAGTGAAAGACTTCACCTGTCCGGCAGCAAGTTCCACCAGGATAACCCCCTCTCAGCACATCTGCACCCAGCGGTCCCTATTCTTCACCAACAAAACTACCACAATCTCAAAAAACGTTGATCAAAAACCTGACCATTCCACCCTTGCAGCCATCCTGCTCATTCTCTGCCCGCACCCAGAGGACCATCATGACCACCTGGCCCACCATCACTACTCATGTATCCACAACGACAATTCAGTCCATACATTCTGGAGCACCCTCGGACCACTGTCCTGACTCTGTCTTCATCAAAGGACTGGATCCCATCAACGCAGCCCTCATCCCAGTCCTCAGTGACTCCATCATCATAGCCACTGACCCAGAGGCCTGGAAATACTGTACCCTCCTCAAGAAATCCTCAGCAGACCCAAAGACTCTAGACAACCACAGGCCTAGCTCCCTGCTAACCTAACCGGCAAAAATAATGAAAAAGATGATAAACAAATACCTAGCCACCCACCTCACTGACCACCACCAACTCAACACCACTCTATCCAGGTTCACTCCAGTACAGTGAATACCCTCGTTGCCGTCACAGATGATGTCCAACCTGATCATGGATAGAGGGGGCATTGCGGCCCTCGCCACCGTCTTCTACACCATCCTTGTCCAACTACTGCATGAAGCCGGCATACAAGTTCTTGTACTTTGCTGGATTTGCTCCTTCCTGACAGGCCACACACAGTCAGTCAACCTGGCCCCCCTCTTCTCCTGCACCATCAACCTCATCTGCGGAATTTCACAAGAAAACCCACTCAACCCCACTCTTTTTAACGTCTACATGACCCCACTTGATCATCTACGCCTATGTAATCAACATATATCCTATGCTGAGGGCACCCAGGTCAAGCTCTCCCTCTGTGACAAGGTACCAGTCTCCCAGAACAATTTATCCATCTGCATGACTGAAGTCTCCAGATGGATGAAAAACAACTGTCTCAAACTCAACCCAGACTAAATGGAAGTAGTAATCTTTATAAAGACGCCTCATTCTGGGACTCCACCTGGTGGCCTGCCGAAATCGGACCCACACCCCTCTCAGCAACCAATGTAAATAACCTCGGAATAGTAATCAGCAGCCAACTCACCTTGACTGGTCAAGTTAACAGTCTTCGTCTCCTATTTCCACACACTAAAGATGCTCAAGAAGATCTTCAAATGTGTTCCCACCAATACTCGCAGAACCATCACCCAAGACCTCATCACCAGCAAGCTGGTCTACGGCAACACCCTCTATGCTGGAATATTTGATTTCTTGTAGAATTTAAGAACAAAGGAGGGAGCTCTTATGTGCAGAGGCAGGGAGTGGCAGCGCTATTATTTACATTCTTTAAAAAACAAGCATTGGCAAAGCCAATAGGTCACGCCTATGGAAGAGCTATTGGCTTTGCCAATCTGTTTAGCCATGTTGTACACCAGCGTGGCTGTTGTTCACCATGGCTAAAGGTTAGTGATGTAGAGGAGCATGGTATGGAGTGTCGTAGAGTGGAATGATGAAGAGTGGAGTAGAGTGTTGTAAAGTAGAGTGGCAGAGAGTGTTGTGGATTGGAGTGGCATAGCGTGGAGTTGAGAAGAGTGGCATATACTAGAGTGGCATTGAGCAGAGTGAAGTGGTCTAGAGTGCATTGGTGTAGAGTGTTGCAGAGTATAGAGGAGTAGAGTGCAATGGCATTGAGTGCAGTGGAATTGAACTCAGTGGTGTACAATGCAGCATTGTAGAATGTAGTGGCATAGATTAGAGTGCTGCATAGAAGAGTGCAGTTGCGCAGAGTGGAGTGATGCAGAGTGGAGAGGCGAAGAGTGGAGTGGCAAAAAGTAGAGTATATTAGAGTGGCATAGAGTGCACTGGAATTGAACTCAGTGGTGTACAATGCAGCATTGTAGAATGTAGTGGCATAGATTAGAGTGGTGCATAGAAGAGTGCAGTTGCGCAGAGTGGAGTGATGCAGAGTGGAGAGGCGAAGAGTGGAGTGGCAAAAAGTAGAGTATATTAGAGTGGCATTGAGTGCAGTGGAATTGAACTCAGTGGTGTACAATGCAGCATTGTAGAATGTAGTGGCATAGATTAGAGTGGTGCATAGAAGAGTGCAGTTGCGCAGAGTGGAGTGATGCAGAGTGGAGAGGCGAAGAGTGGAGTGGCAAAAAGTAGAGTATATTAGAGTGGCATAGAGTGCACTGGAATTGAACTCAGTGGTGTACAATGCAGCATTGTAGAATGCAGTGGCATAGATTAGAGTGGTGCATAGAAGAGTGCAGTTGCGCAGAGTGGAGTGATGCAGAGTGGAGAGGCGAAGAGTGGAGTGGCAAAAAGTAGAATATATTAGAGTGGCATAGAGTGCAGTGGAATTGAGTGCAGTGACGTAGAGTAGAGAGTTGCAGAGGGCAGTGCACAAAGTAGATTTGAGTGCCAGAGAGTGCCATGGCATAGAGGGTAGAGTTGAATGTGGTAACTGGACATAATATCGACTACATAATATCGAATGGACAAAATATCGACGGAAAAATATCGACATTAACAAAATATCGACTATAGGAATATCGTTGAAAAAAATATCGACTGCAAAAATGACCCAAAAATATCGAATACAAAAATATCGACTTAAAAATATCGACTAGACAAAATATCGAAATATAGTGAAAGTAAAAAATATCGAGAAAATGTTAGAAAATATTGATTTTATAAAATAATATATATATAATATATAAATAAATAGTACCAAATGTTTAGGAGCGGGTTGTGGGTTTATAGGGGAATAGGGTGGGAAGTAATTTAATAATAATTAATTAGTTAATATATGTGTGGTAATTGTTTTTATTAGATTTTAATTGGTTATTAATTAATATTAATTAGTTAATTGTTTAATTGATTAATTAGCATATAATTTAATTGATTAATTGATTAATTGATTATTAATAATTAATATTTTAAAAAAAAATTTGTATATGATTTTCATTGATACATTGGTTATTAATTAAGAATAATTAGTTATTTATTAGATTAAGAATTAGTATATTATTTACATTTATTAATTGCTAACACATGAATTATAATTAGTTAATGATGTAATTAATATATTGCATATCATTTAAATAAATTAATTGGTAATTAATTTATAATAATGACTTTATTACATTAATTATATACATTTAAATGTAATGTGTTAATTAATGTTGATGTTAATTAATTAATTGGAATTAAACAATATTAATTATTCTAAATTATTATTATAGCTAATGTGATAATATATTTTATAATAGTTTTTTGAAAAATATTTGTTTTTTGTATATATTTATGTTTAATGTTGTGTTCATTATTATTTATAGTGTTCTGGCTTAGTTTCATAGTTTTTGTTATAGGTTAATTGTTTAGGGTTCAGGGTAATTTTGGTAGTCGTGAGTGAAGGTGTATTTAGTGGGATTTGGGAAGTTTTTAAGTTTGTGGGTAAATGGGTATTTTTGAGGTTGAGGGTCAGTTTTCTGTACTTGTGTAAAGGGCTATTTGTAGAGTTCAGGGTCAGTTTTAAGTTTGTAGGTAAAGGGGTATTTGTAGGGGTCAGGGTCAGTTTTCAGTTTGTGGGTAAAGGAGTTTTTTGGAAGTTCAGGGTTAGTTTTCAGGTTGTGGGTGTAGGGGTATTTGTAGGGTTCAGGGTCAGTTTTCAGTTTGTTGGGAAAGGAGTATTTGTAGGGTTCAGGGTCAGTTTGTAGTTTGTGGGTAAAGGGGTATTTGTAGGGTTCAGGGTCAGTTTTCAGTTTGTTGGGAAAGGAGTATTTGTAGGGTTCAGGGTCAGTTTTCAGTTTGTGGGTGTAGGGGTATTTGTAGGGTTCAGGGTCAGTTTTCAGTTTGTTGGGAAAGGAGTATTTGTAGGGTTCAGGGTCAGTTTTCAGTTTGTTGGGAAAGGAGTATTTGTAGGGTTCAGGGTCAGTTTGTAGTTTGTGGGTAAAGGGGTATTTGTAGGGTTCAGAGTCAGTTTTCAGTTTGTTGGGAAAGGAGTATTTGTAGGGTTCAGGGTCAGTTTTCAGTTTGTTGGGAAAGGAGTATTTGTAGGGTTCAGGGTCAGTTTTCAGTTTGTGGGTAAAGGGGTATTTGTAGGGTTCAGGGTCAGTTTTGAGTTTGTTGGGAAAGGAGTATTTGTAGGGTTCAGGGTCAGTTTTCAGTTTGTGGGTGTAGGGGTATTTGTAGGGTTCAGGGTCAGTTTTCAGTTTGTTGGGAAAGGAGTATTTGTAGGGTTCATGGTCAGTTTTCAGTTTGTGGTTGTAGGGGTATTTGTAGGGTTCAGGGTCAGTTTTCAGTTTGTGGGTAAAGGGGTATTTGTAGAGTTCAGGGTCAGTTTTCAGTTTGTTGGGAAAGGAGTATTTGTAGGGTTCAGGGTCAGTTTTCAGTTTGTTGGGAAAGGAGTATTTGTAGGGTTCAGGGTCAGTTTTTGGTTTGTGGGTAAAGGGGTTTTTGTAGGGTTCAGGGTCAGTTTTCAGTTTGTGGGTAAAGGAGTATTTGTAGGGTTCTGGGTCAGTTTTTAGTTTGTGGGTAAAGGGGTATTTGTAGGGTTCAGGGTCAGTTTTCAGTTTGTTGATAAAGGGGTATTTGTAGTGTTCTGGGTCAGTTTTGGCCTTTAGGGTCAAGGGGTCTTTTTAGTGTTTTGGGACAATTTTGGGTATTTTAGAGTGCTGATGTATAGTTTAACTTAACAGTGATACATTAAATTTATTACACGAAAATAGATATTATTATAACTTTACATTAGTATACTTTATTTACATAAAAACAATTTATGTATTAGCATGTTTCCAGACAGTAGCTAGAGTTGAGTTGGAATTCTAATTATTAATTGGTTGGTGTCCAGCAACATCAGTAATATTACCAACACTGGAGTTGGATTAATAAAAATACATTGGTTAGTCTCCACCACATTTTATGGTATTACCTTGAGTGTAGTAGGAATAGTAAAATATTTTTTGCTAGTGTCCTGCAGCTTCTATGATTTTAGATTGACTGGAGTAGTAACAATACATATAAAATTGGTCAGTGTGCAGCACATTTGTATAAATTTGTTCATTACTGTATTTTAATAATAAATAATTATGCAACATAGATGTTTTCAAATTAGTTTATTAAACAATTTTTAATTTTTTTATTGTGTACTACAATAAAATCACAAACAAATATAACATCACATTTTTTTTTACTTTTATTATTCACACAATAACATATTTACATTTATATACATGTGGTAAATGTAAACAATAATTTGGATTACTAGATTCTTTCTGTAAATTTTACATATTCCCATCAGTCATTTACAATTTAAAGTATTTATATAGAAATAAATTAAACAATGATTTGTTATATATTTCTTACATTAATATTTAATAATGTTAATATTAAATATTAATATAATAAAATATATCATACATATTTCTTTTTAACAAGTAACATGACTATTATTACATTTCTTAGGATAAATTGAAAAACCAAAATAAATTTTCTTGGTGTATATTTTACACAATGTTGTTTTTACATAAAACATATAAATTGCTTTGGTTATAAAGTTTATAATTGTATAGGGAAACAATATGTTTAATTATAATATCTGGTATTTATCAAATATTAGTAAAGCAATTATATAATTTTGTTATAATTAGAAATAATTATATAATATTTTTTTAATAATTAATAAAAATAATAATTATTTTAATAATTATTATTATTATTAATTAATAAACATAAACATTCATTGATTATTAACAAAAATATATATATTCACAGATAAAATAGAGACTTTTTTCAGGGCATTCTTTATGTACTAAATGGTTCTACTTGTTATATTAATAATAATAAATAAGTTATATTATTTATCATTATTAATTATTCCCATAAACATTTATAATGTTTTATAAAAATTATACACAAAATTATTCATATAAATATACAGAATAACTAAATATTACATCTTTTATTCAAAGTTTTACATAATTATTTTATATTATTAATATATAATACATATTATATATTAATTTATATTAAATATAGTATTTTTTGTTAATAAAGGAAAATTGTCATGAGTATAGTGTATTCATTTGTTACATTATACATGTGTATGTATTATATATTTTTTATTTCACATTGTTTATTCTATTATCCTTTTACACAAATGGGTTAAGGGGACTACTTTTTTACCGCGTAAGGTTATTGCGCTCCATTCAGGACTGGAGAAGCTCGCGGTTGGGAGTTGCTTCGCGTGGAGAGAGGTAAGGTTATTTTTTATTACAAATTATAAGTAAGTGGTCATGTTTGAGGGTGTAATCAAAGTCTGTAGTGTTTTTTGGTGTATGTATTATTAGTTTAAGTAGCGTTTGGGTGAAAAGTCTGCGTTATAGATGTGTCGTGCTTTTTTTCCTTCAAGTGTAATTTTAAGTGTTCGGAAATGTCTTCTTACATAGTTAATGTTAATTGTTAGTATATTTACAAATGTGAAGGGGGTATTTGTGGGTGGCTTTCGTTATGTATGTTATTTTACAGGTTTCGGTTCCTCGCATGAAAACTACATGGAAGGAAGCGTGTTTTTTAACGGAGAAACAAATGTTTAAGTTATTATGCTTATATTTTGACTTTTATCTCCTATTTTTCGGGTTTGCCTGGAGCGGTTTTTTCACTTTTAAAATCTTTTTCGGGTTTTTTGGAGGGTTTCGAATCGGATTGATACTTTGATATGCGTGACCGTTTTTTTTAAATTGTGTGTATATAACTTTAAATCCTAACGTGTACACACTACTGTTTTCGGGATTTCCTGGAGCGTTTTTTTACGTTTTATAATTTATTTTCGGGTTTTTGAGGGTTTCCCATATTGGAATAGTAAGATATTGGATTGGATTGTATGGATTGATTTTTCCTTGATTGCGTCTCTCAATTCCAAAAATTGTAAGTATTTATTTTACAATTTTGATTGGGTGGGAAATGTCTATTTCTAATGTTATGTGTATGTTATAAAAAATTATAAACATTGCATATTTGTTACGAATTTTTTAACATATTTTTAAAAATTTTGTCAAACAAATATGTTTTATTTATAATTCTTTATATATGTTTATGACATGTTATTTTTATTAGTATTGTAAGAAGACATTCGTATATTTACTTGACATTTTTATAGAAGACTTTTTGCTATTATTGCCAGGTATTCTAAACCTCTAGTTGTAGGGTATAATGTGACTTGACTTTGAAGCAGTCGGAACATTTGTTGGGTTTGTTTAGTGAGTTTGGGCCCTATTTGTGACACTGATTGTTCCATTCTTAGTTCCTGATAGCTTTGTTCTTTTTTCAAAGCTTCAAGAAGGTTGTGGAATGTGGGTTTGCCTTTCTTTGTAGTTGCTTGGAAAGCATTATGCCACCCTTCAACACTGTTGTTTGTTTTCGCCTCCTGGTTTAAAGTACTGAGATAGACATTCCACCAAGGGATTTGGAATTTGGGCTGGCGTCGATGTCCTGATCTGTGCAACCTTCCCACCCAAGTGTCTTCAAAATAGTCTAGCAATGGTGTTAGCTTATCCTCATTCCTCTTATAATATGCGCTGTCAATTAATAAATTGTAATGTTCTGCAACATCTGTAACAGGGACGTAGGCCAGGGCTATTAACTTTTTAACTTGATAGGCAAAGGTGCTATCTGTAGAGTATAGTACACTTAAAGTAGATTTTTGGAGATGCCTCCATATACTCTGATTAAAATGATAATAGCAACCCTGGATTGCTGTGTGGGGAAATGTTCTCAAAATGCTATTTATCATAGCTAATTCGAAATCAATAATTATTTTTTCGGGAAAATAATTATTGATTTCCGTTTTGAGAACATTTAAAATTTCGGTGTATGTTGTTTGCTGTTTGTTGGGTAGCAAACAGTAAATGAAAGGTATGTTAGAATGATGGTATAAACCGTGGATGGAATACAGTTGGTAAAAAGGTTTTGGGCAGGGTTTAAATGTTCCGTCCATCATCCATTGGGGACACTGTTGGATTTTTCGTAAATTACTTGCAGTTGCAAACATAATTATTCTGTTTGTACTGCTTTCATTATCAAAAAGAATAAATTTATCTTTATTGTGTGTGATGGACATTTCGGGTGAAATAATAATTTCTTCAAAACAAGTTGGGTTGGGTTGGGTTGTGCTAGTGAGTCGTTTGGTGCGTGCAATTGTGCGTTTCAGGGAATCAATAGAGGGTAGTTGACCTGAAGCATGGTGAGGTATTTTTACCAGTTCTTCTTTAAGTATTTGGGTGGTGGGTTTGTCACTTTGTGTGCTAGCACTTTTAATACTTTCTAAGGCATCTCTAATTTCAATTTCGGTGACATTTGGGGGATGATTATGTTCTCTAGTAAATAGCACATTAGTTTCCTTGGTAGTGGCCCTCCCATAACATTTGTTGGAGTAATATTGTGTACACTTCCAAAAAACCTTTCTACCACTTTGTCTCTCCTGATTATACACATAACCCATGTAGCATAATAGCAATTTATTTTTCTGAGACATGACAAATTCTGCACCTTCAGTCATTTTGATTTACTTGTTCTAGGAAAGAGTAGAAAGAAACAAAATCAGTACACATTTTTTTACTTATGTGGTGCTAACATCATTAGTGATGCATTTATACTTACAGTTAATCAAAGTAGTAGTCACAGAAGCAGAAATGTCTTTTGAATGATGTTCTTGTATGTATGTCTTTATTTGCTGTTGGTATGAAAATATAGAAAAACAACGTTAATGTTTATATATAACAAATGTATTTCCTACTCAAAAGCAGTTGTCATTTTTGTCTACTAGTGCATTTGATGTAAACATTACATATACTTACTTGTTTAAATAGTAGAATAGTAGTAATTGCTGGAGTTCATCAATTTAGTACAGGTATGATCTGTAGAGTAGATAGAAGAAATAAAAGCAAAATATTATAATTTTAATACTGAACCGTTTGGAAATGTAACAGATTTAAACGTATACTAACTTCTAAATATGTCGTTTTCTTTGTTGTAGGTAGAATAGCTGTATGATGTATTCAGAATATCTGTAGAGGAAATATAAAATAGATAAGATGTTGTTAAGAACATAGACTGTGTTATTTTAGGCAGTTTTAGAGAAATGATAAATATACTTACATTTTTTAAAAGGCGATTCTTCTATATTGGTATATTTTGTGTACGATGTTTTCATATGATATGTAGAATAGATGTATGATGTTTTCTGAATATCTGTAGAGGCAATTTAAAATAAATAACATGGTGTTAAGAATATAGTTAGCGTTTTTTGTGCCAACATTTTAGCAAATAACAATTATACTTACATTTTTCTGAAGGGTATTTTTGTGTTTTGTTATAGTTGATTTTGGATTTTTCAAATGATCTATAGGGAAGATGTAAAAAGCAAGATATGTTGTTTAAAAATGTGCATTAATGAAATTGGCCGTTTTATAACAAACACATCTATACTTACATGTGTAATTAGGTTAATTTTATCGTTTTTGCTGTAGAAATAGCACCATTTCTGTATATCTGTAAATATAATGTCAATTAAAAATAAATACTCTTGTAAATTAGTGTTTAAACAAAGCAGTTGGTGTGTAACAGAGAATTATTATATACTTACTATCTGATTTTGCACATGAAGAAATATGACCATGTAATAGGAATTGTGTTGGAGCAGTTTCTATCAGAAAAGTAGGAAGACATGAAAATAAAATAAGTCTAAGAGTTAGGATATGTAAGGAAAATAGTGCACTTCTAATGTAGTTTTCTACTAAAATGCTGTGTTACTTACTTTATTAATTAGCTAGTAAGCTGGATCTTTAAAGATGTTTATTCTGCAGCAAAATCTTCAAAGTGTTGGCATCTACTTTCCAGATAGGTAGCAGCAACAAATGGTAGAATGCATGTAGCCCTTTTATAGTATATGTGTTATGTGTGCTTTGATTTGATTGGTTTTAGGATGTAAGGAAGCATAGTATAGGCTAGTTTAAATTTTTTTAAGTTAATTGGAGTGTTTGTTGATGTGAGAATGGTGGTATGTGGTTGTTCCCGCATTAAAGCAGGTTCGTGTTTAAATGAAATATATTTATATGTGAAAATAAGTAATGAAAATGTTAGTTAAATGCAAATAATAATAGAAAATGATAAAATGCATGTAATAGAATGTATAGTAAATGTGGATTAATAGTAATTTTATGTAAGAAACAGGTATTATATGTGAAATTTTATTTTTTTACTGAGAAATGACTTTTATTGATGATAAAGATGGTATTTTAGAAAGAAAAGTGTGCAAACATGAACTCGATATTATTTTTTTAACGATATTGTGGTAGTCTATATTTTTGTAGTCGATATTTTTGTAGTGTTAGGGCTAATTTCATGTCCAACGATATAATTGTAGTCGATATTTTTTTAAGCGATATTTATGTATTCGATATAGTTAGTACTCGATATTTTTTACTCGATATTTTTGTAGTTTGTGTAATAAGTATAGTAAGTCGATATTTTTGTTGTCGATAATTTGTCAACGATATTTTGGTAAGTCGATAATGTGTCCGTCGATAATATTTCAGTGATCCGTTGAATGTATAGAGTGCAGCAGCGCACTGTGGTGCAGAGTAGAGTAGCATAGAGTGGTGCAGAGTAGAGTATAGTGCCATAGAGTGCAGTCGCCTATAGTGGTGTAGCGTAGAGTAGAGAAGGGCAGAGTAGAGTGCAGGGGAGTTCAGTGGTGGAGAGTGCAGTGTTGCAGAGTAGAGTGTCAGGGTGCAGTAGTGTAGAGTGGAGTAGAGTGGCATAGCGAGAAGTGGCATAGAGTACAGTGTTGTAGTGATGCAGAGTAGAGTGCAGTAGCGCGTATTGCAGTGACATAGAATGCAGTTGTATAGACTACATTGACATAGAGTGCAGTGGTAACAGCAGAGTGCATAGAGTGGAGTGGCGCAGAGTGTAGAGCGGCATAGAGTGCACTGGTATAGAGTACTTTGTTTCAGAGTAGAGTGAAGTGCATTGGCGGAGAGAGTATTATCATAGAGGGCAGTGGCGTAGAGTGCAGTGGTGTAGAGTAGAATTGTGGAGATTAGATTGATGTGGCCTAGAATGGAGTGGTGTAGAGTGCTGTGGAGAAGGGTGGAATGGTGCAGAGTTCAATGCCGTAGAGTGGTGTAAAGTCGAGTGATGCAGAGTTGAGTGCAGTGGTGTAGAATAGAGTGGAGTGATATAGAGTGGAGTATTCATCGTGTGGTAGCGCACAGCAGTTACAGACAACACATTTTCAATTTAAATGACCATTACATTTTCTCCGACATACAGTTTTACTAATAAAACTATGCAGTGCACAGACGAAAATGTGTGGAAATTGCATCACCTAGTGTAATGATTGGTTTTGATCATTTTAAAGTGTTTGATTCCAACACACTTCAGAAACAACAAAAAATGTGCTTCATTTGTGTTACTTACTCATCCTGATATATTCTGAAATACAGTTCATTTAAATGTTGCTGTGTGCTAGAAAAAACTCTATCCTACCCCAAGTGTCCAGTAAGAGTGCCGCTTAAATTCTCTCACTCTGAAGTCAGAGAAAGAAAAGTCAGCAAGCGCCCCTCGGAAGACAACACATGACATTTGACCTGGGTCTTTGAATGCAGAGCAAATGAACAAGATTTACAGGCCTGTTTACAGAAAGGAGGTACTCGGAAGGATATTGTAAATAAGGTTTGGGCATTGGGAAGGTACGAACCTGAGCTGGACAGCCTAAAACAAATAAATCCAGCAAATGGAAAGCAAGTAAATGTGAGTTACAAACCACAAAGCCAATGGCAAGCAGTGGACAGAATGCATTCCTAGGTCAACTTTCTGAATGTCCCGAAGATGTCTTTAGCACCCAGAGAGCTGCACTGTCTGGCAGGCTGCGACTTAAAAAGACTCTGGGTGCTTACGAAAAGTATGGGGTTTCTCATTGGTCAAACGCCTGCGCCCACGGATGTATGACGGTACAACGCGTGGTATTACCACGCGTACCGTTACAACGCAGGTTTTTCAACGCAAGTCGTTACAACGACATGCGTTGGGGGGTGCTGGATAGTGAATAGTTTAATTTACTATTCCAACTCAAGGCCCCGTGGATAGTAGGGAAGGTGTTGGATAGTAAATTAAACTATTCCCTATCCTAGAGCGCCCTCCAGCGAAAGTCGTTGTAACGACTTTTGTTCTAAAACCTGTGTTGTAATGGTACCGAGTTGTTAGAGTTTCGTTGAAAAGGGTGTTCCCCGCGCCCACACCACTTCACTGACATACCTCCTTTTCTGTTTACCTTCAAGGTGCAGATCGCCCCAGTTCAAAAAGTGGCCGTGGACTCAGGTACGTGTTTGGCACGGGCAATATTAGGAATGCTTCCTGCTGAAGTACATGCTCGCCTCTGGCTGTGCTTCCTTTCGGTAGGTCTGTACTCCCCTCCATGCACCCATCCCCCGCAGCTCTCATGAGTGGCTACCCTCACCACAGCACCTTCTGCATGCATGGGCTGCATCTGTCCTGGGCATGGGCGGTGCTGCCGAGGGCATGCCGGTGCAGAGCTTCAGGGGGCGTTCCTTCAGACACAGAAAGGGTGATGGGAGGAATGCTTGCAAATAATGTAAACCATTGGCAAAAGCTCTGGGTAGCAACCCACCGTTCCTCACCCACTGTGCCACTCTAGACCGAGACCTGTCTTACGTAAATCAATACTGACCCTGCTCCTCAGGGGAATAGTCCTGAATTGCCAGGCGAGAGCCCCTCCCGCCAGGTGCACAAGTAACCTCAGAGAGGGAGAGGGAGTAACACGAAGGAGAAAGATGCAGAGGAAATGAAAGAAAGAGGTTTGGGATTAACTCTGCCGCAAGATTGCTATGCCAGGTTCCTAGAGCTATCTCTGTTTCCAGCCACCTACGTGAGCTTCACCGGCTCAGGATGGAGGACCGAATTAAGTTCAAAGCCCTGAGCTATATGCTCAAAATCAAAACAGGTGTGGACCCCCCAATATCTGCAGTCCTTGGTTTATCCCTATGTGCCTTCCCGTTGCCTTCGCTCATCCACTCAAGGGAAATTTTCCGTACCCAGAGTCAGACTATCTCGGATGGGGGGGTCGATCATTCGCCTGTCTTGTCCCTCCTTATGGAACTCCCTCCCTATATCAATTCGCAATAAAACTGTATATATCCAATTCTGCAAATCCTTAAAAACGTGGCTTTTTAACCAAAAATCGTTAAGCTGATATCTGTCCCTTGTTCTGGTTGGCTCCGGGAAACCCTTTTTGGGTAGCAGATGCGCCTTATAAATTAAAAATTAATAATAATCATAATAATAATAATAATGTATAGAGAAAGAAGGTTCTAGACAAGGAAGAGACAGAATGGAGATAATGAAGGAGACAAGAGAAAGGTGAGATGGAAAGAGAAGGGACAAAGCTAGAAAGAGGACATTTCTCTGAATCCTGCATCAATCAGTTGTTAGTGAGCTGTATCTGTGATGCGTGCTGTCATTTGTCACTGGTGTCCCAGGGCCTGTCCAGTTGTAGCAAGGGTGAGCAGACAAGATGTGGGATTGGTTTGGCAGCCCGAGGGCCATCGGGTGTTACCGGGGCCATATTGTGCTAATTTGAGTTTTTTTTCTGCCGGTGCCATAAGACCACCTTACTATTGCACCCAAAACGAAGTACACCTCTTGGCCAGGTAGGCAGTGGGGACTATAGCTCAGAACTTGGCAGAGACAAAAACAAACACCCAATACCAATTCACCAAGTGTGTTTACTACAAAGAAGTACTCACTTTTTCATACAGATAAATATTGTACATGAAAATATAAATGCACATAGAAAAACATCCAGCAATGCAACATAGGCTTTTCACAATAAACCAAACTCTACTCCTTGGCATGATCATAAGTTCTTTTTTCAGTAATCTATCTGGCCCTCCTGACTATCACAGGTCTTCACCATAAACTGTTCTGGCCTGCTGACATCTGATGGTTCATAAAACACATTTCTGCCTACAGGGCTTTGACTATCCTGATAGACCTTCATATAATTTTTCCTGGCAATCTTTCAACAAACGGCCTGCAAGACCCACTTCTTAGCTGTCGCTTGACAGGACAAATGTTCTTCATGGCATTATGTTGTTGGCATCTTTACACTGTGCATGCTCCTATAGTCTTTGGCCAGAGCGGGAAAGAGTAAATATACAGGCGCAAAGGCAATGCATGTGTGCAGGTGAGAAGCACAGGGGTGAGAGGGAGAACCAAGAAGAACAGCAGAGTATTGGTGAGAAGCAAATAAGGGAAACAGTGGAAAAACACATGCACTCTTATAGAGTGCTGAAACAAAAAAGTAGCACTTAAAAAGGCGAGCAGTGTAAGGACACAGTAATGTGTCCATGCTCCAGGGAGGGAAAGCACAGGAAGAGGAAGGAAAGCCCACACAGCTAATGAATAAGAAGCAAGCAAAAGAGAGACAATTGAACCAACCAATGGTAAGGAATGGGCGATCTCAAAACATGGCTGGTAGGTATTTTTCTCTAAAACCCTAACAGTGGTACTTGGGGTTCACAGCTGTGAGATGTGCCCCTCTCACCTGACCCTCACCAAGAGAGTCAATTTTTGCATAGACGGGGAGCAGCTGAAATTGTTGCAGCCCAACTTCTTTCCTGCCTACAGTTAAAATGCCCCATCAAGCCACAGGGCTGGGATGGTCCAGGCTTTCAAACTTGTACAGAGGTGGCACTGTGGGCACCAGCTGTACCCGGATTGATGGCCTCCAAACAGATGTGGGGAGGATTCAATCTGTAAACCTCACCTACTGCATCCAGTAGAAGCAGTTCATAAATAGTATATAGACTCCATGACTACTTCTCATGAGGGAGCAGGACCCGAGGGTTTTGCATGGGAGCCCCCCAGCCACATCCAAGGTCGTGATGGTCATAGAGGTGAAGACTGGTGGGTGGGGCTTCACCATCAAGCTATCCGTAAGGCCTCCATCTTTCACCTGCGCGTCCTCGTTGTACGAATTCTTCAGTCCGGCCAATCTACGACATTCATCCTCAGCGTGCCTAAAAGAGGCTCTCTGCTCCATGCTGAAACAGCTAGGTACCATGGAATGCATACACTCTTAAGATGGAGACAGTGGGCCCGATTCACAGAATTAACTTAAGACAAAATCCTAAACTTACTACTTTTGGTATTCACAGAATGCACTTACTACTTTTGGTATTCACAGAATGGATTTACGACTACTAACTTTGCGTCCACACGCGGGCTGGAGATTCGGAGGCGGAGCTTCCGGCCCAGAGGCAGAGCTTCCGGCCCAGAGGTGGGGATTCCATGGCCAAAATCTCCACCTCTGGGTCGTAAGCCTCGCCTCTGGGCTGGAAGCTCCGCCTCCGAGCCGGAAGCTGCGCCTCCGGGTCAGAAGCTCCGGCCCTAGTGCGGACGTAAAGTTAGTAATCGTAAATCTATTCTGTGAATACCAAAAGTAGTAAGTATAGGATTTTGTCTTAAATTAGTTCTGTGAATTGGGCCCAGAGTGTAAAGTATACTACACAAGCTTTGCCCACTAAGCTAATGCCAATGCAATATTTTGCCCAAGTAATGCTAAAGCGACAATACAACCAAGCCTTACAAGACATCTCCCAGGCTTTACCTGAGTCGTTGGACATGGTGGCTTGGTTCTCTTTGTAATGGCGAATTGTGTCACATTGGTAGACTCCATTGCCAAGATGGGAAATAATACCTTTAATTTTAGACAGCGCTTTGTAATCCGCATTGTGTCCTGAGCACATGATTGTTTGTTACGAAACACACCTTTCATGTTCTTTCAGCCGCTTTCAGTTTCATGGGATGTAATACCGCTTAAATTACTCCAGCAAACAGAGATTTGTCGTTATGTACATCAGATGTTTACAAGTTGCATAACACCTGGCAGATTGATCCGCAATGCAATAATCTTGGCGAAGCATATACTCTTCTAGGGCTGCGCGTCTTTGGGTAAGGTCACACAGAGGTCACATGGTGCTTGTTGAATGTGGATGTGTCCAGACATGCCCTGGGGTGAGTCTTATGGCAGGGTGAAAGGTTTCAGAAAGCAGGTACTATTACCAGTGTGGAGTATGCCAGACCTGCTGAGCTCACCTTGAGCAGAGGGTGTATGGTTGCAGAAAAGAAGGGTTTTGAGTGCCAAGGCTTGTCTGATCCTGCTGGGGCATGGATCTAAAGTAATCAGAGGGTGATGGGTATCTGAAACTGTCTCCCTGTGGTGTTAAAAGTACATTAGGAATTGTCTGGTCTGTGACAAGAAGAGAGGGACAGATCATTAAGAGAACTATCATAAAACCAGAGTGCGGCCGGATTATCGACCCTAGAATATTGATGGGACACAATATTGAAGGTAAAATATGTTTTAAAGATAAATAGGTAAGTCTATGTTTTCTATACCTTACTCCACATAAATGTACATACACTGTGCATATATCTTCAATGTAAGTAGATAGGAATTGTACATTTATACTTCTCTATGCACTTATTTTTAAATATTTTTGTCCCTCGATATTCTATCCTGATATCCTTCTACTTCGATATTCTGGGGATTGAAAGTCAGCAATGAAATTATAATACCTTATTGCCTCCCTGTTTAAGTCTGCTGAAAGAATTGATCAAAACACGTGTTCTCACTTCCTCGCCTCACATTTTGGTGTTGTTTGAAGACCAAAACCAGTGTTATCAGATGATTGCCATGTTGCTGAGGAGTAATGGATAAGGTAATGTGGCTCAAATGGTTAATAGAAGGGTTAAGATAAGAAAACTGCAAACATTCCAGAATTTGGAGGCATGCAAGTAATTTTTAATAACCAGGTTATTCTACATAAATTTCCGCTTCTTGATGTATGGGTTGGAAGAAGAAGTCTCCACTTTTCAAAGACAAAAATAATATTAATGATAAATATTGATACATAAATACTTTGGTCCAAATTATATAAACAAATCACCTTTGTAGCGACAGACAACATCAATCACTTATTCACAATAACCCTTCAAAACTATCAACCCATTCCTTTAATAGTCTTCTAGCAGTCAAAATAATCTATCCAAATAATCACTCATTTAATTTAATTCTCTGCAAGCCGACACCTGTTTCGCTCTTTATTCCACTTTTGCAAGGTTTACTATGTTGACTGTATGCCTTGTCTTATTCATTCAAACAGTCATTCCTATGGATTCTTAATCTTTGCTAATGGACAAATCTCTTGAGTAATTAATGCATGTAATCAGTAATCCTTTGTGAGGTTCAATAATGTGTGTATAAAAATAAGGCTTTAAGACCCATGTTAAGGTCATCAGCAAGAAGATGGTGTTGCATCATGGCCACCTTAAACAGATTAAATATTCAACATGTCTGTGTGGAGCAGGAAAGCATAGAAGGGAGGCATGTTTTTAAAAAGATTAGTGGAATGGAAAGGGAAGCAACGGACAAGCTGGAGGTCGGGAGAGCAACACGGAGAGCGCAGAGGACGAGGGGTGAAAGGTGAAACTATACACAGGGAAGAGGAGGACAGACCAAGAAAATGCATGCACTCTCTTCGAGTGCTAAAAGAATAAAAAGAATATTAGTTTCATGAATGAAAGCAGGGGAAGGATACAAGGCATCAAAGAAGAACACGGTAAAGAAGAAATGCTTCAAAGGCGGGACAACCAAAGAATAGGGAGGAAAGCCATTGAATAAGAAGCAGGTAAATAAGATAGACAAGCGAGCCATCCAATCAAGAGTGAAGGGGTTGAACCAAAGCCCACTACATGTACATATTTTATTGTATTGGAAACAATAGGTCTTCCATATCAGACAAAGGAAAGCTGTCTGTAAGCGAGCACTAACTAGACAGACCCACCCCAGGATATTGCAGCATAGATTAGAAAATTTAACAGCACATAAAAATGAAATTTTGGAGCATAAAAACGGAATCTTTGTTGCATTTTTGTCAGCACTTTATTTTACCAAATTTTTTTCAATTTTCATACTTTTTGAGAGGGTGACATAGGTTTGAAAAGTGGTTGACCTCATTTAAGCCAATAAGGCAATTTGCTTGTTATTATCTGCTTTAATTACAGACGGCCCCGGGGGGCCTCTGCACGCACCTTTGGCAGGTGGCCTGCTTTTTTTTTTAACAAATGACCATGCAGGTCCACTGGCTTCCCATTGAGAGGCAGGCCCTTTTATTTTCTCAAATGTTTGCCCTTTCGGCCTACCAGAGTCCCATGGGTGGCGTCCCAATTGCTCGTTTTTGTCCCCCACCCTATTTTGCAAATGCCCGGTGGTGGTGGGTGGTGGTGGGGTGATGACCAGGGCCTGCAGGCTGACGCTGATGCTTTGGGCACAGAAGGTTCGGTCAGGGCAAAACCTTCCTGCTCTCCTGACGCAGTCTTCTCTCTCCAATGCTCCTCTCATGGGCGACTGGCTCAGGGAGCAAGGCAGGCTCTCAAGTGCATGCGACCTCGCAGCAAGCAGGTGAGGTGTAAATTAACAAACACCTCGCTGCCTGCTGGTCATCCTTTTATTCAGGCCAGTGGCAGAGTTGGTCCCCTAATTAGGGGGATGAAACCTTTGAATTTCGAGGATACTTTTGTTAAAAGTTTTTTTTTTTATAAAAACCAAAAAGTTAGTGTTTTTTAGGTGCAAACCTCTAAATCACAAAATCCCAGTAAAAGCAGATCCCAGACTCACTGCCACTGTGTTTTAAGAGATGAGGATCCAGCTTAGTTCAGGTGGCAGCACCTAATGTACCTATTTTAAGACGTATTTGTCGACGTACCACGCCACAGCCACATCACCCCTCACCTGAGAAACCTGCACTGGCTCACCGTCAACAAGAGGATTTCCTTCAAACTCCTCATCCACGCACACAAGGCAGTCCACAAGTCCGGCCCAGCGTACCTCAACAGACAACTCTTCTTCTACATCCCCAACCGCCAGCTCCGTTCCGCCGACCTCGCCCTCGCCACCGTCCCTCGCATCCGAAGAACAACCACCGGGGGCAGATCCTTCTCCCACCTCGCCGCCAAGACCTGGAACACCCTCCCACTGAGCCTACGACAGACCCAAGACCTGCTCACCTTCAGGAGGCTACTCAAGACCTGGCTGTTCGACCAGTAGCGCCCCCCCCCCCTTTTATCACCCCAGCGCCTTGAGACCCTCACGGGTAAGTAGTGCGCTCTACAAATTCTTGATTGATTGATTGATGCCAAGTACTGTTCTCCTGAATAATGCAAATTACCTTTTTACACTGGGTGGTCTTTGCAAATGTTGATCCAAATTTACAGTGCTACTTTATAAGGGTACATGAGCTTCCTCCATGTCTCCAAGAAAATTACACGTAGGCCCCTAAAACCAATGCTTAAATAGGGCTGGTGGGTGCAGGTTAGGCCCACCAGCACTTATTTTGGGTACCACCACTTTTTTCTCATCATATTTTCACCCAGAACAAAAGAGTGAAAACATAAAAGGTGGAAAAAAGGAGGAAGAGAAGCAAAGCAATAAGTCTTGCATTACTGAATGTTTGAGCTATTGGTGTTGCATTATTATTTGCAACGCCAATAGGTCAAACTTTCAGTAATGCGAGACTTATTGCTTTGCAAATGCTTGTTTAATCTTGATCTTACCTCTGGGTCCCATGACGATCTTCAGTAGGCCAGTGACCTGTAAAAAAGGGCCTTAATGTTCCCCCTCCAGATAACGACATGGGTGGATGCTGCATTTGTTTGTGACGGGAGGGGGCGAGGGTGTGCAAGCTAGGAGTCAAGAATGGTCAGAGCTGGCCAACCAAAAGAATCAATTTGTGATGTCTGCTGGGAGGGAACCAAGCACCAAAAGGTAGGACAGATGCACAATATTAACCAACCAGAGAAAAGGAATTCTAAAAAGCAGCCCAATTAACCAACCAAAAGCGGTGGGCGCGTCTTAAGTCCCCGACGCCCATATACCGAATACTCAAGAACAAAAGAGGTTTGGCTTAAGCGCAGTAAGGCTACGCCACGTTAGCAAACAACAAAACAAGTGCCAATACTGCTCAATTCTTTTCTCTGACACAACTCAAGATGAGTAACACGTCCTCATCTTAATAGACCACTCTTTCAGTCCTGAAATGTATCACAAAAAATGTATGTTTATTTTTACATTTGTTTTTGAAATTTTAGTATTTCTTTTTATATTTTATACATCAGACAATAAAGGTTTTGATTCTCTATTCAAAGCAACTACTTCCTTCCTACAATTGGAGGGAGTGAAGAGCTCCTACTACTAAAAACCATGTGCGAATATATACATTGGGGTGTGAGAAGGCATGTGCAGACAGTGCAAAAAGGACTTCCAAACTGAACAGCTTCACTTCAAACTCATTCATCAGAATCATACAACCAACATAGTTACACCATACGAACAACACAAGAAACAAACAGTTGTCGAATGAAACTTTGAAGAAAAAGAAGAACTGAAGGTAATCGCGTTCGTCCTGTTGTTAAACCTTCTTTTAGTCCAGTTCCATAAACGCACCGCTATAAGTATTTAGACCGGGATTCCTTCCTTGCCAACAGAGCTACCTTTTTAATTCCGGACTCAACGTCCTACAGTTAGTAAATGATATTAATGAAATGAGTCCAGCAAGCTCAATAGGTGGAGGTCCTTCCATGTATTACGATTTTTTGCATCCTATAACACGAAAAATCGACCACCCGTCATACATGACAACAATTCTTTGCACCAACAAGTTCGACATAAATGAATTAAATGAGGCATTTTTGCATTTCTCCAACAGAAATGAATTGAATAATTACTGTTTGATCATCAAACGAAACTGGCATTTGGATTAATTAACAGGAGAACCAGCGCACTGGTCACATAAAAGTGAGTAATTTCCACCAATAAAAGAGAACCCCCGCCCCCACTGTTTGGAGAATAACAAACTAAAAGACTGACATGGCCCCCCCCTTTCTGCCTACAGTTTCTCCGCTGACAAGACCTGAAGCAAGCCCAACAGGTACTGCATGAATGTATGCTGGTCTGAATGTTAAGTTGAGAGTCGCTTAGCTGTTCACACTGACTGAATGTCCTTTTGGATCTTATGTCTTTCAGATATGTTTCTGTCTTGGTCCTGAAGAGAATCCCATGAATCTAAGGGATTCAAAATGCGTCGACCCCCTTTCTTAGTTGACCTAGGTTTTCTCGATTTTTTCTTGTCCTCTTTTAGGCCAATCATTGTTGTAAATAGCCTGAATGGATTGAGTTTATGGTGGCCTAATTTACTTATTGTGATAAAAAGTTGTTAGTAATTATCGTTGTATCCTTAGCTTAAGAAATGATACAAGCTTAGGGATATCTTTTCACACACAACTATCACTACCCCTCACTGTTTGTTTCTTGTGTTGTTCGTATGGTGTAACTATGTTGGTTGTATGATTCTGATGAATGAGTTTGAAGTGAAGCTGTTCAGTTTGGAAGTCCTTTTTGCACTGTCTGCACATGCCTTCTCACACCCCAATGTATATATTCACACATGGTTTTTAGTAGTAGGAGCTCTTCACTCCCTCCAATTGTAGGAAAGAAGTAGTTGCTTTGAATAGAGAATCAAAGCCTTTATTGTCTGATGTATAAAATATAAAAAAATACTAAAATTTCAAGAACAAATGTAAAAATAAACATACATTTTTTGTGATACATTTCAGGACTGAAAGAGTGGTCTATGAAGATGAAGACGTGGTACTCATCTTGAGTTGTGTCAGAGAAAATAATTGAGCAGTATTGGCACTTGTTTTGTTGTTTGCATATACCGAATACAGCATGCCTCGCAGACAGCGCCTGCGCTGCCCAGGCTTTACTTGAAAAGGAGGGAGGAAGCAGAGATGAAAAAGAACTTCAGAGAATGATATATATAGGGACAGGGGTTTCTGGTAGTGGATGAAAGAAGCTTGAGATGGAAGTAAGACTATGGCTCAGATTACAAGTATAGACAATTTTTAGCGCACTTGATAAATAACAATAACGCAGAGTACGTTATTGATCAGGTGCAATAAATAGCACCTACAATGAGCTTATGGGGAATAACGTGCGAGAGTTGGTGTTTAATGCACCAAAATCAGCATGATACGGTAAATACAGTGCGCTTTTCCCTTTTAAATTTCGGCAGGTTTGACCTGCCGAAATGTAAATAGCCTTTAGGTATTTAAGGCATCCGATAATTATCGGATTAATTAAATATCTCTTAACTTGTACCTCCAACCTGTGCGTAAACAAGGGTACACCAACCACATCATAATCAGGCTTAATAGTCAATATAAGTGCTGAGGGTCTCATCAGGAGGCAGCTTTCACCAGCCCATTTCTCCTGTTAGCACCACCTAAAACAGAACCAACTGCAAACAGAGTGGTAAGAGGATGTGGCATGATGGCCAGAGCTGCCGACTTCAAAGCTGGGGAACCCGGTTTGAGTCTCGGCTCAACATCCTGTGATTCTGGGCAAATCACTTAATCTCCCCGTACCTACCATCAATTAATGTGTCCTGTAGCAGTGCTCCGGAAAATCGCCGTTGTTGATGATTAAGTGCCTCAGCACTGGGGCTCAGATTAAGCACTGTTTGCAGTGCATGACTGAGGTTTATGAGCAAAACGTTGGGCCCCAGAAGTTATTGCTTCACGAACTAAGCCCTGCCCAAACTCAATGAAACCAAAATCTATGTTGAAAAAAGCTGAAATTATTATAATTTTTGTGAAGACATCTAGAACTTGCATAGGCCGGTTCTGTCGTGTATAATTTAGGAAGTGCTACATATCTACCAGGGTGCAGGTTCCCAGAAATTGATTGAGAAGTAGGTGATTCTCAACTTTTCATTCCGCGTTTGCATACGTATCTTACCAATCCTGATTATTTAATGCATCTGAAGGAGGAGATCTGAGAGGTGTCCTGCTGCTCATTGACATCTTTGGGATTTGATTCCCTGAGCACCCCTGCAGTAGTTGCTTTACCCTCCTCAGCCAGCTGGGTTGGACCCTGGGAACAGGGTACGGTTTACAAATCTAGTAAGGTTCCGGTTGTAAGTGAGTGGAGGCTCCTCCGCTATGGTGGAGGAGGTCACCCCACTGCTCTCGGAGGAGTGTAAAAGGAAAAATAAAATGATAGTGACAGAAGTTATTATAATTTTATTTTTAGTATTTTCCAGCCAGGTTAGGGCAGGGCCGGGTTCCCATGACGTTGAGGGAGGAGGAGTGGTTGCTGCTGCATGAAGTGCGCATGACGGTTTGACCTGCCGGTCTTGGGCTGTCCAAACAGTCATGAGCACTTTGCATCATCTCCACTGGACTGTACTGCACAGCCTGGTTGGAGAACATGCACAGGCTCCCACTGCCTGTTTGAGCGCCAAACCACAACACTCAGACCAATCACGATGCTGCTGTCATGGTGACTTTAAACTGTAGGGGTTACGTCCGTTTCGGGGGCCCGGTAGGACGTGCAATATTTTTTCAAAAAGGATTACCCGGCCACCAGTTTTGGAACTGCTAATTACTCATGCAGATTTGGAAATACAACGCATCACGTCATTGCATTTTACTTTCACAGTTGTATTGATTCAACTTGATTTCAAACATCCTTTCATTTTTTTTTAAAGCATGAAAAGAAAAACATTTCATTCATTTATACATTCCTCATGAATAAATGTTAATATACACATAAAAAACTGGACAGTTCAAAAACTTAAACATGACGACAATCAATTCAAATCTAACGATTAATTCAAACAATTACACCAGTCGGTGATTCAAACAATGCTTGTAAGCGCTATGACATTAAGTATTGTTCAGTTCGTTGAGCACTTCAAACAGGAATACTGCGGGGACAACTTTCTCTGGAAGTGATTTGCTCTCGGGGTATATTTCATGTAGTGGCACTAGTGCTCTAGAGAGGGTGCCACTACATGAAATATACCCCGAGAGCAAATCACTTCCAGAGAAAGTTGTCCCCGGATCTCCAGAGATTGTCGTCATGTTTAAGTTTTTGAATTGTCCAGTTTTTTATGTGTTTATTAACATTTATTCATGAGGAATGTATAAATGAATGAAATGTGTATTCTTTTCATGCTTTAAAAAAAAATGAAAGGATGTTTGAAATCAAGTTGAATCAATACAACTGTGAAAGTAAAATGCAATGACGTGATGCGTTGTATTTCCAAATCTGCATGAGTAATTAGCTGTCATGGTGACAGCAGTGTCGTGATTGTCTTAGGGGAGCCTGGGTGCTGCCTGGATTCAGCAGAACATCGAGGACAAAGAAGAGACAGGTGACGAGCAGGTACGCCTTTTTCTTCCTTTCTAACCCACCCTCCCCGCCCACCATAAGCCGCCACTAGTGTGAGGTGTTTACCACACAGAGGAGACAATGTTTCTTTGGAGTGGGGCATTTACTGGGTTTGTTACGTCTATCCTATTGCACGTTTTTCCATTGGAAATGATGCAGAGTATGTAGTTTGGTGTTGAGAGCACAGCATTCAGCATGATTTGTTTTTTTCGGGCCTTTTCACCTGATTAGTTTCATAAGGTTTAGCACAACTCAGAATTCTGATTCTTGAACGATCTCCTGCTTGCACAGGGCTTGGGTCTTAGCTGCTAGTGTGCAATCAGGTGCTATTTATCGCACCCTTTAAATGCCAATCCCTGATGATTGGAATGTATCAGATGTGCAAACGTGTAAAACATTTGCACATCTGCATGCAGTGATGTGGATTTCCTCACCAAAATCCATATGTCCCGCAGTGGCGGCTGGTGACATTTTAACGTGGTGAGGCGTAACAATGTTTACATACTGCACTGCGGCGAGCGTGCGTAGCGAGCGGAATGTGAACAACCTAATGGTGGTTTGGGGGGATTCTCTCCCCAAGAAAATTTTGCTAAAAGAGTGGACAAACGGTGCATTTTGAAGCAAATTTGAGGAAGCAGGAAGGTTATTAAAGCAATTCATTCTGGGCCTGATAAACATAGATCGGTCACTGCACCTCCCCTCCCCTCGTACCTTCACCCAGCTCCACAGAGACCCATGCTCACTCACAGGTGTACACACACCTCTCTACTGGGGATTGCAAAGTAGACAGACAAAATACACAACTAACAAGCAAGCACATCTCATTCTTGAAACTGTAAAGCAGAGACACCCAAATGGATCTTATAATAGGAATTATAATACAGCAAAAAGTCAGACATTCAGCCTCCTGCCTCCTTCCATCTCACTCCTGACTCTTGCCTCTCCTCTTGGTTGGTGTACCTCCTTTCTCTGTGTCTTATTTACCCTCTCACACCCTTGGAATGCTTGTGCCACCTGCCTTCGCTATGCCGGCTGCAACAGGGGCAGTGCCAGCTCTAGGCCATCCCTTGACCCCCCGTTTCCTTCGCAGGCATCATGGGCTTTCCCTGAATGTCTTTGCCACCCCTTCCCTGCAGGGACCCTGCTGATTTATGGCCACAGTGATTTGAATTTGCTTAAATATTTTACTGTCCTACCTGCGCACATTTGGTAATTATGTTTTTGAACTGACTCAGGCAGTTTGTCCACATCTGGGAATATTCACTGCCGGGCTTCATGATTATTATTTTAACTAATTTCCAATTTCTCAATGATAATAAACACGTTAACACAATATATAGCAACAGATTAAAAAGCGTATGTAAATGTAACATCATTAGCAAGGCATGCTCGTTCATCTAGGTCAGTACCAATGTGTGTTGCAGTCAGTATTCACAGAGCTTTGTGTGCACAATTAATTGTCAACATTTAACGTTTGTGCTTTTGGCATGAACTGGGGGCTTGAGAGGCAAGTATCAAACACACACACACACAAACACACACTTTACTACTTCCTCCCTCCCTCTTTCATACCCATCATAGTCTTTCACTCTCACACATGGTTTTTCTAACACAAACCTGCTCTCTCTCACACACACGCGCACGCACCTTACCCTCACCCCCTCCTACTCTCACACACGCAAAATGCTTTCTCTCTCTCTCTCTCTCTCTCTCTCTCTCTCTCTCTCTCACACACACACACACTTAACTCTTACCCTCCCTTTCTAACCAGTAAACACTCCCTCTCTCTGTCTTTCTCTATCTGTGTATCTGGCCTGCAGGATTCTTTAGAGAACTGTACACAAATTAGAAATAAATACACCTCTATCACTGATACCTAAACACAAACGCGTGGAAAAGAACCCTTTGTAATCATGACATGTTTACAGCTGTGTAAAAATTTGTTCAGAAAAGGGAACTTTCTCCAGGAGCTGATAGAGGCTTTTCACTTTTTTTTCCTTTGCACATAATTTTACCATTTCACAATCCCCCTGGGCTGCTGGAGACACTAACTCCACCCTACATGGGTTCGGAAATCGAGATTCGCACCTCATCGCATGCTTAAGCAGCGAGCGTGCAACTTACTTAACAATCAATCCTGCTGGTGGCCACCATTTATCATCCGGATTCCGAGCCCGCCATGTAAACGCACGCCCCTCAAATTAATTGAGCACGTGAGATATGTGAAGCCCAGCTGATCGTACTCACTCACCGTCTGTAGTCGGCATTTCTTTTGCAGTGGGCAACCAGAGCTGCAAACAGACAGATAGGCTGTGAGACAGTCGGCTGCAAACCGGCTGCCTCCATTGCATGACAATTTCCCTGTCATTTTCTGGCCTCCTGCAGGACTCTTGTTTTAACCTGTACCATGCTATGAGGCACGGTGCTCCGGTGCTCATGACGAGCTCAGCTCGTCATGAGCCGTGGAACGCTCAGGTGCGGGGAGGATTCCCCTGCTGTGCTAAGCATTCCACGGGAGCCGGTGTACCTGTGACGAGCTGAGCTCGTCATGAGCATGCGGGCGCTGTGCGTGCTCCCTCCCCCGAGCACAGCGGGGGAATTGCCCCCGCAGCGAAGGGGTTAAGGGTCAGCTTCTCTCCGATGAAAATGCAAAGGGGAAGCAGCTATGAGGGATGTTGCATGTGCCTAGGGACGTGTTCGGGATATTTTTCTCCCTTCTCTTCCTCAGGCGGTGCATCTGCCTCTCTATGCAGTCTCAAACTTGTGAATTGTCAATTGTTGGTGCTCTGGCGCGATTATGGCGCTAGCGCTTCTGAAATATTTTAAAACTGATTTTAAAGTGACATTTATTGTTTATATTTACTTACCTAAATGCACTGATTTATTTTCTGCATCCCGCCCTGTTCCATCGCGGCTGGAGCCGTTTGCGTGGAGGGTGAGGCGAGCCGCCATCTTGGGTGGGGCTGGACCGGATTTAGCGGTCTAGTTCCCCCGGGACTGAGGCTACAAAACCAATGTGTATACCGGAGCGCAGCGGGCGCGACGAATGCGCGCCGAAGTCGCGCACAAGTCAAGCCCGTCTGCGCCCGTCCGCGGCAGACCGGGGCCCGGGGCCAGAACCCCTGGTCAAATACTCTCCTACTCCTCCCCAGATTTGCTACAACTTAGACCCTTAGACAACACGGGGCCCGCCTTACCCGCGCATGTTCTAAAGCGTGTCGCTACCCATGGCATCTTGAACCCCGAGCTCATGGCCGAAATTCCCACGCGTCCCAACCCTCCTACTGCTCTTGTACCCCCGCCCGGATCTGAGACAATTTTTAAATGTTATTATCTAAACACCAGGTCCATGGTGAAACATCATATGGACATATTCCTCTTACTTCAGGCTGAGCAACCGGATATTTTACTCCTTACAGAGACCTGGCTTAACGCAGACTCCCTGCCCGACATTTTGGCAGCGGTTCCTTCCAATTATTATATTCTGCACGTGATTAGACCCGCTGATAAAAGGGGCGGGGGAGTTGCTGCGATCATTCTTAAAACTCATAAATTTTCTCTTCTACCGTCTTTCGATCTCACAGGATCTGACAGTATGATCTTTAGAATGGACACTAACAGCGGATCTCTACTTATGGTCCTCATTTACCGTCCTCCTCAAAGTATGCCCACATCCGCTGTATCTTTAGCAGAACATCTTGCCCCTCTAATAATTAGTCATAAGAAAATCGTGCTGCTGGGCGATTTTAACCTTTGGCTGAACTCTACTGAGTTGGTTGGGCAGGCAGCTGCACTGAAGGAAACTCTTTTAGATATGAATCTCATCCAACAGATACACCTCCCTACCCATGAAAAAGGGCACAGCCATGACCAAATTTGGTCACAGAATGTTCCTCTTGTTATTAATTCCATCACCCCCTGCATTTGGTCGGACCACTTTCTGATTGACTTTTCTATTACTATCACTAAGAGCAGAAAACAGCCGTTTCAGAAAGGAGGGAAAGTCAGAATTTGGAAGAATGTTGACATCCCTGCCTTTCTTGACACCTTACCCTCATCCCTTCCCCTTTTAGATCAGGATATCGAAGGGACTGAAGAAGCCTTTTCCAGCTGGCTACTTCAGGCAGCCGATGCTCACGCCCCCTGCTCTAACTTTCCCCGTTCCCGCACCCATGACGCTCACAGGTGGTTTACACCTCATCTGAAAGCTTTAAAGCTTCAAGTTCGTCAAAAGGAGCGGAAGTGGCGAACAGCGTACTCAGAACAGGACAAAGCCAATTACTGCAGGGCGCGAAAGGAGTACCAGAAACTCATTCAGAAACACAAAATTGACCACTTTTCAGAAAAAATCCTTCATTCACGCAACAAATCTAGAGATTTGTTTAACATTGTGGAGAGTCTTAGTGGCAGTGACAGAACCTCTCTAGCTGTGGCTCCCACCCAGGATCTCTGCAATACATTAAACACTTTTTTCTTTAATAAAATTTGCACCATAAAGCAAAGTATCCCCACCATTCCGTCTTCCTCCCTTCTGGCCGATACATACTATAATCCTTCAACTCTGGAATTTTTCCCCCCTATTGATGGTGCCTGCTTATCTAAACTCCTTCTCAAGGTCAAATCTGGCTCCCCTGATGACATCTGTCCCCCATATATTTTGAGAGAAGTGGGAACCACCATCCCCGAGGGCATGCTCTCCATGATGAATGGATCTCTTTCACAGGGTCAAGTCCCTGACAACTTTAAAAAAGCCCTCCTTATTCCTCTGTTAAAAAAAGCTGGGGCTAACCCATTGGACCCACTTAACTATAGGCCCATATCCTTGCTGCCTTACTGCGCCAAACTATTGGAGGCCCATGTCTGTGACAGCATCTCCCAATTCTTGGAAGAATCACAGTATCTTGCGCCTAATCAGGCTGGCTTCCGCCCTTGTCATTCAACTGAAGCAGTTACCGTTTCGGTGCAGAATACTTTGAGGCGGAATGCCGATGAGGGGATCCACCAGGCTCTGGTGCTACTGGACCTTTCGGCTGCGTTCGACACGGTTGACTATACCATCTTGGTCAACCGTGTCGAGCAGGCAGGTCTCAGGGGCTTTGCGCTGAGTTGGATTCGCTCATTTATTACTGGCCGCACTCAATCTGTCAGACTGGGTTCCTTTACAGCCCCCACCATTCCTACCATCTGCGGAGTCCCTCAGGGCTCATCCCTATCACCTCTGCTTTTCAATTTATACTTACGCCCCCTGTTGTACTCTCTCAGGAAAGCCAGAGTAACCATCTTCAACTATGCAGATGACTTGCAGCTCATCTTCCCTTTAAACACCAAGGACTCAGTGGCAGAGTTTCAAAACACCATGTCTCACATCCTGAGTTGGATGAGTTGCAGTCATCTGAAACTCAACCCAGGCAAGACTGAACTGGTCCTGCCTGGGCAGAGTGTACTTAGTTGGAATCCTAGCTTCTGGCCAGTCAGCATGGGAGCCCCACCATCTAAGTCATCCTCAGTTAAGAGCTTAGGAATTTTTCTTAGTGAGGATCTCTCCCTGAAAAGGCAGGTTGGCGCAGTGGTGTCTTCTAGCTTCTTTCAGCTGAAGAAAATCAAGAAAATTGCTTGCTTTTTCTCCTTGGAGGCCCTCACACAGATTGTCATCTCCCTGGTTCTGTCCAGACTGGACTTCTCCAATAGCCTCTATCTCGGGCTCCAGGCTGGAGAGCTAAAGCGCCTCCAGCTGATTCAGAACCAGGCAGCCAGACTTATTCTCAATCTACCTAAAAGGCAGCCTGTTAGATTAGGGCTAAAACAGCTACACTGGCTGCCTGTTGAGCAACGGGTAGCTTTTAAAACCGGGTGTATTTTATTTAAGTCTCTACATGACTCTGGCCCTCTATTTATTAGAGATTTGTTCAATAGATACGATCCCCCCCGCAATCTCCGTTCCATGCATAAATCCCTTCTGATTGTCCCTTCTTACAAGAGGAAACGTCTCGGAGGTTGCTGCTTTGACCACCTTGCAGCCACCTTTTGGAACTCTCTTCCCCTTCATCTCAAAACATGCGATAATATTTTTAGTTTCAGACACTCCCTCAAAACATGGCTTTTTTCCCAAGCGTTCTGCTGAGCCGCTCTTCGCTACTCTTAACTGACGCGTTGTGTTCCTGTCTATAGCGCCATGAAGCCCCCGGGCGTACGAGCGCTTAATAAATACATATCAATATCAATATCAATATCAATTGCCTCCTTGAGGGAAAGTTCCTCTCCCTCGCCCTCTAGTGGCTCATTGGACTATAGATAGTAATGTTGAGTTAGATGGCAATTGAGAAATGATCAACACCTTTCTCCCAGCTCCTAACTCCAGCTGTCCCGTCTGTAAGGTAAATTGGCCAAATCCAGAGCCATATTGTGCAATGTACTAATCAAGCATGACCAATATTTGGAAAGCAGAATTGATTTTTGGGAAAGAGTCCTAGGCACATTGTGTTGGAAACTTCTTACCTCGTGCAGAACGACTGCCCATCTCAGGCAGCCGACATTTGATTCAAACCTTTATTTGACCTGTATAGGTCATAAAAGAATCCACAGAAAAAATGCATAATGCAAATAAGAAAAAATCAACAAGGTACAAATCTGTATCTGTGGGATACAATCTCTAAACAAAACATTTGTAATCTAGTGCAATAAAACCATGCTAATATAAAAAGACTTCATAAGACCTAAAAACATATTCCATCATGAATTAAAAATAAAAAAGAAATGTGACAGAGAGAGAAACATCATACATTTACCCTACCATTGCTTTTCTTGCCTGAGTGGCCGATTTGAACAGGCATTGGCATAGCCAATAGGTCTCGCCTTTGGGACCTTACAAGTGTTTAGTTATCCAGCACAATATCCTTGGTGCAACAACATTAAGTGTTGCATGGCTAAACACTTATAAGGTCCCAAAGGCGAGACCTATTGGCTTTGCCATTGCTTGTTTACTTTTGGAGGGAGGGGTTGTTTAATTTAGGTTTTTGTGAAGCGATGGGGCTCTTCGCTCACCCCACCACTTTCTAAAGCTACCAGCTGCCTCTGTTCTTAACGTTCCTTTCTCCATATATAGCACATATATTAATCCTAAAGATTTCTGAGTTAATTCCTGGTGAATGAACACAGAGATTTTTAGAGTTAACGAATGTGCTGAAGACGCAAAAAGAAACACACAGATCCTTCTGCTTCGACTCAGCGGTAAAAGGATATTGCAATAGGCCCTGGTATATTTCAGTATAAACAAAATGACATTCAGGAAATGCTAATGCACTAAACATGTAATTAATATTGGAGGTTAGTTAGCAGGCTTCGAAGGCTATGGATACCGTTCTCTCACCCACAGACACAAATCCTGCTATTGCCACTTGGTGGCGCTCTTGGAACACGTATGCGATGTGCCACCCATTTCAGCACTCTCATGGTGCGCATGCGTTGTGAGCATCTTTTTGAAAACCAAGAATTGTTTTTTCTCAGATGGTAAATATCGTTTTTTAAACGAATATTACTGATATATAGTAACATTTCAACAATGCGTCCACTCCATACACATTATAAATGTGTCTCACTATTTTAATTTTATCAGTATCTCGACCCACTGTATTATGTCTGCTAGCGGTGGGCGAGGAAACAAATTAACATGGAAAGCCAAGCACAGGGGCATATTTACAAGCCCCTTGCGCCACGTTTACGCCGCTGTTGCGTCACGCATGGCGGCGTAAACGTGGCGCATCCCTGCGAGGCATTTACAACGTGACGCAGGCCCTGCGCCACATGAAACCTGCGTCAGGTTTCATGTGGGCGTGTCCACCCAGGGGGGGGGGGCGTTCCGTCGCAGGAACGCCCGTGAAAAGTGACTCAGTGAAATCTACAAGATTTCACTGAGTTACTTTCCCAACGCTGATGCGTCAAAACCCTGCGCCTGCTTGAAGCAGGCGTAAGGCTTGACGCACCACGTTAGAAATAGGGAAAGTTGGAACAGTGCTGGAGTTGCGTGCCGCACGCAACACAACTTCAGCACTGCGCCAACTTTATGCCTAAGATGCGACACGCATCTGTTTATTCCTGCTTCATGGTGCGCCGCATTGTAAATGCGGCGCATCAAGGGTGGCGCAAGGATGAACTTGCGTGTGGTATCTTTCCTGGCGCATCTCTGCTGATTTGCAGAGATGCGCCAGGCAACGTAAATATGCCCCCAAGGGTCTGGCTTGGCCCTAAGAGCCCGTTCACGAGCCCAGCCATGAAAAGAGTTGACATTTAAATCAACAAACATCATATAAAAATATAATAAAGTCTCTTCAAAATTCAAAAAGTGTATTTCTTAACATGCAAAAGCGTCACATCTCAGTACATCAGAATATACCCCTGCATTTGAACCTTTTCGACGCTGATGACGGAACCGCTCCGTCATCAGCCGCGGTGGCGCTGTGCTGATGACGGAGCGGTTCCGTCATGGCTCGCCCGACGTGCCTATGCGGCGCTGATTTCGCGCCTGTGCGGCGCGTTCTATTGAGCGGGCGGGGCCATGACGGAACCGCTCCGTCATCAGCACAGCTCGTCCGAGGCTGGTGACGGAGCGGTTCCGTCACCAGTGTGTGAGCGCCACGCGCCCCCCCTGCCCCCTTAGTGCTGTGGCGGAATAGCCGCCGCAGAGAAGGTGTTAAACTTAAAAGTAAACACAGCCCTGCCTCCCACCGTGACTACAATCCCAATAGTAAACTAAGATGCAAGTTAGTTGTTGTGAGTATCCTATATGTGGCAGACATTCTTATCATAGATAGAGCAACACTAAAGTCTGTTAAATCAGACACAAGAGGTTTTTGTACAGCGCGCATCCTGAACTCACATATTTAAAGGTGCTGGCATATGTGATAACAAAGAAAAAGGAGGTTCGATTTAATACAGTAGTTGCCTAGGATCCAGTGCTTAATTTGTAAAAAAAAAATTAAGTGCCAGGGCCCTTGTCAGGAGGCCATTGCAGCTTGTACCATCTACTGCCCCTGTTACTGCTGCCAATGACTGTACCAACCCCACTACTAACCATCACACTCCTGCAAATGTGATAATTCAGACTATTGCAGGCCCCACAGCTATAAGAATGGTTGTGAGGCAGGTATTAGTCATTTTAATGCATATTGAATTAATAAACACCTGTTGGTAGGCTCATCTCTAAAGTAGTCATACAGCGCCACCATGTGACGCTGTCTGGAGTGCCCGTTTTTCTTCGGAGCACAGAGGGTGAGAGAAAATATTGAGGCTGTAGCCGTGACTGCCGCGAAAGCACCCGCATGAAGGTGGATGTAATCATATTTGCGTCATCATAGTTTACAAATATCTATATATGCTAAATCTATCTATGTGTCTATCTATCTATCTATCTATCTGTCTGTCTGTCTGTCTGTCTGTCTATCTATCTATCTATCTATGTATCTATCCGTCCGTCCGTCCGACCATCCGTCCATCCATCCATCCATCCATCCATCCATCTATCTATCTAGTGACTTACAGGGACTGTCAACCAAGCCTTTTCACCCATTTGTCTGTTGTTGCGTCATACACAAACAATAGGACAATGGGCAGGGCTTTAAGTGTGCCGGGCAGGGCACAAGTCCTAAAAAAGAAGTGGGGGTACTAACCTAGTTAATCAGAGTGCATGTGGCATCGCCGCATGACATCACAGTGCGTGATATCACACCGTATGACATCACAGGAAGTGGCATCATATGAAGTGGCATCAGATCTTGAGCCCTCACATATATGTTTAGCAGGTCTTTTATGAGCATATTGGAGCACATTTCGACTATACATGAAAACCCTCCTGATTGAGGCCGAAGATTCGCACTTTAGAAAGCTACGCATAAAACAGTGTTGCCTTTTGTCAGTGTAAACTTTCTCTACCCATAGTGCTTTACAAGACAAAATAGCGGTACTTAAATTATTTCAGCGCCTCCTCAGGGGTAGTAAGCACAGTATAAATTACATTTATTTTGTGTAAATACAGGAAAAGACCAATGCATCTGACATTCTTACAGCGCATGCATATCTTGTAAACAGTGACTGAACAAAGTGAAAAGCTGCCTCTCCTCAGTATGTGTGACGTGCTAACAAGGTGTGAGCCAGTGTCCTTGTCTCTGCTGCATTTGAATCTAGGTGTGAGACTCCTGACTCCTCCCAGCTAGGGGACTCGAACAAAAGGAGGCCTGGTGACCCCTCAAATTGGGTCTTTTTTATGGGCCCAGCAGGAGTCTTAACTAAGAAAGCATGTCTCAGCCTGCACGTTGTTGTGATCGAAAGCAGACAACAACGTCCAGACGCTGCGGAATGTGCCCCGGTGTTTGCAAATAACACCGGGACGAATTCAGCATATTTTTCAGTGGGGCCCAACTACCTGGCAGGGTGGACAGCGTCCACCCTGTGAAAATACTGGGCGGACGCCGTCCACGTGCGTGCACCTCAACTCATGCTCTGGGGCCGTGTCTCACCGGATCTGAGCACCGGCAGTTTTTTAAAGGAGGCCCTGAAACGGGTCTCTATCGGGCTCTGTTTTGTGCCCTGGCACAGGTGGTCCCTTTTTTTCCGGACTGCAGTGACAGCAGGCACAGCGATGTACGAGTGCTCGCACTGCTCACGTCTCACTAGTGGAGCAGTTACGGCATGACGTCATACCAGGTGAGCATTATAGGGGAAGGGAAATCCTCTAAAGAGAGCCATTTTCTCTCTGGATTTCCCTTCTCTGTTTGAAACTCAGGAGCAGCAGCATTGTTATGGTGTCACCAGGGCTTTAAGCGGAAGCTTTTTCAATATTATATACAATCCATAGCTGCTGCTTATGTATCTTATGAAACTAACAACCATTGACAAAGCCAACAGTCCTGACTTGTTGTAGGTATGATGCTACTAGTTATATCGTATATCTGGATGCAGTGACAGAAACAGCAAAATACAAGTCGGCCAGCACACTATGCTAAGCACAGATTTTTAGCTTACATGTTTTAAGCCACACCCTAAATTACATTGACCACGCCCCTTTGAGAGACCCCCCTCCCCAGTTTTTTCATCCCACCCAGTTTTTTCATCCTACTTAAAGCCCTGGCAATGGGTCACACACTTCATCCTTCAGCCATTGGCTAACTTCACTGTGAGCGATGGTGCATTCTGCTCTTTCCCAATGAGCACATCCGCACGTAGTCCAATACAGGGACTAAAAAGATGTTTTTTCCATGTTTTATTAACATTGGCGAGGGCTTGGCAGCTCCAATTACAATGACGTTTTTATTATAAAACAAACATTGCACGTCAGCAGGGCTGGAGTCGGGGTACCACGTGGGTGGACGGCGTCCCCCCACTTATTTTACCGGGAGCTCGATAACTGGAGCAAATGGAGCCACACATTCACTCTTTGGCCTCGCTGGGGCGAGATCGGAGCTCATTCAGAACGCTGCTCACGCGCTAGCTTCTCTGATGCAATCGCATCTAAGGGGTGAGCTAGGGGAGTCAATGAGCCTGATGGTGCAAGCCACCTTTCGTGGCGTCACTTCCTGTAGTGACGTCAGCGTCCCCCCACTTCTTTTTTTAGGACTTGTGCCCTGCACGTCAGGCATTGACAAAACCAACAGACAGCAGCCTCCACCTGACCGATTGGCTTTGCAAGTGCTTGTTTTTAAGCACCCCAGCACCCCCCCCCCCCCCCCCCCCCCCCATATATTTCCGTTCTCTATGGGTTTAGTTGGTCCCAGCTCTGGAACACTCGATAAGAGGCCCGGCGGGAGAAGCTGCGCAGCGCCGAACCGACCAATCAGGTTGCAGAACGCAGAAGCGCACCTGGTGCGGTCGGTCTGTGCGCCTCGTGCCGCCCTGCCTGCAGCACCTGCCGGAAGGAAGTGTGGTGACGGTGCGCGCGGCACGCCCACCTGACCTGCAGGCGCGCGGTGCGCGTGCATGTTTTCTTTCTCACACATTCTATGGGGCCCAAAGTATAACGCAATATTCTGAACACGGTCTGGGATGCATTTGTAGAATATGACATTATTGTAGGCCTCCACGCCCTTCTATTTCAGCATTAACAGTAACACTGCCTGCCTGAGAGCAGGGCGTGACATTGTGCCCCCGGGTGCAGTTTGTTGCCCACAAGCCCTCCCTGCCTGTGTTTCTCTTTGTATACTCACGCATCATTCACTTTTTACTTTTTTGCACTTTGTTAAACCACGCGCACGGGGCCTGATTTCCACTATGTGCATAAACACATATCATTCCCTGCACAGCAGCGGCGTTGCTACCCTGCTCAGGTGTCCCACTGTCCACATGTACTCTGGGAAAAAACAGTGTAAACGTTCCGAGCACCTTCGTGTGATCAGGGTTCCCGGAACCCTTCGTGTGAGTTTTTCACTAGTGAAAAGATCCCACATACACAGGAAGCCATCCCTGTCCATTTCCACGTCAGCTGGTGAAATGTCGACCTATAAAAATAGCACATAATAAACTATATCGACCACCGCTATATCTAGGTAGGTGGGTGTGGAGGTAAGAATAGTAAATATGCACTAGCTTTACACTAGAGTAGTAGTGGCTGTAGTGGCCGTGATGTATGTAACCTGTGATATATTTACTGCCATGCTATGTTTGTTTACACGCCCCTGGTGCAGAAGGGTCTAGTTTAACTCTAGTGCCCTTTGGAAATATCCCCTGTCACTCAGGGGGATATAAACATGCCCTGCACCTCACATCCTGGAGCTCTTGTGGCTTACAAGTACACTCCTGCAGGGCTTAAAGAGGGCTGGGTCCTGCCGGTGCTCAACACCAGCAGTTCTTAAAAGCAGGTGCTGGGACAGTTCCCTACCGGGCTTTCCATTTTTGCACTCATTCTCAGGGTGAAAAAAAAATCCTAACTCTGCAGCGGTACCACTCTTCACAGCCTTTGAAATAATTTCAAAAAGACTCGTCACTTGATCCCCGCTTGTAGAGGGTTTCTCAAGTTTTGCTTCGTGGTCCCTTGCTCTATTACACACGCACTAAGACTCTTGGCACTACCATCTTTTCTACTTGTAGTCTCTTTTGCCACATCCATGCAATGATGCTCAGATCTGTATTTCTTTTACAGCAGATTCCCCTCGCCGTCTCCAGCAGATTACTGGTTACCCATCATCGAGCACTTCCCCACTACATCTCAGCATTACAAAGATCAAAGTACTCCTTTCTGGACTCCTTGGGCTCCGCCTTCCTCCATTCTTTTGCCGTTATCTCCCAAGAAGCTCTCTCTATCTGCTCATAACCCTCCTCATTTCCTTTAATTCTTTAAAAAAGGTCAAATTGAGGTCGTGAATAAAATATTGTTCTTTATTTAATATTGTTTAGAAATTGTCATTAAAAAAACATTCTGTATATTTTCAAGAAACTTTTTTCACGACCCGAATTTCTCTTTTCTTGATATATTACAAGCTAAACTAACTTAAAGGGAAGTTTAACAACATGAAATCATAATGGCTGGCCCAACGTTAGAGGCTTGTTTGTCTTAAATAAATACATCTTTGATTCTTACGTGGAATTATTTTTCCATATTTCCTCTGTTCCTCAAACTTAGAAATATTTACTTTAAAATATCGGTAAGATTTTTCCTTTGTGTTATTGAGTTAATTACAATTTTGTAGGTCACTCCCACCATTTGTATGGTCTCTGGGCGCCATTTTGGGTTCTGGGATTCTTGTTGATGGTAATCAAAGTGCTATATTGATATTGTGTTTGGTTGTGTTTTTGAGGTGAGTCATAGTAAAAGAGGGTTAGCAAGTGTGGGGTAGAATATTGTACAGTTTAGTGATGCGTTGTACTTATAGCACCACAAATATTCTATTTATCGTCCTGGTATTTTCAAGTCTTGACAACGCTCATCTTTTTATGACTTCTGAGGGTTGCAAAAACAACAGTTGAAGGACAGAATGCAGAACAATGTCATACATTCACCCCAGTACAGAGATCTGGGCCTAAATCCATCGTTTTTTTGCTCACAAAGCCATTCCAGTTTGGACCCAGCCATATGCAAATCAGTCTTGACCCTGTGCCCCATGGGAAAAGTCCACTAAATGTGCAAATGATGCCTATGGTAATGTTTATCAGAAATTGTTAAGGTAGGACCCATACCATAAATTATCTATCCTCAGTGTTTATATTACTCATTGAATTAATCTCAAATTGTGATTTTGCATTCATTCATCTAATTACCATCTAAACAATTAAATAAATCAAAAAAGACATAAGGTGGTTTGCTTAATTCATTTAGTAAACCATATCTTTTTTTGTAAGGAAAATCAATTTTCTCTTTTTCTGATTCTTTTTTTCACACATATATATACATATCTGACACATTTAACATGTATGTTTGTACAATATCTAAAATATCTACATACATAAAGACAATACAAATAATCAATGAAAATATATATTGAACCGTTTTCGTGGTTATAATGCCCAATTATTCAAAAAAGGATATTTTTGGCACTTTATTACAAAACCTTATTCCTTTATCCCGGTCACCACATTAAACTCTGATAGAGCCTGGGAAGGTAAAATCCTTTATACTTCCTTTGTATTTTTGTCTCTCCTAATCAATTCCACATTTTATGGTGGTGCCTGTGTAAAAAAACAGTTGGCGCGTTTCAGCCTATCATAAATTCAGGCATCTTCAGGACTTTGGGCAACAAAATACTTTCCCTGCAACCCTCTGCAGTACGGACAATTGTTAAATTCCACAGTATTGTATCGAGCCAGCCCGATTACGGGATCTCTTAATTATTCAATTGGCCCCAAACAGGTGTTTCTTAAAGAAACCAAGTATTTCTAAATTCCTCGATTCCAGCCCCACTCGCTGAAAGGTATGGCAGAGCACCGCGGCGGTGCACGGCGCGGCTGGTAATTCTGCGCGGGCTAGCAGTCTCGTGTCTCTAGCGTTCTCAATCCTCCGGACGTTGTGTGATTCAAACACACACCGCGGCGCTTACCCACGGCGCCATATTTCCTGCCAAGTGAGGTCCTCACTGGACTAGAAACAAGCATCCTAGGACCGGTTTCTGGCTTTCAGCCCTCATCAATCAGGATAGCTTGATTCCAGTGGCATGGAGAGCACTGGACTCACGTCTGGGCATACCTGTTCCACTCGGGGTGACAGATGCAAAAACAACAGTTGATGGACAGAAGGCAGAACAATGTCATACATTCACCCCAGTACAGAGATCTGGACCTAAATCCATCGTTTTTTTTGCTCACCATGCCATTCCAGTTTGAACCCAGCCATATGCAAATCAGTCTTGACCCTGTGCCCCCAGAGGGTTACCTTATCTCCTCTTCAGTCTGTTTTCAATGCTGCTACTCACCTCCTCTTTCAACTATCCCACATTGGCCAACATCCCCACCTCGGCCCACAACAATATTGTCTCCTTTGCATATATACCCCAAAAATATGTTCATCAACATACTTGTCATACATGGTTCCTCTTCATAGTTCTGCTATGGCTTTATATTGGAGCACTGTAATTTTGGCTCCTCCCTTACATGTCACAGAAGTGCATTATTTACATGTACTCGAAAATAAATAAATAAATATATATATATATATATATATATATATATATACACACACACACACACACCCACACACACACGCACACACACACACTGTGCGTTTTAACATTATTAATGAGAAATGTAACATGTAGTTCCTGTTAGAACCATCCTCACTAGAAACATATTTCCTGTAGAACTAGAGATCCAAATATACATATATGTGTAGGGGCTCCAATTTTTCCAAATTAATGTATACCATGTAGGTCACTTTTATATTGACATATTTTGAACTATATGGCATTTACTGAAACTATCATGAGTATAATCCTGAATTTATTAGTAATGTTTGCATTTATTTGTAGTTGTATTAACATATATAGAGACATATTAAGAATGCACAATTTAGTGTTCCATATTGAAGTTAGCCTAACTAGGCCGGCATTTCTTTAACGTGAAGTTGTCTTTTCTCATTTTGCTTGCAATAACTTTTTCCCTTGCAGGTGCTTTCTCATGATTTCATTAGTAAGATTTAGGAGGACAATGTATTAGCGACAGCAAAGCAGAGAAAGAAATCTTGGCAAGAACATGGTTATCTGACGTGTTACAAGAAAGCCTCCTATTCCGCGTGCACCATGAGCAGTGAGATGTTCAAAGCTCAGGACAACGCCTTAGCCGAGGAGCTGAGAGTTGTGAGCCATGTTGCAAAGCACCTAAACACTTTTTTCTGACTGAAATAACACCATCTGAATCTCACGTTTTCATTATATCCTTATGTTAACCCAGTTCACGGTAGAGCAGATTCTTTTGCACTTTGAGACGTACAGATGTCGCTGATTCTCTGATTCTTTTCTGAGTCTAGCTTTATGCTGACACTTATTCCCTTCTTTGGAATCCTTCTACAGACGTTTCCACAATATTGACACCTTCCTGTATTTTTCACGACTTTTCTAGAGAGCCATGCCTAGAATTGTTCCTATCCTAATTTAGAGCTCAGTACCAGTCTCAAAGGTTAGAAACCTGGGAGTCGTATTTGACCAAAGACTGACTTTCGAATGTCAAATTAACAAACTTACCTCCACCTTCTGGGGCATCCTGAAAATTATTAAGAAGATCAGGCCGTTTATCCCTATGGATATCTTAAAAACGGGGGTCACAGCATTGGCCATATCGCGGTTGGACTATGGAAACGCGCTGTATGTAGGACTTCAGGCACAGCTCCTGCTTAGACTCCAACTAATGCAAAATGCAGCAGCAAGATTAATCAATCGATTGAGGGATCTCCATTGGTTGCCGGTGGGGAAGAGAATTATATTCAAGGCTCAGTGTCTGGCATTTAAAGCATTACAGGGGAATGGACCCCTCTATCTGAGAACACATCTCAGGAAATATTCTCCCTCCAGAAACTTAAGATCGGCACAGGCACACCTACTGGTTGTCCCAAGGTATAAGCAGCTACGCTGGGGGGGGGAGGAGTTTTATCATTGGCACGGCCAAGGTATGGAACTCCCTCCCCGTAGAGATTAAAAACAGCAACACTTTGATGCTATTCAGAAGTCGGCTGAAAACCTGGCTGTTCAAAAACTAATAAGCCATACAACATAAAGTCAGTTGGCATTCTGGTCTCCAGGTTGTGTTAGCGCCAAGACGCCCATGGGCATACGCTGCGCTCTATAAAATGTAAAATCAAATCAAATCAAATCAAATCTCAGGGTAGATGATTTCAACTGTCCTAAACTCTAGTTGGACTTTTAGATTGATGCCTTTCAAAGCGTATTCATGCTTAATGAGGAAAATCTAAATCCAAGTTTCCTTCAGGAACACTGCATTTTATTTAATACATTTTGTATCTTTCTGTATCTCATTGATATTATCATGACTTGCCTAAATACTGGACTAATTGCTAATCTGTAATAAATCTACAAGATTTTATCTTCCATTGCTAGTTTTCTTTGTGTAGCCAAATTGGCTGCCCAAATGTTAATTTGTGTAAGTGGTTGTTAACTCCTTCTTGCCTCAATCAGTCAACTATGGTCCAAAATGGAAGGAGAAGTGGGAGCCGTCCGGATCTGCTCCAGCAATACTTTACTTCACCCCATTCACTTGGTATTTTCTCAGCTCTGTTACGTTTTTAAATATTTTTCCTGCACCCATCCAAGATGTCTGTTCTTGGAGTATCTTTATTCTCCTTCTGAAAAATCACTTACTGTTTGTTACTTTTCATGTTTTTTCCTGTACCATGATGTTTGAAATTCTGTTCTCGTTGTAAATTGAGTATTACTTTGTAACATCTGTAATTATACTTTATTCAGTGTTTGGGGAGAAGTGGTAATTAAAAAAAGTGAAAAATGTAAAAAGGAAGTCCCACCATTTTCTAGGCAGGCAAGATGGCGGCCGCTTAGTAGCGGTCGAAGCGGCAGAGCAGTGAGGACGTGTTGGACTGGAGCCCAGAAGCATTAGATACGGCCTGGGACTTGCCGCCCTGTCACCGCTTTATTGCTGGCAAAAAACTACCACGTTTAACCGGAGCTTTTCTTGGAGTTATGCAAACGTTGTTGTCCTGCCGCGGATCGGCAAAACAGCTGTTGCGGGTCCTAGCGGACACTCTCATCATCTTTCTGCCCAGGTGGAGGCGACGTGACTCGGCAGGAGGGCGGAGCAAGGGTCCGAGGTGCTCGAGGCTGAGGAGCTCAGAGGCCGCTCGGAGACCCGGTTTGAGACCCGGCGTGGAGACCTGGGGGAAGCGGCAGCTCGGAGAGCGGAACAGAGTCTGCTGCACTTTGTGGGAAAGCTCTACAATTTCTGAGGATATGGCCCCTAAAGTGAATCCAGCTATGAAAACCACGACGGTGAGAAGGAAGCAACAGCCGCAATGGGAGGAAGGCATGGTGGAGTCCACCGGAGCACAAACACCTCCAGCGGAGGAGCGCGCCATGAAAAAACAACCGCAGCAGCAGCAGGCCGGTGCCCGGACCCGTTTAGCGACAGCATCGATTGATGACCTGTTCACTAAATCCGGTAAGGAGAAGGGGGCTGAAGATGTTCCAAAGGTGGTCGGGCGCACCATAAGGGAGGCTGATGCAGCAAAAGTAGCAAACGCGGAGTCTCATCACGGCAGCGCTGACGGTGGTGGCCCCCCTCTCTCCTCGGTACTTGTCCCAGCTTTAGATACAGTGCCGCAGGGAGATGAATTACAAGCGGAGGAAAAGGCAGCTATGAATGGTGGGGTCCCCGGGACCACCGGCATAACCCCAAATGAGGAGGAGGTGCCCCCGGGTCATATTGATGAGCATACTATTGTTGAGTCGCAATCAGGTAGTTCCCAGGAACCGGCACACGCTATTTTAGATATCTGTTTGGGATCAGCTCTGGAGATTATAAATCAGGAAATCTTGGGAGAGGAAGATGTACAGAGCAATGATTTGACAATTAGCGGAGTTGGAACTAGGGATGGGAAGGAGAGCGCCCCAAGTGAGGCTTTTTTCTCGGCCTCGAACGGTGTAGAGTGGTCCGAGGATGACACTTTTAGAGACAATACACCAGGAAATCATCGCTCACAGAGAAGAAACCCGGAAAGATAATCAGAAAGCCCATGTAGCCATGAAAAAGATGCAGGGCGTAGTCAGGAAGCTGTCAAAGGCCTGCACTAATACTGGAGATAGAGTGGCGAATCTAGAGGACAGGATTGTTTCAACGGAAACGAAGTGCCTGAGGCCGTCTCTAAAGTCAATTCACAAAGTGCGCAAATGGTTGACATTCACTGGAAGCTTGAGGAAATGGAAAACATGCAACGCAGGAATAATCTGAGAGTACTTGGAATCCCGGAGGGGGCCAAAGGGTCCGACATCAGGGCGTACATCATAAAGTTATTTGGACATGCATTTCCCGAGTTGAGTGGATGGAATTGGTCTACTGAGGTGCAAAGAGTCCATCGCACTCCCTTTAAAATGAGAAGAAACACCAAGGAGGGGGTCAAGCCCAGGGCAGTCCTGATCTTTTTTGGAAATTTTATTTTGAGGCAAGCTGTATCGGATCTGGCAAGACCAAACGCAAGACGGAGTAGTGAAGGGATTTCATTCTTCGTCAGGCCGGACTTTTGCCACACTACGGTGGAGAGACGATGGCGGCTAAGAGGAATGATAAAGCCCTTCCAGGACAAAAACTTACAGGCCTTCCTGATAAACCCAGCACAGCTAAAAGTTATCAATAACTGAAAGACTCTGTTCTTCTCCTCAGAAATTAAGGCAAAAGAATACTTAGATTCTCTATGTATTTAGATGTATTTAGATGGGCTTGTCTGACGGTTGAGGGGGGGTTGATGATAATCGAGTGGCGGCAGGGCAGCCCCGGGACAATGTCTGATCTTCATATTCTTTGGTGCTATTGTAATATGTTTTTTTTCTTGGGTTTTTTGGGGGCTCCTCACTAGAGTAAGATAATTGATCAAGTATATATTAGTCCTCACTGCTGTCACCGTGCTCCATCACACGCACAGACTAGGTCTGAGCGCCTCACAGAGTAGGGAGAGTGGGGGGGGTGAGGGGTCTCTGGGGGGGTGGGGTGGAGGGTGGTGGGGGAAGAGGGGTTAGGGGGATGGGCGGATGGGAGAGGGTGGTGTTTGGGGTGTGGGGTGGGGGAAAAGGGGGAAAAAAGGGAAGTGGTACAGTGTAGGACAAGGCAACTGTATGATGAAAAATAAGATGATTAAGGATCAATTTTTTGACATTTTAGCTCAACGTAATGGCAAACATTATAATCTGTACTATTAATGTGAGGGGTCTGAACGACTGGAAGAAAAGGCAGAGACTGGCCTATCTTGTCAAGCACGAGAGAATTGACATCCTGTGTATACAGGAGCCCCACCTTCCTTGGGCCAAACGTAAGCAACTTCTCTTTAGTGGTTTTGAATTAGTTGCATGCTCAACACAGACTTCGAAAATCCGGGGAGTCACAATTTTAATTCGAACATCCTTGGGAAAGGCAAAGAAAGTAAAAGCAGATAGTAATGGAAGATGGGCAATAGTAGAATTGGAATTGGGCTTTACACTTTGTGTAATTTATGGCTCAAACCAGGACAATCCTGAGATGTTTGATTTTCTCAAAGTAGATCTAGTTGGGTGGCTCGCTCCTCTAATAGTAGCAGGGGACTTTAATATCTCGGCTGACTGGGGTAATTCAACACCATATGCTGGGCGGAAACCTAAGGTTTTTCGGTCAGTACAGGCCCTTATGTGCTCTCATGGTTTGCAGGACGTATGGGGGGTCAAACTACCTCTGAATGATGGCTATACATATTTCTCCAACCCAGCCCAGAGATATACGAAGTTGGACTATTTCCTTATCTCTTCATCCGAATTATTAAAAGTTGGTATTATAAAACTCCCCAGATTAGTCTCAGATCATAACCCTCTAATACTATCTTATGATTGGGGTAGTATGGAAAGGAAAAGAAATCCCTGGTCCTTTGAGAAAAAATTACTTGCCGATAAAAGGTTTACTGACCACCTTAAAAAATGGGTTACAGAGTTTTTTGCAGCAAACAGATACAGCACTTCTCGGAACATGGTATGGGAAACATTCAAGGCGGCCTTAAGGGGGGAGACCATCAGCTGTTCTGCAAGGCCTAGAAGGGAGATTGGGGTGAGGTGGACGCCTTAATGTTGAAACTTGGGAGAGCGGAAGAACAGCATATAAGGGATATAGCCACTGGAGGGGAGAGCATTGAGAGCCAAAATGTACTCTTAGCAGTGAAAGCAGCACTCCAAAAGGAGGTAACCCAGAAAGCTATAGGGGAGTTCCAGACCGCTAGGGCCAAAAGATATGAAACCGGGGAGCAAGCAGGGAGAGCTCTTGCCCTCAGGTTAAGGCAGGAAAAGGCTAAGAATGTTATTGCCCGTATTGAAGAAGATGGGAACGAGTACACCGAAGTGAAAGATATTATCAGGGTTTTCGAGAATTTCTACCAGAGGCTTTATGAATACGAAGCGCCAGGCAGAAAACCGGGGGAGGAATGCCGAGATAGGGGCCCTCAATTGGATGAAGCAATCAAAGAGGAATTAGATAAGGATATTACATCAAATGAGGTCATAGCAGCATTGCGGGAATTAGCCCCGGGAAAGGCGTCAGGCCCAGACGGGATTCCCCTTGAAGTCTACAAAGCTATTGAAGCCAAAATTTCCCCACTCTTAGTAGATCTATTTAATGGGGTTTTGTATTCAGGGGTGGTCCCGGATTCCTGGAAAGAAACAAACATCATAATTTTTCATAAGAAGGGGAAACTGATGGAAAAGTCAGGATCTTACCGCCCTATATCACTGATAAATTCAGATACAAAACTATATTCCAAAATTTGGGCTAAAAGGTTGAGCAGGGTCATTGGCAGTCTCATATCCCCGTGGCAGCATGGGTTTGTCCCTGGTCGGGGATCAACAGACCATATAAATAGGGTAAGAGCATTGTTTGATGCCCAGGCTGCCGCGGGGGGAGAGACAGCCATGATCCTGCTTGACACAGAGAAAGCCTTTGACCGCGTCGCCTGGAGCTTTCTCTGGGGTGTTTTGGCTGGGAGAGGTTTTGGCCCTAAAATTATTGGAGCTCTTAGGGCAATGTACGTTGATCCGGTAGCAAGGGTAATGGTTATGGGTGAGAAATCGGGGGTAATCAACATCAAGAGAGGGACACGCCAGGGCTGCCCTTGCTCCCCTATTCTCTTTGCCCTGTACATCAACTCTCTTATCCAGGAGATATTAGCATGCCCTGGGATAACTCCGGTGATATATAATGGCTATTCTAACAAAATTTTGGCGTACGCCAATGATCTTGCTGTGATTACCACCAATCCACAGCAGGCTCTCCCTATTTTGGGACAGATGGCCAAAGTTTTCGGCTTGGAATCGGGTTACCTATTAAATGAAACCAAAACGCAGATCATATGCTCTAAGAATATTATTAAATCTGATTATCGATTTGTGGATTCTGCCACGTATTTAGGGGTCAAGATTAACGCATCGGTGGAAAGAATAGTCGAGGAGAATTACCCCCACTTATAAAGGCTATCGAAACCGAGCTCAAGAGAATAGATGTGTTGCATCTTTCTTTGGTAGGAAGGGTGAACGCCCTAAAAATGCTAATGTTTCCCAGAGTGCTGTATCTGTTTTGTGCCATTCCATTATTAATAGAGGATAAAATAATGAAAAATTTGGAATCCACCTTTATAAGATTTATTTGGCAATACGGTAGGATTAGGCGTTCTACCAACCTTATCTCGCTTCCTAGGGAAAAGGGTGGGATGGCCCTCCCGAACGTAAGATTATATCATTGGTCCTGCCTCTTGATTCAAATGTCTATTTTAGTTCAGTCTGACATCGACATAGGGACCGAGGCCGTAGATGGACAGAGTCCGCCCCCGATTTTTAGGATGTTGTTGGGTGGCAAGGCACCTGGTCTTCTGCTTTGCGAGATAGAACGGCGATTCTATAAGAAAGCACTTTTAAAGACTTTGTATGCCGCTTGGCTGGCTTGGAAATCTATCCTGAGATTCTTCAATGTCCCAGAATTGAACCCTTACCTACATTTGTGAAACTCCAATATTTTTCCCCAATTGAAAACCGATAGAAACTTTCAGGCTTGGAAGGGAATGGGGATCAATACCTTGGGAGACATCTTGGAGGGCGATAAGATATTGGGGTTCGAGATATTGCAGGATAGATTTGGCATCCCAGGGAGCCACTGGCTCTTATATGGCCAAATAGCTCGCACTATGGGGGCTATAAGACCCAGGGTGCCGTCAACGGTCAATTTCCCCTTGGTTGAGATATTAGTAAGAGGCTGTAAGAAGATCAAGATTTTCTATAATTGCTTAGTTGAGAGAATTCAGGATGACATTGAGAAGATGGAATCTATCTGGGCTTCAAAATTGGGGGATCCAGACGTGGATCTGGGCCTGGCCCTCTTATTGAATAAACAGGTATTTAGAGCTTCCAATCTTCGGGCGCAACATTTTAAAACAATATTTAACTTGTACCATACACCGGCAAAGCTATTTGCTTGGGGATTAAGGGAAAATGATAGCTGCCCCAGATGCAACGAAGGTCAAGCAGATATAGTGCATATGTTCTCTTATTGCAATCGGCTGGATTCTATCAAGAGAGAGATAATGAAATTCTGGGAGGGGCTGCTAGGTCATGTCATCGATCTATCCCCTACATTGATGTTGCTCGGCACAGATTCAAAGCTGAGCCTGGGGAAGGATGAAGAGGCTTTAGTTTTTATATCAGTATCTGTACTCCGGATCCTGATTTCTGCAGGCTGGAAGGATACGGCTGCCCCGTCCTTCCAGATGTGGCTCTCCAGATTGTGGGGATTCATAATATTGAGTCATGTCTCTATGAATTGAAAGGAATCAGGAAACGTGAGATGGGTGAACGCCTCTGGGCCCCGGTTACAAACTGGAGGGCGGCTAGAGTATGAGGTGTATTGAATTTATTTAGGGCACTTTTTGCCACCCAGTTGCTGCCGTAAGATTGGATGGGCTTTTTCTATTGTAATGTTTTTCTACCGTAATGTTTTTTATCACTAACTTTCTATTCCTCCCCTGCTCAGGTTTTATTGCAGATCATGTGTAATTATATTAACTTTATGGTGTGAGCTATGATCATCTCTGTAATATTGTATGAATTTTTTATGTCCTTCTATTGTACCACAATCCCAGTAAAAATATATTTTAAAAAAAAGGAAGTCCCACCATTTTGTGGGTGTGGCTTGGCTGATGACATCACAGCTGTAAATTCACCTTCCTCTGCATAGTCAATTAGCTAATGCACCAAAATGAGTAGAGGCCTCTCTCCTCGTGACATCATTAGCCACAGCGTGTGCACGAAAAGGTTAGTGTACTATTGTCACTGAAAGACGTAACGCAGTGAAAGAAACTTCAAAATCCACTTCACAGACTTCATATGGGATATAAGTTTTGGTTTCCTATCACCAGCCATCATCATGATGAGGTATAGTAGAAGAAGCTTCATTGTGTACTTTATATCTAGTCTTCCAAAGAGAGAGTAGGTTTTGGATAAAGGTATGAGAGAGAAACTCTGCCAGGCTGCATAATGCCTTAGAGGACAGGGGGCTGTGATATGCTGGAAGGGTGGGGAACGGTGAGAGAGACCCCTCTAGAGCACCTCAAGATGTCAGCGTGTAACCTGGAGGGTAGTTTTGTCTGAGATCTGAGTCTTTAAGCTCAATAAGATGAGAGTGATTAGTAACCTGCCTGATACCTTGTGCACAAAGCTGTAAGCACTGACACAGCAAGCAATTCACTGCCATGGTGGGCATCTAGCCTTTTCCATGCGGCCATCCGACGTCACAGTGGGTGGTGCGGAGGACAGCCACCGGCCGTCCAAACTCCGCACGCGTCCTTTTTTCCGCTCCCCGGCAGTATGTCCACCGAAGCGAAGCCGCTAGGCGCTATTTATACTAGCACCAATAGAATGACGTGCTTAGCATATTTATGTATCTCATACAAATGTCAAAGTCTCTGTTCCAAGTTTATTTTTGGGCAGCATAAGTAAGCCCAGATGTCCTACTCTTACTTCTCAATTTGTTTTACAAGAACATCTCTTACACTTTTTCAAAAATACAGGTCTACATGACTACATATTGCCTTCTGGAATTAAATTATTTTGATCCGCCAGAGAGTCCAGAGACTGTGATAGACAAAAGTGGATTTTAAAGACCAGTGGATTAGTTGGGGGCAAGCCTCTAATAAATATTCATTGAAACCATCATGTACTATCAAACAAACTTTTTGTTTTCATTTTTATTTATCCTACAGGACATTAAACACGCCATACAGTGAATTGTATGTGTCAATAAAACATCTGTCAACTTTTGATTTCAAAGCATTAATCCAAAAAAATCTTAAGAAAAGAGGATATCAGACAAATTCTAAAATATTGAATTAAATAACAATACTTAGGGCAGCTTGCAAAAGAGCAGCATTTTAACTGTTTAAAATTCATTATAAGGCATGCTAGTGTCCACTCATTCCCATACGAAAATTTGGTGGTGCAGTCAAATCAAGTATTGCGGTAGGATGCATGCACATCTCGCCCTTTAAAAAATGGTTGTCACGCTCTAATATAGAGGAGATTTTATGATGTTTCAGCACTCAGATTAATTTTCATAGATAAAGCCTTCTTCAGGAAAATTGTAAGGATTCAATATGCTTCTTTATTCGCATTTGTACAAATGCTTCAAGGGGGGTTGTTTTGAAAAACGCTCCCCAAAAATAACTCAAAGGTTTGCTCCTAATAGAAGAATGGTTTGCAGTTTATCTCTGACACCTCTAGACGTTCTCATGTTAATAGCTATTTTAGGGAGATACGGTTAAAGTGGGATGCCCTTTTGATATTGGGACTGTAGTAAATATGAGTTGCCTCTCTTCAGTTTTTTTTGTTTAAATCCAATCTATTGTCATAGTCTAAGTAGGCTTAGGGATAAGGTGGGTCAGTGGCAATCCTCTACAGGAAAAAACTTTACAATTTCCTTAATTTAAAAAAGCACAAATCTCAACGTTTCACGCGTCACATTTCGAAATTAAGGAAATTATGGACAGGCAACTGCAACCACGTGGGGGAAACATACCGTGGAATGCAAAATCATAGATCAAGACTGAAATTAGTAAAAGTATAACAAAACCTTGGTAGTGCTGTATTTACTTGGCTCATAACTTCATGGCCCATTGAGGTACATCAATTGTCAGACCGTCAACAGTTTCTGCCACAACCTGTTCATCTCATTGAATCCATTCCTATCTCATCCCTCATGGTCTATGCTTTCTCCGCGGGCTTGCCGTACTCCCACAGTCTGGCGGCTCTCAGCATAGGCCGGATCAATCGTACATTAGTCCCAACGATGGAAGTAGGGTCCATCATCAGCATTTCTACCCTCAGAGGAGGCAAGGTCCTTCGGCCCATTTCTAGCCCCTCCACTCATCCTCTTCAGGCTGCTGGCTGCTGCGATTCTGCGTCTCACGGTTCTCTTCCGGTTCTCCTGTGCTCCTGAGTTCTTTTGGAAGGTCAGCATCAGAGGAGCATGACTGTATGACCAAGGTGGGGACATTAGGACAATTCTCAGAGGCAGTCATGGTTACCAGAGGAGGAGAGTGCATCCCATCTGCAAAGGAACATGACAGTGTATGAGGCAACAATAAAAATAATACTCCCTGAAGGTGCAAACAGCAGAGGAAAATCAACACAAACTCCAAACGGTATAACAAAAACAAGCAACACAAAGAGTGCCAAAAACAATCAGCACACAGTGAAGCAGACACAAACTGCCTTTCAAGCAGTGAATCTATACAGGTGCTGGAAGGACACTAGTGGGGACGGTATGTCAGGATTTGTGGTGTGTCAAACACCTGTTTGCAGAGAGTCTTCGAGGTCATTTTGGGAGTCTTCTTCACCTGGACGATATGTTGGTGCATCAAGCAAGTGAGGCTGCAGTTCAGGGGGCAGACCGCAAGGCTTTGGAGGGATATCTGGAGGTTCTACGAGGAGAAAATGTATCAAGTGAAGATTAGTTTCAGACCACACAAGGAAATGTAGAAGGAAAGAACAGTGGACATGACAGCAATAAAAATGAATACCTTTAAACAAAGCATAGGGACTACACCTCTGCTATCCATCTGTAGTTCATTACGCAGGCGTCCACAGGCCCACCCATGATTCTGAAGTGGCGGCTGGAGCCTGATATAAAGATAGATGATTTTGGCTGAGTTGTCATCACTTTGTGATTTATGGGTACACTTATTCCACTTCAATATCGACTCCAGAAAATCATGAAACCAGAATATTCTGGACAAAATATTGAGGACCATAATCTGGACAAGGGAAGTACATATGTAAGAATAGGTTTACTTTAAGTAACTCTCCATATATGTGCTTGACTTTATCCAGTGCTTAATTTGTGCCGGTGTTTGCTGTTATTTTGTAACACTAGCACGTTGGAAGACATTTCACTACATGGTGGTATTGTCTATTTTTTTTAAAAATCACACCAGTCTATCTATCTGTCTGTCTATCTATCTATCTATCTATCTATCTATCTATCTATCTATCTATCTATCTATCTATCTATCTATCTATCTATCTATCTATCTATCTATCTATCTATCTATCTATCTATCTATCTATCTATCTATCTATCTATCTATCTATCTATCTATCTATCTATCTATCTATCTATCTATCTATCTATCTGTCTACCTATCTATCTATCTGTCTATAAACCAGATTGACCAGTGGTGTTAGCCCCACTGGGCAGTTATAGCTAGGTCTGCATTTCCATAGGAAGAGAGAGCTTTTTTCTGTTTGCTGATAACTTTGGCGACGTTTGACGAATCTTCACAAAAGTTCCCAAAAAAGTTAATCCACCTAAACTCCCTCCTGGAACGTTTTGGGGTAATCCGTGAATCGTGAGCTGAGAAAAAAGAAGAGTGCCAAAATCAAAATTCTCCATTAATTTTTCATAGACTTTTCAGACAGAGCTGCAGCACAAATTGCTGAACGGAATTACACCAAATTTTGCAGGACGATAGATCTTGGTCCATAAAACGTGCTTTTTGTGACTTAGTGAAATCTGTTCATTAGTTTTAGTAAAAGTGAGGATCAAAAATATTTGTATGTCTATATGGCTGGGTTTGAGGGAGTCTTGCAAGAGTCCCTGGAATCCAATAAAAATAAATAGAGCGTTTCGATTGGCCTTTTTTTCCTTCGGCCAACTTTTTCCTGTACAAGTCAGGGTCCAGTGGGAGCGCTCACTCTGATTTGCAGCCTGCAATGTGAGGGAAAATGTTGTAGATTTCCATTACTTAGTCCCCTGTCCTGAGTTTAAATTAAAACAAAAAAATATAACGAGGTAGGATAGGGATTCCCCGACCTCTAGTCCTTCCAAAGGAATCAACATAAGCAATGAAAACAATCCCAGATGTGTTACTTCCTCACTGGATTTCAGAAGTGAAGTGGAGCTGTTGCCTCTCACCAGAACTAGCAAAGGGTCCTCTTATGGATATATTATTTCTCTCGAGGGAGACTCTGTAATTAGAAATGTAATGGACAGGCCATTATCATCCCTTCTTACCTTGTGCAGCTTTCCATAGTTTGTTTAGTAAAGCACCATATGATTAAGACGCACCACCAGGACCAATCAACTTGCCTTGCAGGGTGCACTTTTCTCTTGTAACACACTGTTTGCTACCTCTCACATTTTGTTTGCTTTTGATACTTGTACAAGTGCCACCATTGCCTACGTAACGTTTGTTCTTGTGCCTGAGTGTCTAGCATATATTTCAGTATCATACCTCTAATTGTACTTTGTTTTCTCTTGTAACCTGCACACTTGTCACTTTTTCCTCCTGTAATCCACCGTTTGCTACCTCATGTATTTTGTTTGCTCACATTTGTCACTTTTACCTCATGTAACTTAACGTCTGCTTTTGTAATTTGTTCACTTGTAACTTTCTCTTCTTGTATCATTACTGTTCCTACTGTGAAGCGCTCTGACGGCTTCAGGTAAAGTCCGCACTATATAAAAACGCATAAATAAATAAAAATAAACTTCTCCGCTCACCTTTCTTTTGCGACCGACCATCCTCGGGATCTTGGTTGGTCTCCGTGGCTTTGGTCTTTTCCATTACCGGTTCTGGAGCCACAAGATCACACATTAGAATCGGATGCCCCTGGCTCTCCCTCTGACAGCTGCCTCCGGGTGGGTCGTTCATCGGCAGACTGGCTATCTGAGCCTGGGAGATCCCTGTGAATGGAAGGACAACCACCATCACCGGGTTGTATTTTGTGTGGATTCATTTGTGCTCACTTGGCTGAATAGTGCCCCATTCCATGATGGACAGGTAAATGCTGGGCAGCACCTGTAGATAAACTGATCTCCACCCTAAGGGCCTAATTATGAGTCTTTCTGTTCTGTGTACCTTTGGCTCCAGAAAATATAGCTGTGTCCCACAATCCACACTCTTAGCATCTTGAAGAGAGGTCTTGATGCACTCAGATGGTCTCTGTAAATGAAAGGGCAGTTTGAAGATTTTTTTTTCTAAAATGGTGGATAAGTGGAGTTTTGAAAAAAAAAGCAAAGAAGTGATTGGTTGTTTGAAATGTTATTAGCTATAAAACTAGGGTGCAATTTTCTTTTTTTAAAAGCCTGTTATTTATTGGTTATGAAAAAGTGATAGAAAAGAACATTACTTAAGATAAGCTGGTATATTGACAAGTCAAGCACACTTGACTTGACTTGTGACTGCCAGACTCGCAGTGGGGCAGCAGTGGAGGTCTAGCCAACGCCGCACCAACTAAAAGTTGGGCGGTTGGATTGCAATTAGATTGCTGGCTCCACCAGGGAACCGCTGGTACCCTGGCGGTGGCGTGGCAATGAGGGCCTTTGCAAGATGCAGGTGGTGCAGCGGCGGCATCGCCATGCATATTACAAATTTCAGGACTGCCATTTTTTCTTGAAGATCTTTTCCTGCTGAAACAAAGGGGCCCTACAGGGCCCTCTGTGGCCCCTCAACTTGGGGATGCATGCAGGGGGGGGGGCACAACGTGTGCTCCACTGTATGCATGGGCCACGGTTCCTGCACGACATGGACATAACAGTCCATGATGTGCAGGAACCTGTGTGGCAATCCCACTTGAAAGAGGCACCACTGTGGGAGCCGCCATACCGCCTGCCCCCCAGACCCCAAAATTACTTGTAATCTGGCAGGTGGGCAGCAGCGACTCCTGGTGGTGCGGGGGAGCGGCGGTGGCGGGCCACCTGCCCCTTCACTGCCAAAAGTCGTAATCGGGCCCTAAGTGTTAAGGAGCAATCAGTACCCTATTAAATCTTTCAGGGCTGTACCTTAATGAGTAGAGCCCCCACCTAGCCTGTCCTCTCTCCACAGCCATGCTGCATGCACAGGAAACATAACCTCCACTGATCATCCCCTGCATTTAGCGGATCATTTGTATGTTGTGCTCCATGGTAGAGTGAGTGGGCGTTCAGAACAAAAGGTAGAGTGAAGTCAACCTCCTGTCACTCGAAGAGAGGGTGGGAGATATGAAAGAGAGAAAGAGGCACCATGGGAAGGGAAACACTAGAGATGGAAGGATCACTGACCATCGTATATGAGTAGACTCTGGAAGAGGAATGCAGTCGGGCGTACATTTAGCTGAACTGCTTTATCCAATAATAGGGAACCTGGGAGTGCACTTTTGGCAGCTTCTCTAGGAAGAGCCTCATGAACACTTCAAAGACATTTTGCAAACTGAATGGTGACAATTCCTGTGCATTAATGATCCCTCTCCATGCAGCCAGCCAGAGTCCACTCATATTTTTCAATCAGTAAACCTGCCCTCATGGGATAGTTTCTAAGAAGGTCAGTATGGTGCACAATGAACAGTTCTCCCTCACTGGCAGGTGTCTCAAATGGTAATATGATCCTGACGAAAAGCCACAGGGGAAGGCCTGAAACATGTAGACCTGGGGCAAACACATACATCATATTGTGCACCTCCCACCACCCCTTCATAATCATACCAGCCACTTGTTTCAATAACATTTAGGGGGCGATTCACAGAACTACCTTAAGACAAAATCCTAAACTTACTACTTTTGGTATTCACAGAAGTTAGGATTTTGTCTTAAGTTTGTCTTAAGACAATAAGACAAACTTAAGACAGACTGAAGATAGACTTAAGGCAAAATCCTAACTTAAGCCTGTCTTAAGTCTGCCTTAAGTTTGTCTTAAGACAAACTTAAGACAAAATCCTAATTTCTGTGAATACCAAAAGTAGTAAGTTTAGGATTTTGTCTTAAGTTAGTTCTGTGAATCGGGCCCACGGTTCCTAGTGGCCAGGTATTTTTTAAGAATTGTGTTCACTATCTCACTGACCCTTCCACTCCTATTTTTAGCAATATAGCCCACATTTCCCAAACAGTGCTCCCACGTATCTGTCTGTCGCAGCACGCCCCGTCCCACAGCGGGCGGGAAGAACCCGATTATGAAGCATGCTACCTACTAAGGGGCCTTTTGGTGGGTGAGGTGTATTTTAAGAAATCTTTTCCCTCAGGGAATATCAACGCATCTGGAATTATATCAGTTTTTACTCTCTAGTGGATTTCTTTTGATTGATTTATAGCTTTCTCAGATGATCATACAGGGGCCGTTTCACAGAACTAATCTGAGATAAAGTCCTAAATTTACTACTTTTGATATTCATAGAAATCATTTAGTAGTAGTAAATTTAGGACTCCTAACTTTACTACTACTAAACTGAGACTAAATCCTAACTTTATGACTTTCGCTATTCACAAAAGGCATTTAGTAGTAGTAAAGTTAGGAATCCTAACTTTACTACTACTAAACTGAGACTAAATCCTAACTTTATGACTTTCGCGATTCACAAAAGGCATTTAGTAGTAGTAAAGTTAGGAATCCTAACTTTACTACTACTAAACTGAGACTAAATCCTAACTTTATGACTTTCGCGATTCACAAAAGGCATTTAGTAGTAGTAAAGTTAGGAGTACTAACTTTACTAGTAAATGCCTTCTGTAAATACCAAAAGTAGTAAGTTTTGGATTTGATCTCAGATTAGTTCTGTGAATCGGCCCCACAGTGTGGTGTCATTTTGAGAGCTCTTTCTCTCCTATAGGTTTGCATGCTACTCCAGAATCCATAAAGGATTAGTGTTGAATTAGTATAGTGAAATCTGAAAGTAATTTGAGTGGTGGATAGGTTGGTCAGTTATTTGGATTGAGAAGGATAGCGGACAGATAAAGAGGGAAAAAAGGTTTGCATTTATATAGCGCTTGTTGCCTCTGATGGGGTGTTGAAGCGCTTTTTTGGCGAGTATCATGATACACCGGAACCCATGTACATTTTACAAATATCCTTTGCCAGGCAGGTTCTCAGATGGGCAGCCTGGCACACATAGACAGTTCTCCCTAGCCCCAGGTGTCTCTGATCACAGTCCATCCCACCTCTTCAAGCCTCTTACCCAGCAGGAGGATGCCATTCGATGCCAGGTTGCCTGCCTGTCGTTTCTTGTTGCTTGGCGGGAAGTTGTCACTGTACTCATTCATCAGCACTGAGCAGCTGCCATGGAGTCTGGTATTGACCTTGTGAGTCTCTGAAACTGAAAACATTACTTTATCTGAACTGATGGTCAGAAGCAGAGACAGTGGGCACTGCCCTGATACTGTCATCCACACGTCTGACTCTTCCAGTACATGCCCTTGGACACTGAGTGCCCATGCCCACAAATATAAATATATCACTGACAGTTCCAATTTTGGATCCCCAATATTCGCAATTTGACATTCCTTAATCCCTCATACCAAATATGGTTCAGAATAGACAACACATAATTGATTTATAGAAATGCCTGAATTAATATGAACTCCTCTTGATTAGTCTAGGTGCATTTCAATTCCTTTGGTTTTAGCTCATCTGTGCCTTTAGAGGCTGAGACCAATCATATGTATATATACCTTCCCTCACCCCGAAAGGATAAACAGCCACCATGCTAGGAAATGTCGCAATTAAAGACACCAAACACACACCATCCTGGGGGCGTTTGAGCATGTTAGGGCTCTATGGTGATGACACAGTGAGTTGGTGAACCTCAACTGTGACTGGAAAAGGTGATGATGGAACTGGTCGAATTCATCTGGACGACTGGTAACTCTCTGGGCACATACCATTTTATTGTTTTTTCTCATCTGCACCGTTACAGACAAGAAGCAACCATATGGAAGTCAGTCGTGGGAACATGCCAAACGGGGATGTACAGAAAAAACACTAAACCAGATATTCTGTGAACCGGAACACACATTTTGTGATGTGGTATTCATGTGTACACAGATAAAATGTTAACATTCAACAATCATTAATTTATAACAATCCCCTACACCACTTAGCAGCCTAGATCCATGCACGTACCTAAAACTCCACAGAATAGAAAGCTGGAGTTCCATACCAGCATGGATGTATACAGCACAGTACACTTAAAATTCCACACCGAAAACTGGCATACAGTACTCGAATATGTCTCTTTACAACACGTGGCATTACCATGCGGTAGGTAACAACGCGGTTGTTACAACGACTGAGTTGTTACCACGCATGGCTTTACATTGCAAGTCATTTCTATGACTTGCGCTAGATGGCGCTCTGGACTTAGGTATAGTATAAATTACTACTCCTACTCCAGTTAGTTCAACAGCCGGGAATGTGTTGGATTTAAAATCCAACACATTCCCTGGTGACGCACGCCACCTAGCGCAAGTCGTAGAAACGACTTGCATTGTAAAGCCACACGTGGTAACAACGCGGTTGTTGTAATGACCGCGTTGTTACCTATCTGCGTGGTAACACCCACGTTGAAACCGCTGTTTCTCGTTTGCTCGCATCTTGGAACCTCTGCCCTCAAGCTGAGCTGCAGTGCCCTCTCCCATCTGCTGACCTTAAGAGTGTGTGTGGTTTCCCATGGTCAGACTTTGTTCCAGGGGAAAGATTTCAACTATGGATGATGCTGGGAGGGCATGGAGGTGTGCCAACCAACATTCGTCAAAGATAAAGAGAAGAACAGACAATGCTCGGCTGGATGGTGCAAGGCACTGGGCTCTGATCCTCCTACAAACTGGGTGGAGGTGATACGTGTCCCACAGAAAAGGTGTGGACATCACTGCAGAGAACCTTTGAGAAAAAGGGCTACTTTTGTACTAAGAGGTGCTGCAACTACCCAGGGTTAATACTGGATCAGCAAAAGTCTTTCAATGTGTTCTTCAAGTTTAACTTCAAGAGTAGATCTGGTGCCCATCTCTGTATTGTCACAGGGGGATGGTAACTGGTAACAAAGATTGGGAGAAGAAAGTTTTATAAAGCGTGGATGCTCTTGGCGCAGTACATCCCTCCATGAAAATAAGGGAGACACTGGTCACTTCCTGCCACAGAGATCATGAGCTTCTTAGACAAAGGGTCGCTCTACAAGATCTCTCCTTTACTCTACCTGTTGAATGTATACATTGTATATGTTAGAGGAGGTAGCATCTATTGCAATCTTCTGCTCCCTGCATGACAAACTCTACACTCTCAACTTAAATCGAGCCACAGCACAGCCGTGTAGTAGGAGAACGCAGCGGGCATGCTGGCGGCGCACCTAGGATAAGCCCGTTTATCCCTCCCTCTCCCGTCCGCGACTCGCTGAGAACAGGAGTCAACAACTACGGTGGGTCAACTTGTCCCAGCAACTTCATTCTCTATAAAAAAAGAAATATATCCATCACCAATGATACGCAGCTATCAATAAAAAAAGTACCACACTTGGGTTATCCCTACCAGGAGATAATCAAACCTCAAGGAGGACCTACAGTGGTCAAGAACATGGTTTACTGAAATACCTGTATCCCACAAAACATGTACCTGAAATTAACAAGATGCTGATTGAAAATAATGTAGACTCCCTATTACTCGTGGAAATGTGTCTGATAGATTTGTAAGTATCTACTGTCAAGCGCAAGGCTAGTCTAAATTATAGGGTTCTCAAAACTAGGATACAATGCCGAAATAACATTCCACACGATGAAGATATAACAAACTACAGCTCAGTTTCCAGCCCTCTCAAATGTGGGCAATAATAATAATTATGATATGCATGGCCTTGACTCCAGACCAAGTTCACCCAATTGTTTGAACTGCCTGTATTACCAAAGGTTTTTTAGACTGTTTTTTTGGAGAAATTGTGTTGAAATATGTACTTTTTTGCCACCATTTTCTCAAAAATGTCAAAAGGCATGTGAGAGAATCCTATAACACAAGGGCTGGAATATTTCACTAGTGTGCTTTCAGAACCTATGTCTTTGTTTAGCAAATGCATGTGAAAATTGCATCATCTCATCATACTTTTAAAGAAATTATAGGGTAAAAAATGTTGGGGCGGCGTTAGCTGGAGTTCCAGGTGGGCACTGAACCCCATCACTTGCAAAGACCACTGGGTGCTGCTGTTGCTACGTGGCTGCGGTCTTCATTAAATGCCCGTCTATTAGTCAAGCCCTTCAACTGCCCAACTCCCCCCCCCCACACTCACTTTGGTGAGCACCTATATCTTTATCCTATTTAAAGCACTGGGTAAGGTTATGGATAAGGGTGATGGTGTGGTAAGAGTGGGGTAAAGGTAAAGAATAGAATAAGGTTTAATGTACAGATAGGATAGGCTTTAGGATATGGGTAAGGATGAAGGTAAGAGTAAATAATAAGGTTAGAGTTAGGATTCAATATACAGATCACAATACACAGCATTAGGATAAGGGTGATGGTTGGGTCAGGGTGAGGGTGAGGGTAAGAGTAAGGAATAAGATTGGAGTTAGGTTTAGACTAAGGTTGAAGATACAGCTAAGGGTAAGCGTTAGGATATGGTCAAGGGTTATGGTTAGGTAAGGGTGAGGATAAGCATGCGGAATAAGGTTAGAGTTAGGATTAGAATATGGTTTCGGTTACAGATAAGGATAAGCGTTAGGATATGGGTAAGGGTGATGGTTAGGTAAGGATAAGAGTAAGAGTAAGGAATAAGGTTAGAGTTAGGATTAGTGTAAGGTTTAGTACACATATAAGCATTGGGATATAGGCACGGTTTAATATACAGATAGAATACTCTTTAGGATCTGGGTACGGGTGAAGGTAATATTAAAGAATAAGGTTAGAGTTAGGATTAGAATAATATTAAATACACAGCTAAGGGTAAGCGTTAGGATATGGGCAAGGGTGATGGTTAGGTAAGGGTGAGGGTAGGAGTAAGGAATAAGGTCAGAGTTAGGATTAGAATAAGAGTCAATACACAGAATACAATACACAGCATTAGGATATGGGTAAGAATGATGGTAGTGGAACGATAAGGGTAAGAGTAGGGAATAAAAAGATAGGATTAGTGTAAGGTTTATTATGCAGATAAGGGTTAGGATATGGGCAAGGGTGATGGGTAGGTAGAGTGAGGGTAAGTGAAAAGAATAAGGTTAGAGTTATTATTAGAATAAGGTATATGATAAAGGTAAGTATAGGCGTAGAGATATGGGCATGGGTTATGTTTAGGTATGGGTAACAGTAAGAGTAAAGAATAAGGTTGGAGTTTCGATTAGTGTGAGGTTTAGTATACAGATAAGCGTTAGGATATGGGCAAGGGTGGTGGTTAGGAAAGGGTGAGGGTAAGAGTAAGGAATACGATTAGAGTTTGGTTTAGAATAAGGTTTAAGACACAGATAGGGTAAGCATTAATATATGGGTAAGGGTGATGGGTAGGTAAGGGTGAGGGTAAGAATAAGGAATAAGATTAGAGTTAGGATTAGAATATGGTTTCAGATACAGATAAGGATAAGCGTTAGGATATAGGTAAGGGTGATGGGTGATGGTTAGGTAATGTTGAGGGTAAGAGTAAAGAATAAGTTTAGAGTTAGGATTAGAATATGGTTTTGGATACAGGTGAGGATAAGCGTTAGGATATGGCGAGATGTATGCGACAATACTTGTCAAAGTTGTGACATAGACCTGACCAAGGTACCAGCATCAGAGCCAGAGTCTGTCTGTCTGTCTGTCTGTCTGTCTGTCTGTCTCTCTCTCTCTCTCTCTCTCTTCCTCTCCTATGAGAGTCTCCTACTGATGGTTTTCTCCAACAGGTGATTATTTACATAGTGCACACTTTATATGCAAGCAATATGGCATGACAACCCCTTTCACCAGAGTTTGAGGTTAGGTTGACTAATTACAATGCCTTGCACCTGATGCTCACCATAACATAGTTCCTTACCTTCAGTACTGTATGAGATACTTGATTAGATGCACACAATATCCTCTATTCCTAATGAAAGTGTCCATCAGCTTTAATTAGCCAAGAAGCTATCCCTGGCTTCCGTATTGCTACCCTTAGCACGGGTCTCAGATGCAGCAGGAGCAGAAAGTATGAAGACCTCTAACACCCTGTTTACTTTTTGTCATTTAAATGCTTGGCTTACCCACTTTATAACAAATGAGAGGTTTTTGAAGGCTGATGGAGGGGGAATAGGTCAAACCTCTGATGTCATCAATGGTCAAATGGTGCATGATGTCACTACCACTACCTACCTAAGACATTTTGGTGAAGTGATGTCCATGTTAATAAGCCTAGTCACAAGATCCAAGCAATTTTCTTCACACTCTCATTGTTTGGGCCAGTCTGATGTTGTCACTTCCTGTCCTTACCTGTTTTGCTTTCCATTGGTTGACAGAGAGAACAGACCGAGGTCCCCCATTCGCTGCTACTGGGAGGCATCTCCAACGTTACAGCAGAGCTCCACCTCGACACTTTGTCCTCTGCTACAACCAATGGCGAAGGAGGACAACAGGTCGTTAGCCTGGTCACTGGTAGCTCCAGGCCTCCGTTTAGCAATGGCGTCTCCCTGGTCAGGCCCATCTTCTCCAATGCCAACAGAGGAGTGTTATTCTCTTGTAGAACCTGAGGAGGTCAAACCGAGAAGTCAGAAGAGAACTGGAAGTGGGCACCTGTAAAGGTTTCCTAAATTGGGGCATTAGGCTGTCACAAATGAAAGAAAATGGCGTCAAGTGTCAGAAAACCATGGTGGAACCCCGAATGTGCAGACGCGCCATGAAAATCTACTGATCTGTGGAAAAATGAAAAAATATGGAATCGCGGACATTCTTCCTTTACAATCCGAAATTATATGGCCTGTCCTAGCATTCTGTGACCAGACAGTGATAATTTGGGATGAAGAACTTGTTCACTACCGGTGTCTATTTCCCTGAGAAACAATTGACTACAGAACTGCGGAGCCCAAGTAAACCTACCAGAATTCCACGCTAACCGCTGACTGTATACAAGTATCCAATATAGGTCCCTTGCATGTACATTTATCCCAATGGCACTCATGTTGAAAATGCTGAAAACTGGTCCTGTTTGTGTCCCGTTGGTGTCATGCAGTGCAACCACATCTAAGAACAGTCTACAGACAATGCCTCGTTCTGTTGGGAGCAGTGTTTAATTTGTAAAATATTAAGTGTCAAGGGTCTGACCAGGAGGTCACTGCAGCTTGCACCACACATCACCTTTGTCATTGCTACCAAAACAACTACTAACCATCTCTCTTGCATGTAAATGCGACAGTTCAGATTATTCCAGGTCCCCAAAGGAATGGCTGGGGAGGCAGGGATTAGCACTATTTTAATGTATATTGTATTGCCAAACAACTGTTATTCTGCTCATCTCTAAATTAGATGAACTGCGCCTCCATGTGGTAGACTGTCAACACCATACTTTTTACCGGTTAGGTGCCAAGCACCGGAAACCAATTGAGTGCCAGTGCTGAGCCCCCGGAAAGCACCGGCTAAAATTAAGCACTGGTTGGGAGTAAGCAGAGGTGAAAGTGGTACAAAGTAGTGAAACCATGGTCGGCAGATCAGGAATGGACCAGCAAAGAGGAAGAGGGAAAGAGGAGAAGAGGTTCTGCTAGCAAAGGTGGATATCAAGTCTGCATAAAGACTGGTGCCTGTACACGCGGAGAGCTACCATGCGCTGGGGTTTGCCATGGATCTTTCCTACCTTTATATCTGCCTGTCTGGGGCCCTTTAGTGTCATGCGTTATCCTCAACCACTTCAGCACCTTATAGGATAAGAGCTGTGAAAGGAAGAGAGTCTGTGGGCGGATCTATGTCACACTATCGAGTGACAAAATATCGACCGGCAACAACATCGAGTGCAGACTATGGACTCCTGATACCTCTTCAACACAGGTAAATAAGGGAAGTGTCCATTACCTACTCTTAACTCCACATCTACTTACCTTAATTAAACACATCTTCACTGGTTTCTCATGATTTATTTATCGTAACGCTGCGTAGATGCGAAGTTAGGAATAGTAAATCTACACTTACCAATACATACTTGCCTGGTCGATCAAGTGATAGTCGATAAACTGCACTTGATAATGTCGCAGGTGGACTTTCTACACTGGATATGGTGGTAGAACACCCTGCAGAATTTGCACACTATGTTAATGTGTTTTTCTTCCTTAGTAGAAGAGGAACCAGTGAGTGTGAGTTGCTGGTGATCACGTCCATTGCCATGACTGAGAGACAAGGTGATCGGTGAAGAACAATCAACCTCGTTTCTTACTAGGCTAAGAACTAAGGGCCTGATTTAAATCTTGGGGGACGTGTTAATCCATCACAACGGTGATGGATATTTCTTCCTTACCGATATCCCATCCACTGAAATATAAATCCCATTATATCCTATGGGATTTATATTTTGATCCCATTATATCCTATGGTATTTATATTTTGATCCCATTATATCCTATGGGATTTATATTTTGATCCCATTATGCCCTATGGTATTTATATTTTGATCCCATTATATCCTATGGGATTTATATTTTGACCCCATTATATCCTATGGGATTCATATTTTGATCTCATTATATCCTATGGGATTTATATTTTGATCCCATTATATCCTATGGGATTTATATTTTGATCCCATTATATCCTATGGGATTTATATTTTGATCCCATTATATCCTATGGGATTTATATGTTGATCCCATTATATCCTATGGGATCTATATGTTGATCCCATTATATCCTATGGGATTTATATGTTGATCCCATTATATCCTATGGGATTTATATGTTGATCCCATTAAATCCTATGGGAATCATATTTCAGCAGATAGGATATCCGTCACCATTGTGACCAAGATCTAAATCAAGCCCTTAGAGATAAACAAATGAAGAAAGCCGACCCTAAGTCACGTGCCTGTCTGTCTTACTCTCTACTAATATATTTCTGGAATTGTCCAGACTTTACCGGGTAGATCACCACCTCCCATTCTTTGAAACCATATCCCTGCAGCCTAACAATTAACTAATCTCCTCTATACTATTTAACTATTCATTCTACCTGTTATTGACGTAAACTCAATATTGATCACACCTAGCACCTACAAATCTATCATGAAGAAACTGGATTAAATCAAGGAATTATTTTCTTGAGAGCACAAGGTTAATCCCACTAACCAGTTGGCTTCTAGAGTAGCCTGCTACCCATTGTAAAGCACTTCAATACCTCTTTAGGGGTATTAGGTGCTGTATAAGTATAATTACAGCACAATTACAAAAATACAGGTAAGGAGGGGTATAACACAGGCCGCTCTGCCCCTAAGGCATGGGGGGCCCACGCTTCTTGGGGCACCGCAGTCAGCCTGAGGCCTATGAATATTCATGCAATATGGGACTTAATACATTCTGCGGGGGGCCTCGTCATTTTGCGCTTGCCACTACAGCTAAGACGTATTGCTGGTTGCCCCTAAACAAGATGAAGGCCTTCACGTACGGTAAAGCAAAGTTTATATTTCCCTGCATAAGTTTGGTAAGTTTATAAACTTCCTGTATTTTCGTCTCTGGAAGGTTTCTCTCACAAATTATCCACAGATCCTTAAACTTAGCGACTTTTGTGATGCTTGTGAAGCCTGACATGCTTTGAAGAAACCTTCACAAAGTAGGTGGCTTGGTAATTTTGTAACTTAACACTTCAATTATTGGAGAGTGGCTGGAAAAGTGACCTGGATGGTAAGTGACAAGCTGAACTTTGTCTCTAAAGTCATTCCTTTTGCATACCCTACTTAATTTGAGCCTGTGGTTTCCGGTGCTGAGCACCAGGACTTACTCATAAACAACGGTGCTTTTCATGATCAGCAGTTAAGAACACATTCATTTATGGTAGGCACAGGGAGATTAAGTGATTTGCCCAGAATCACAAGATGTTGAGGCGATGCTGAGTTTCGAACCTGGTTCCCAAGCTCTGAAGTCGACAGTTCTGGTCATTATGCCACACCCTCTCCCCACTTTCATGGTTAGTAGTTTTTTCTGTTGTGTATATGTGTAGAGAGGTGAGGCGAAGAAAAACAGAGAGCTAGAAATGTATTCAGGCACAGCAGGGACCACACACTCTGCGGGAGATGCACTTTTTTCTAGTGCAACATGGCTCAGCAACCACAGTTACACGAGGAGAGAGCGTGGCCGCACGCTAGCTACTAAGATATGGCTCTACTGCTCTCTTACCAAGTGCTGACATATTTTTGAGTTGCCTAGCGCCACACAAACACCTTTGCAGCATAGAGCAAAGGCATGCGTGTGTGATGTCCCGCATAGGTTTTGCACAGGCAGGGGGCCCTTCTAATATTAAAAAAGAATCCTTAGACATACTTAACAACTTTTCCGACAATGTGTGAAAAGTTACGAGAAATAAAACCATTTCTACCTGCAGCTCCAGGCACAGTTAATAATGGATGCCATTCTGGAAAACTGTCCTGCAAAAGCCACAAGGCCATTTTGAAACTGTTTCTTGAAATATGGCGCCCTCTTGTGGTGGGCGCCGTAACGCTCTGGCAAACGTCTTAAAATAACATAGTGAGTTGCATGTTGATGGACGAGATTGGCTCTATGCTGGGAAACATCGTTTACAACACGGGGGTTACAGCGCGATGCTATTACATCGCGGTTTTCACAATGCAAGTCGTTACAACGACTTGTGATGGATGGCGCTCTAGGACAACAAATAGTATAATTTACTATCCAACACCTTCACTACTGTATGTAGACTGGAGTCGGAATAGTAAATTATACTACTCCTAAGTCCAGCGCCCTCCAATGCAAGTCGTTGTAACGATTTGCGTTATAAAAACCGCGATGTAATGTACCACGATGTAAATGTATGCATTGCAACATCATACATCCCTCTGTGCTGGGCTCTATGTGGGCTTTGGCTGCAGGCTCATGTGCCCTCTGCCAGCTCCCGTCGAGGCGCGAGAGCGTCACGTGTTTACTGAGGAGACCTGTGTGTGTGCCCTGCAGTCACAAGTTCGAACCCTGGAATGCAGCTCTTCGGGCTAATGCAGATGCTGCAGATGTTTGTGTGCACTCTGCGGGTCACAGGTAGCAGCCCCAATAAAAAGCTGCGTCGGTTTGGGCACCTGAAGCAGAGATGTCTGTGCGCTCCTTCTCATTTCCTCCTTCCCGGGGGCGATAAAAAGAAGAAAACAAGTTATTGTCCTAGTATGAAAGTGCAGGCCGCACTGAGCACCCAGTTACAGTCATGGGAACATGTGACGTGCTTGTTTTCGCCCTGAGTTCAAAACAGGGTTTCTTGACTCACGGCACCGCCTTGACCCCAAAACCGCGACGCGGGAAATGTTTGAGAGGAAGGGTGCAGGCAGGAAACCGAGGAGGGGCCCGGGCGAGCCTGCCGGGGGGGTGAAGGGCGTCATGGGGGGCACGTGGTGCTACTTTCCTAGGGCGAGGGTTTCTCTTGTGGCGGAGGGAAGAAACATGCAATCATAGGTGGAAAATATGCACTTCTGAACTGCGTGTGGAGAAGGGTCGGGTGCACTTTTGCAAAAGGAGCTAGGGAGGTGCACCCTGAGAGCTGAGTCTGGGGGCAAGAGCTGCAATATTAGGGTTGTTTCAGTCCAGATCTGAGGTGCACTGTCAGAGCGCCCCTTTCTGTCTCATAATTGGAACAGCAGGCACTGCTGGGGGCAGGACTGAGGTAAAGCCCATTGTGAATTCCAGTCAGTGCTAAATTTTTAGTAAAATAAGTGCCATGGCACTCGTCAGGAGGCCTCTGCAGCTTGCACCCTCCAGTGCGTACTCATATATTCTTTATTGTCCAATTAATTAAAATTGTTACAATTTGTTACATTTTTATACATAAAGTAAAAGTGAAAGGATGAAAGAGGATAAAAATAAACTTCTAAAATTCTTAGCCATCAGGCGAGTTCCAGCTGGGATGTCTGGATTCACAAAAATCGGTCAAATCGTAGCAACAGCAACCAGCGCCCCTGCCAGCGCTGTCAAAGGCAGTACCAACACAACAACTAACTAACTATCAACAACTAACAATCACACTCCTACAAATGTGGAAATTCAGACTATTCCATGCCCTCATAGCTACAAGAATGTCTTGGGCGACAGGTATTAGTAATTTTAGTTTATATTGAATTAATAATCAACTGTTGTTGTGCTCATCTCGAAGTTAGGCAGACATTGCCACCTTGTGGTAGAACGTTATAAGTGTGGATGCTGACATTTAAGTACCGGTCCTTTCTGGACCGGAAACAAGCATCCTGGGACCGGTTTCGGGGTATGTCACCCTTCATTAGCCAGGCTAGCTTGAATCCAGTGGCACAGAGAGCAAGGGACCCACGTCTGGGCGTACCCGTCACACTGCTCTCCATGCCACTGGACTCAAGTTATCCTGGTTGAAGAGGGGTGAAACCCTGAAACTGGTTTTAGGATGCTTTTTTCCAGTCCAGGGAGGACTTGGCTTGACAGTTCGGCCTGGACTGTTCCCATTGGGCGCAGGGTCAAGACTGATTTGCATATTGTCTGGGTTCAAACTGGAATGGCATGGTGAGCAAAGAAACAATGGATTTAGGCCCAGATCTCTGCACTGGGGTGAATGTATGACATTGTTCTGCATTCTGACCATCAATTGTTTTTGCATTTGTCACCCCGAGTGGGACGGGTATGCCCAGATGTGAGTCCCGTGCTCTCCACACCACTGGACTCAAGCTATCCTGGCTGAAGAGGGGTGAAACCCTGAACGGTCCCAGGATGCTTGTTTCCAGTCCAGGGAGGACCTGGCTTGGCAGTTTGGGCTGGACATCTCCCATTGGGCGCAGGGTCAAGACTGATTTGCATATGGCTGGGTTCAAACTGGAATAGCATGGTGAGCAAAAGAATGATGGATTTAGGCCAAGATCTCTGTACTGGAGTGAATGTGTGACATTGTTCTGCATTCTGCCCATCACCTGTTGTTTTTTTTTTAACTTAGAGAAGAACACAACAACAGTTGTTTATTAATTCTATATAAACTAAAAATTACTAATACCTGTCGCCCAAGACATTCTTGTAGCTATGAGGAGGGCCTGGAATAGTCTGTTTTGTCACACTTGTAGGAGTGTGATGGTTAGTAGCTGTGTTACTACAGTCGTTGGCTGCGCTGGCGGGGGCACTGGGTGGTGCAAGCTGCAGAGGCCTCATTACGAGAGCCGTGGCACTTATTTTACTAAAAATTCAGCACTTACTGGAGATGACATGGGGCTCTACCAGGACACCTCAGTCCAGTGCCTGTTGTTGACATTCTGAGACAGAGGGGGGCTCCGACAGTGCCCCTCAGATCTGGACTAAAGCAGCCCCTGACGTTGCAGCCCTGCGCCCCAGACTCAGCTCTCGGGGGCACCTCCCTAGCTCCTTTTGCAAAAGTGCACCCCGACCCTTCACCTCACGCAGTTCACAAGTGCATATTTTCCACCAGTGATTACATTTTTTTTTTGCCTCCCCAAAGAGTGAAACCCTCGCCCTAGGAAAGCAGCACCCACGTGCCCGCCATGAGTGCCCTTCACCCCCCTCAGGCTCGCCCGGGCCCCTCCTCGGTTTCCTGCCTGCACCCTTCCTCTCAAACATTTCCCCCCGTCGCGGTTTTGGGGTCAAGGCGGCGCCGTGAGTCAAGAAACCCTGTTTTGAAGTCAGGGCGAAAGCAAGCACGTCACATGATCCCACGACTGTGACTGGGGGCGCGGGTGCGGCCTACACTTTATACTGGGACAATAACTTGTTTTCTTGTTTTTTATCACCCTCGGAAGGAGGAAAGGAGAATAGATATCTCTGCTTCAGGTGCACCAGCCGAACAGCTTTCTATTGGGGCTGCTACCTGTGACCCGCAGAGTGCACACAAACATCTGCAGCATCTGCATTAGCCCAACGAGCTGCATTCCAGGGTTCGAACTTGTGACTGCAGCAGGTCGCACACTGGTCTCAGTAAGCAGGTGATGCTCTCGCGCCTCGACGGGAGGTGGCAGAGGGCATATGAGCCTGCAGCCAAAGCCCGTTTAGAGCCAAGCACAGAACCAAGGATTTTTTTTTTTTTTATTTCAAAATATTTTATTGAAAATAAAATTTTACATATCCATAGAAAAGACATTCTTAATACTGTACTGGTCTTGCAAGATTGCGGCCTGGCGGGGCCTGAGAGAGAAAAAGGAAAGGAGAGAGAAAAAGAGGGGGGGGGGGGGTAGGTTGGTTATCGTTCCAGGTATGCGTCGAGAGCTTCCCACATATTCTCCTTGGCTGTATGATTTGCCGCCTTTTGCTTGGCGGTGATATTATCTGCCCCCCTGAGGAAGGTTACCCAGTTGAACCAGCGCTTGAAAGTGGCTTTGCTGGTGTCCTTCCAGTCACCCAGAATCGTTTTCACTGCAGCCGTTAGAAGGACATCGACCAGGTCTCGTACTTCTTTGGACTGGAGTTCTGTCGCTAGGAATGCAGTGGCTGCCCCGGCTAGTCCTCTTTGTATCTTACTTCCCGTTATTGTGTCTATGACGTTGTAGACCTTGCCCCAGAAAGCTTTGACTTTGGTGCACTCGAATAGCATGTGAGATAGGTCTCCCGTGGCACTCTGGCAGTTCCAACATGTGCTGTTATCGCTGGCTCCAACCCTCCCTAGTTTCGCTGGTGTCCAGTGCAACCTGTGAAGTAGCCAGAATTTGGTTTGTGCTAGCTGTGGTGTGATTTTGTTTTTGGACGCTGTCGTCCATAGTTTGGCTCTTTCCACTTCGTTCAGCTGTCTCTGTATGGTCTCCTCCCAGAATGCCAGCGTCTTGTTGTTTAGGGTTGTGGTGCGTGGTGTGATTAGCTTGTAGATTTGTGCTATTTGGTGGCCCGTCTTGTTTAAGTTTTGTGCGTATTGTATGATGGTGGGTGTTAGTTTCGTTAGTCCTGCTTTGGTGACAGCTGCTTTTATTTTGAGGAATTCGTAGAACTCCTTGTTAGGCAGGGAGGTTATCTGCTGTAGTGCCGTGTAGGTGAGTGGGGTGTTCCCTGCCTCTAGTTGCGAAGGCGTAGTGATGCCTCTGCTTCGCCATACCATGCTGTCTAGTGTTTTCCCTTTGTATGTGACTTTGGTGTTATGCCACAGAGATTCCCATTTGGTGCCTTTGATACTCACTGCCATTTCCCTGTCTACTCTTAACAACGCTATCTTTGTGTTGTGAATTATTGTGTTTCTGGCTTCTGGGTGCTTGTGGGCCGTGAGGGCCATGATTGGGTCTGCGCCACCCAGAAGACACCTTTCCAGGTCCAGCCACACCGGCGTGTAGTCTGGTGCGGGGGCAATCCAGTGCAGACCCTGTTTTGCCAGGGATGCCTTCTGAAAGGCTTTGTAGTTTGTGAGGTTCAGTCCGCCTTGTTCTTTTCTAAGTCTGAGTTTCGCTAGGCTCATTCTTGGTTTTTTCCCTCCCCAGAGGAATATGTTGATGCTTTTGTCTAGGCGTTTGTGGAATTCGGGTGTGAGTGTGAGAGGCAGCATGGAAAGCAAGTAGTTTAGCATGGGGGTAACCATCATCTTTATAGTTTCGATCCTACCCCACCAGCTTATGAATTTGGGGCTCCATGTGTCCAGCTTGGACTTAATTTTTTTTAGCATCGCTTCCTCGTTATGGTCCAGTGTCGCCCTTAAGTCCCTTCCGAAAAGGAGGCCTAGGTATTTTAGGGGTTTTGTTTGCCATGCTAGGCCGGATGTACCCAGGACATCCTTGGTTGTGTGGCAGTTCATCGGTTTGCACTCGGATTTCTCCCTATTGAGCTTATAGCCTGAGACATGTGCATACTCCTCTATTGTTTGCACGAGTGCCTTAATTGACTGTTCTGGGTTGTTTGTGGTGATCAGAATATCGTCTGCGTATGCCGCTAACTTGAAGGCTTGCCCCTCTATCTGCACCCCCGTGATCCGGGCATTTGACCTGATCATGTGGAGGAGTGGTTCCAGGGCGAGCAGGAATAGACCCGGTGATAGGGGGCAACCTTGCCTTGTCCCTCTCTCTAGTATGAGTGTGTCTGATGTGGCTGCGTTAACTACCACTCGCGCCCGGGGGTTTTTGTACAGGGACATGACCATACCCCTGTATTTCTCGCCTAGACCAAACTTGAGCATGCATTGGTTGAGGAAGGGCCATGAGACTCTGTCGAAAGCTTTTTCCGCATCCAAAGCGATCATGACCGCCTTTTCCGCGCTGTTGGCCGTTCGGTTGATTAGGTGGCATAGCAATCTGGTGTTATCTTGCGATAGTCTGTTTTCCAGGTAGCCCACCTGAGATTTGTGTATGAGCGCGGGGAGAAGTGCATTTAGTCTGGCGGCCATGACTTTTGCATAGATTTTGCAGTCCACGTTAATTAGAGAGATTGGTCTGTAGTTGTGAGGGAATTGGGGGTCCTTCCCTTCTTTGGGGATGACAATAATGTTTGCCTCCGCCATTGAGTCTGTCATATTTCCGTTTTCTGCACATGCTCGGAATACTCTGACAAGTGTGTCTTTGAGTAGCGGTTGGAATTGTTTATAGAAGGTGGCTGTGAAGCCATCTGGTCCTGGGGCCTTGTTGCGTTTTAGTGAGTCTATGGCCATCCCAACCTCCGCTTTAGTTATATCTTGGTCTAGGGCCTCTCTTTGTTCGTCGCTTATACTGGGTAGGTCCAGGCCTCCCAGCAGGCTTGCCCCGCCATCCGCATCTAGCGATGTGTCCGCTGTGTATAGTTCTTTGTAGAACTTCCTGAATGTTTCGAGGATATGTTTATTCGCTGTGTGTGTTTTATTGTCTGCGTCTGTTATTGTGGCTATGCAGTGCTGCCTTTGCTTGGCTTTCAGGTAGCCTGCTAAGGCCTTCCCTGCTTTATTCGCCGAGCATAAGTTTATGGATTTGTATTTGTTGATCCACGTGGATGCCCTCTCGCTTAGGATTCTGTTTAGCTCATATTTTTTCTTTGTTAGCGTTGTGAGTGTGTTCCTATCTGTTAGGTTGGCCGTGTGGTTCCTTTCTAACCCCTTGATCTGCTCCTCCAGTTCCTTAATTTTTTTGTTTCTGCCCCTGTTCATGGGTGCTTTGATGTTTATGAGTTTCCCTCTTATTGTTGCTTTAAGCGCGTCCCATAGTGTCGCTGGCCCTGTGTCAGCTGTGTCATTAAATTGCAGATATTCTTTGATCGCTTCCTCTATTTCCGTGATATTGGCAGGGTTTTCGAGTATGTCACTGTTAAGGCGCCATCTCCTGCTCGGTGTTTCGTTATGCTTGCCACTCAGGGAGAGGGATACGTGTGCGTGGTCTGAAATTGTGATGGGTCCTATTTCCGTCGTGTCAGTCAGGTGTGTGTGTGTGTTGGACATGAGTAAGTAGTCTATCCTGCTGTATGAGTTGTGCGGGTGCGAGTAGAAAGTGTACTCTCTGGCGCTCGGGTGTTGTAGTCGCCATGGGTCCGCTAGTGAGAGTTTGGCGCATAGGTTTTTAAGTATGTTCTGTTCTTGTGAGGCATGACTAGGTCTGTGTGGGTGCCTGTCAGTTGCGTTATCCATCGCCTGGTTCATGTCACCTGCCACGATTAGTAGTTCGCCCAGTGGGACCTTGCTAAGTTCAGTTTCTAGATCCTCCCAAAAGTTTTTGTCCCCTGTGTTTGGCCCGTATATATTGGCTATGTGTACCCTCTCATCGCCTCTGTTGATTGATGTGATCAGCCTCCTTCCCATGGTGTCTGTTGTGTTTTCGTTAGCCTGGAACTTCCCTTTCTTACTGATCAGAGTAATGACCCCTCCCTTTTTGTTGACTGCCGGTGAACACAGTACTTCGCTTATCCAGCTGGCTTTCATTCTGTTTGCGTCCTCTGCGGACACTCTAGTTTCTTGCAGGACGTATATGTCTGCCTTCAGTTTGTAAAGGTAGTCTAGTGTTTTCCGTCGTTTGACGGGGTGGTTTAGCCCTTTGACGTTAAGTGACACTATCTTTATGTCTGAGGCTATCTGTGCCTGGCTACTATTGTCGGGAGCCATCATGGTGTGCTGACTGTGTCGCTATACCTACGTGCACCCGTTGTGTATTGCCCCTTTGCTCTATTCTTGCCTGGTGGCAGCCACGACACACACGCCTCCCCCTGAGGTGTTGGATGGGATGGGGGTATAGAAAAGAGGATAGAGAAGAGAAAGAAAGAAATGTACATCCGCCAGGCTCTGATTGTCCATGCAGCAGGGCCTCCCCCCCGACCCCCTCCCCCCTTCCGCCCCCCCTCCCCCCTCCCCCCTGTCAACGTACTGTAAACGTGCGACAGCAACGGTTCCCGCCCTCCGCTTCCCCGGTTCCATAAAAAGTCTGAAGTGCCCCCGCCCCTCCTTGCCCCCGTGCTGCGCTTTTAGGCAAAGGATATGGTTGTCAGATGTCCAAACCCCTGTTATTGACCTTGTGTGGTTGTCCATGCTCCGCTGGGTTTGACAGGGTGGGGGAGTTCAGTGTCTCTACACATGACCAAAAAAAAACACATTGTTGAGGTAGTTCTGTTCTCCGATGCTTTACGTCCTTTCCTTTCCGTCCCTTCCTTGAGGTAGTTGTTGTACGCCTTCCGCTTTGCAGTGTCCTTTGCCGCCGTGTCATTTGCCGCCCGCTGCCCCCTTCTCTTCCGTCTCTGAGCTATCTGATGACGCTCTTCTTTTTGCTGTGCCTGGCGTTGTTTGTTCCATCTCCTCCAGCTCTGGCTTCCTGAGGTATCTACGTAGTTCCGCTGGGTCGTCGAACATACGTGTGTCCTGCCCGTCTGCTATCCTCATTCTTGCTGGGCCGACAAAGCTGAACGTTATCTTTGCTCTCTTCATAGTGTCTCTCAGCGCAAGGAAGCCTTTCCGTGCTTCCACTGTGCTCCTTGAGAGGTCTTGGGTAAAGATTATCTTCTTTCCTTTCCAGATGGGGGCTTGCCCTCTTCGGGCAAAGGTGAAGATTGCATCAGTGTGGCTCGACCTAAGGGGTTTGCAGATGATCGTTCTAGGCCCTTTCATGTGCGGTTGTTTTGTTGCCGGGATCCTGTATGCCTTGTCGATCTCCAAGGCTCTTTCGAATTTTATGCCTGTCAACTTGGGTATCAATGTTTCAAGCATTGCTGCGCATGAGCCCAAACCTTCTTCCTCATCTTCTGGTATGCCTAGAATCCTGATGTTCCCCCTCCGGTTTTTGTCCTCTTGCTCTGCGAGCCTTTTCTGCAGCTCGCTGGAGACCTTGGAGATATAGCAGATGTCTTTGTCCATGATGCCTGACTTGTCTTCTATATCGCTGATCCTTCTTTCTGTCTCCGCTACTCTGCTTGCCGTTTTGTTCTGGTCTGCTCGTATGGCTGTGAGCTCTAGCTGGACATTGTCCATTGAGATCTTTGTGGCCTTTGCAAGGTCATTGGCTTCCGTTATTTTTTTTACGAGCTGGTCCATCGCAGACTCTGTGCTTTGCAGATTTTTCGTTTTGATCGGTGATTCCAGGTCCTTCCTGATTTTTTTGTTATCGCCGTTCATTGTCTCCAGGCCTCTTCTTTCTTGGTGTATGGACAGTCTCTCTTTCTTCTGCAGGTTATATTGTGCTTCTTTTGGTGGGGTGGGTTTGGCAGTCGCAACCTTGTCCGCTTTTGCCTCACTGCCAAAAGTGAACCTGCTTGGCCACCTTATAGACCTTGTCCTGGTCTTTCCGGACGCCAGGGCTACCGCTCTGGGTCAGGTGTTGGTCCCTGGTTTGGTCTAGCGTTCCCACCTAATTGTCGCCGCTCAATTGGTTGTGCCTCCTCTGCCCTTCGCTCATTTCGTTGTGCCTAACCTGTACCTGCCCTAGGCAGGCGGCTAGGTGTGTTCTGCTCTGGCCAGGGAGCTGCGTTGACGTGGTCAGGTGGTCAGGTGTTGGGTCGCTTTCTGACTGGTTGTCGCACCGTGGCTGAGAAGCGCCGAGGGTTGTTGTGCCCTCGTTCCCACTGTTTCCGCTGTGGAGTTTGCCTGTTGTGCCGTTGTACTGTTCCTCCCTTCAAAGATGGCCGCCACTATGTTCGTCTTTCTATGCGGTCCTACGTTCTCCCTTATTTGGTACCTGATGTTCGGCGCTTGTCCTTACAAGGTAAGCTCGTCCACCAAAATCCAAACAGGCCCTGTTATTTTAAGACGTTTGCAGAGCGTTACGGCGCCCGCCACAAGATGGCGCCAGATTGCAAGAAACGGTTTCAAAATGGCCTTGTGGCTTTTCCAGGACAGTTGTCCAGAATGGCATCCATTATTAACTGTGCCTGGGGCTGCAGGTAGAAATGGTTTTATTTCTTCTAACTTTTCTTACATTGTCGGAAAAGTTTTAAAGTATGTCTAAGGATGCTTTTTCATATTAGAAGGGCCCCCTGCCAGAGCAAAACCTATGATGGACATCACACAACTTTGCTCTATGCTGCAAAGGTGTTTGTGTGGCGCTAGGCAACTCAAAAGTATGTCAGCACTTGGTAAGAGAGCAGCAGAGTCATATTTTAGTAGCTAGCGCGCGGCCACGCTCTCTCCTCGTGCAACTGTGGATGCTGAGCCGCGTTGCACTGGAAAAAAGTGCATCTACCGCAGAGTGTGTGGTCCCTGCTGTGTCTGAATACATTTCTAGCTCTCTGTTTTTCTTCGCTTCACCTCTCTACACATATGCACAACAGAACCAACTACTAACCATGAAAGTGGGGAGAGGGTGTGGCATAATGGCCAGAGCTGCCCACTTCGGAGCTTGGGAACCAGGTTCGAGCCTCGGCATCGGCTCAACATCCTGTGATTCCGGGCAAATCACTTAATCTCCCTGTGCCTTCCATAAATGAATGTGTTCTTAACTGCTGATCATGAAAAGCACCGATGTTGACGAATAAGTGCCGGTGCTGAGCACCGCAAACCACCGGCTCAAATTAAGCACTGCCTCCAGTGATGGGATATCGAGAGAGGATGTAGGTGAAATCTGAGGTACACTGACAGAGGTCTGTGTGTGTCACACTACTGCAGTATCTGTGGGTGCTGGAGGTCAGTATACTGAAGTGCACGAGCAGAGTCTTTTGTCTCTCCTTGAAGAAATATCTAGGGGTGAGGCAGGACTGAGGTGCTTTGTCAGGGCCTAGAACTAGAATATCATGGGAGGTGTAGAAATGGAAAAAATACTTCTGGAACCCAAACAAAGAGGTCAAAAGGTTACAGCAGAAAAGGGGGTGGAGCAACAAGGGATGGAGGCATGAAAAGCAAAGTCTGACAGTCAATGTACTTTTTTTAAAACTGTCTCAAAGGCATTTGCAACAAGGAGACATGAGACAATAAATCTGTTGTAGCTTTCCTATTTGGTCACAAACCATTTTGAAAGATCCTATGGGTTAAGGCACCTGCTGTAGAGATATTGGTGTGACCAGCAATTTTCAAGGCATAATGATAAAGGTAAGATAACTCTGGTTGTCAATGTATTTGCTGGAGAGATCTGTGTTCTGTATAGTCAAATGTTTGGCTTAATATGTAGCGCTGAGGGTCAACGCGCCTGCAGCAACGCACATCGTGTGCCATGCAGATTTGTATTCAATGTAGATATCTAAGTTGGTTTCTGATTCTGTTAAAGAGATTATTTTGTTACAGTTCTTAAGTTCCAATCCTTCTAATATAGCACAAGGCCTATTAAGTTGCATCGAGGAGCTGCATGCACACCGTAAGGCTTGGGTTTAGAGACATATTTTTTCCCAAGCTTTCTTTAGTATAAGGTTGGCAAAATGGGTTCTTTTGGGTAGCAATACATTCTTAAAAATAAAGACAACCCCACACATTGTATAATTTTTTAAATCCTGATCTTGTTTCTCCAAACCAAGCACTTGTAACATATAATGCCTACCAGTAAGCACGATATGTGACTACTACTCATTGTAACCTTGAATATCTTATGTTACATTTCCTCTACATTGATTGATTCACTTGCATGATTTATTGTCTTTGTAATATGTGTGTGATAAAAAGCATTCTGACTCCTAACTTTGGGATGAGAAGCACTATAAAAGAAATTAAATAAAAAAAATAATTAGTAAAATCCTTTTAACCCCTTCCGTGCTGATGACGGCTCCCGTCCGTCATGCATCACAGTGCTCGTGTGCTGATGACGGCCGGGAGCCGTCATGACCACGCCTGGATCGGAATGTCCAGCACCGCAGCGGAATTCTGGCCACGGGCAAGGGGTTAAATAATGCTTCCAGTGCATGCCTAGCTCTTAAATACAATGGGTGAACAAAGTCAAAACCATGTCCCCAAATCATAGTTTTTCTAAACACATGCAGAGGGATAACCAGCTGAGTGCCTTTGTTTCCCTTCCATTGCATGGCCCTCTTAATGTTAGGCTCTAGAACTCCCAGCCAGGGTGAGACTCCAGCCAAAGATGGGCAGATGGCCCTTTGTGTGAGGCATTTGTAGTAGGGAGGTTCAGGAAGTGGAAATAAATAAACCCTCCTCGTCTCCTGCAGGTTGCTGCTCCGAAAGGAAAATAGACAAGGCTGGCGCTGCTGAGCAGGGACACCTGGACAAATTCACCATATTTCACTGGATCCTGGACCGGGCTGAATAAGAGCTGCCAGATAGGGGACCGGCTAGATCCAGCTCTTTTTCTGCACTGGAGCTATGTGCAGGTACCAAGACTTGATGGTGCAGCAAACCTGGCTCTAGAGCTCTGGCAGTACTGTCTATGGATAGCACAACTAGGTGGAAGAGGTGTGGTGCCGCGGCTAGGGTGACTGACTCTGGAATCTGGGGATCACGGTTCGATACCCGGCACCAGCGGCAGATTAGTCCAGCACCATGTGACTCTGGGCAATAGCTTGCTTAATCTTCCCGACGGCGCCTAGAGACCCTTGCGGATGATTGCGCGCTTTACAAATGTGGATTTATTATTATTATTAACTAGAAAACTAGAAAAGACATGGCAATGCAAGTGGGGATTGAGACAGAGGTGTCCAATAGTTGAGTGCTAAAATCCTAGGTTTTTTTTCAGGCTCTGACTCGGGTGATTGCCAGTGCTTTGTGTTTGGTTCCAGTACTGGAACTGTTAGGGGTCTGGAGGTCAGGATTGAGGTGCAGCGGCAGACATATGTGGTTCTGAGCCAGTGGCGGCTGGTAGGAGAAGGTGGCGGGAGGGGGCAGTGGGAGGAGTGGGGGAAGGGGGTTAGGAAATACATAAAAAAGATAAATGACCTGCTGGGTACCGCCGCCAGCAGTTGCCTCTCCCCGCAGGAACCAGGAACAGAAAGCACCTAGGCTTCCAGACTCCCCTTGCCAATCACAACGCTGCTAATAGTAGCGTTGTGATTGGTCGGAGCACTGTAGTTTAGCACTCAGACAGGGCCTGGGAGCCTGGGCATGTTCATGCAAAGTGCGCATGACTGTTTGGCCGGCCCGAGACGGCGGGCTAGACAGTCATTCGCACTTTAGGTGCAACAGCAGTCACTCCTCCTCCCTGTGACGCGGGGAGCCCAGCCCTGCCCCGCCCTGCCCCAACCTGCCCCAACCTGGTGGCAACTGGAATACTAAAAATAAAATGATAATAACTTCTGTTATTAAAATAAAATTCTCCAGTAGACTGCTTTAAATCAGTGGGGAGACGCTTCTCTGCCTTAACGGAGAAGCCCTCAATGTTTTGAGCACTGGGATAGCTGAGGGTGCTGGTCCTTCAACAAAATGTCAGCCTCACGGACACACATCTTCATTTACTTTTCCTGAAATACATGTTCCTCAGTTGCTGCCCTGAGTTGCATGAAAGGAAAAGAGCAGGACAGCGCCATATCTTCAAAGGTCTGGGGCCCTATCATGATGAGCTCTGGTGGCACAGACAATCACCTGTCTGCATGTAAAATAAATTAATTTGACCCAGTACTTCTTCACATTTGTGCTTTATTTTACACAGCACGTCTCAGAAACAGATGAAGCAACCCCGGCTCCTTGTTTCCGAGCTGTACTGTCTGAAAATCTAGCTTTAACCCCTTCCGTGCGGGGGTAATTCCCCTGCTGTGCTGGGGGGCGGGGGGGGCGCGCACAGCTCCCCGGTGCTCATGACGAGCTCAGCTCGTCATGAGCATGGAAGAGGCTAACTCAACAAAATACCGGGTTACATTAATTTACTTTTGATACTTCAAGAGCATAAAAGCAGCTGTTCGGCTCTGACTTGACCCAGAGCCCGCCATGAGGCTCCCCAGGGTGCTGCTGCTCTCTCCCCATTCCAGGGGCACTTTAAGCTGCCTTGTGCCACACACACATCTTTGCACTATGATGCAAGGGTATCTGCTTGATGCCTAACATAGGTTGTACTGGAAGAGTACAATTCCTGTACCAATGCTATGCTTTGGCATTCCTCACAACATTCGCCACTTTCTGTTGGAGCGCCTCCCATGCCACCCCTGGCCTCAGAGCCCATGAAGGCGATGCAGGGACACCGAGTGTTGGCAAAGGAGATATATAGGCCTGGCTCATAAGTGAACATGCGGCTTCACCGCTTGTTTGTGTGAATGGGTGAGTGAATGAATATGACACTAATTCAATGATTAGATGAATGGAGAGAGGAGTGAGTGAATGAAAGGATGGATAGATGAATGACTGACATGAGATGGTGGATAGTTGCATAGAAGGGTGTATCTATTAATAGATGAAGGGGCAAAGGCATGGTGCGAGGGCAAAGGCGTAGTGAGGTGCACGTGTAGGGTGGACAGGATGCAATAGAAAGGGCAGCAACGTGGGAGACAGTCCAGTGCATGCAGCAGTGGTAGTGAATGAGTTCGCGAGCGAGTGCATGGATGGATCAATGAGTGAGAGACAGCACGGATGAATAGATGAAGGGGTGAATGCATAGAAAATGCTGCGTGAATTGACGAGTTCACGAATTGATTGGTGCATTAATTGATGGATGAGCAAGAGCATGGATAAAGAAAGGACAGGTTATGAGAGTAGATTGACACACGAATTGGGATTCTTAGAAGCCTTTACGTGGCCCTGAAGCTTGGCTTGTCATCAACAATGGGAGCTATTAGAGGTGTTCCTCAACCGATGCAGTACTGTCTACTCGCCATCCAAATATTTACTCGCAGATAATGTTACTCTCAGTGCAAGGGACTAGATGGCCACAACCTAACATGATATGCCATCATGATGCCCAGGATGTCCAGCATATGTCAATAATGTTGTCACAATGCCTTGGATACCCACAGCATATCAATAAGCCCCATCATAATGCCATGGATACCCATCATTTACTAATAATGCCATCATAGTGCCCTGGATGTCCACCGTATACCAATAACACAATACTAATGTTGTGGATCCCACCTGATGCTAACAGCTCCACAAGTTTTGCAAAACCAGTTCAGGATATCACATTAATTAGCAGTCCCTGTGTACTCTGGTGAGTTCTTTCTTCACTGTTAAGCCTCATGATAATAACTTTGAACCTTTCTTGGTGAAGGATAATCTTAGGCAGACCTAGCGATGTGGTCCTTGCTTTCTAAGCACTAAACAACCACCCTTGTATGACACAACCATGCATGCCATAACCACATGCTGTTTATAATGACTGTGTCTTCACCACGCATGCCTTTACTACGGATGTATGACGTTACAACGCATGCTTTTACCACGCATGCTGTTACAACGCAGTTTTTACAACACAAACCTTTACAGCGCATAGCGCTTTGGGGTGCTGGATAGTGAATAGTTTAACTTACTATTCCAACTCCAGTCCTCGTGGACACTAGGGAAGGTGTTGGATAGTAAATTAAATCTATTCCCTATCCTAGAGCGCCCCCCAGCGCAATGCGTTGTAATGGTTTTCGTTGTAAAACCTGCGTTGTAAAAGCACTGCGTTGTAAAAGTTTAGTTGTAAAGGATGTTTCCCCTTTACTACACGTGTCTTTACAATTCATGCCTTTCCAATGAATTTCATTTTAAAGACATGACTGGTGAAGGTATACTTGTGGTAAAGATCCCACCCCAGTCCCCCTTGCCCTGAGCCCTAAAATCTACTCCGACCACAGACCCCTGCCCTAAGCCCTAAAACCAGCCCCCACTTCTAAAAACCTCCCCCCACATCCCCCCCACCTCAGTCCCCAGCCAACTTACCAAGCCGCAATCTGGTCCTTCTGTCTCCTGCGATCCTTCTGGTTCCTCTCCCCACCCATACTCACACACAGCTAAAACACCTAGGGGCATATTATCAAGCACGGCGTTAACATTATCGCCTCTTTAGCGGCTGGAAACTGCCGCTAAGGCGCCGATAATGGGCTTGATAATACGCCGTAGAGAATTCCCATAGAAGCCCGTGTTGACACCAGAACCTGGGCTTCTGTGGGAATTCACAAGGGCATATTATCAAGCCCATTATTGCCACTTTAGCGGCAGTTTTCTGCCGCTAAAGCGGCGATAATGTTAACGCCGTTTCTTGATAATATGCCCCCAACTGCCTTAGCCCCGAATATGCACGGTTAATGCAAGCATTGTTCAGCTTGCGGGGAAATGGCACTTGTGTTTAGGGCTACACTGTAAAGGTCACAATTACAGTCCCCAGCACACGTCATGAAGTTTTAAGAAAACACACAGTAATATGCGATAGTACACACAATTCAGAAACATAGTAGTCAAATTCTTCCTTTCTTTATTCTTTTCCTCTTTTATTCAAAAAGTTTTTAGCCGGCCAACACGTGTTTCGTCGCCACACTGGTAAAGTAGTCCTGTGACTTTTTCAAGGCACCATATAAAGGATGTATGACGTTACAACGCATACTTTTACAACGCATACCTTTACAACACTTTTTTACCACGCAACATCCATTACAACGCATGCCATTACAACGAATTTTTAAAAACTACCTTTACAACGCATTCCATTACAACGCATACTACCTTTACAACGCATACCATTACAACGCATAACATTACATTGCATGTATGGTAAGTATTGGATAGTGTAGGGGTACAAATTACTATTCTAACTCCAGTGGGGTGCAACAGTAGGGTAAGTGTTGGATAGTGTAGGTGTAAAAAATACAATTCTAACTCCAGGGGGTGCAACAGTAGGGTAAGTGTTGGATAGTGTAGGGGTAAAAAATACTATTCTAACTCCAGGGGGTGCAACATTAGGGTAAGTGTTGGATAGTGTAGGTGTAAAAATACTATTCTAACTCCAGGGGATGCAACAGTAGGGTAAGTGTTGGATAGTGTAGGTGTAAAAAATACTATTCTAACTCCAGGGGATGCAACAGTAGGGTAAGTGTTGGATAGTGTAAGGGTACTATGCGTTGTAATGTTATGCGTTGTAATGGTATGCATTGTAATGACATGCGTTGTAGTGGTATGCGTTGTAAAAGTTTTGTTGTAATGGTAGTGCGTTGTAAAGGTTGTTTCCCCCATATAAATGGATGTGCAGGTAAACGTCCCAGTCGGTGTCCTTTCGCCACTCGAAATCCCCCCTCCCGCTCAAAGAAAGTATTCGTCCGTCTCGTTATTTTCTAAACGTCTCCTTGAGTACTACAGGACACGTTTGGAAAATAGTGAGACGGATGAATACTTTCTTTTAGCGGGACGTGCTTTCATTCCAACTGTGTTCTGTGAAACTCATGCAAGCGCCCCTTGATTTAATATGTACTAAACCCAGAAAAGGCAGAAGCAGGTCTGCAACTTACCCTACTCCCCAATTCCAAATTCTTGTACGACTCCCCAGGTACTGAAAAATAACCAGGAAGAAATAACCAATTAATTGTAATAATTAAGGCTCCCAGTTTTTCCCTTTTACTGATTTTTACAGACAAATACAGACAGAAAAAATATCTATTTTACTTTCTGTAATTATTTTTAAATATGGAAAATAGGTCTTCTTTGGGACAATTCTGAATACTGTTCTGCCAACTGCAGCATCATGTTTACACTAAACTCAAAATAATTACAGATAAATACATATGAATTTGCAGAAAAACATATGGAAAATTCAGAAAGATATTTCATACAAAATCACAGTGAAGTGTTTGAAGTAGGGTCAAAGCTACATCCCAACTGTACCTATCTGCACCCTTCATCCTCCCAGTGCTTTAACTCTACCTCATCCCATACCTCTCTCTCTACCCACCGGTTACTTTTTTTCCTTTTGCCTGATCTCTTCCCTACATCCCTCCTTCCGGCATTCCTTATATCTTTCCTTCCCTCTGCACCCCTTCCCTCATATATTATGTCCTTTAGTCCTTCCTTTGTTTCCCAGCCCCACCTTCACTTCTCGCCTCCCCCAATGTCTCCACTCTTCTCTTAGTCCATTTTCTTACTTCCCGCAACAAACTTTATTCACCCCTTGCTCATTGACTATACATTATTTTCCCTATTTCCTATAACTTCCTTTCTACCTTCATTTGTTGCTTCTATTCAGCTATTCTTCCTTCATCCCTCCTTTTCATTCCCTCTTATTCTTTTACTCCCCCTCTCTATCTTCTCCCTCATTTATTCCCTCCTGCTCTCCTCATTCTTCCACATTTCATACATTATTGACATCACTCCTCCCTTTCCCCCTCATACCTTTCATTCTATCTTCCTTCCTCCAGTGCCACCTTCCTTCTCTCCTCCTTCCCTCCCTTCTGTCCCTCTGTCTCATGGTCACTCTTAGACAGAATCCTGCCCTGGTAGGGAAGCCTCACCACGCAGTTCACCTTTCCTTGCACGTCTCTTCCTTCGGGTGAGTAGACAGATGAGGGTCACAGTGATGAAGATGAGGGTCACTGGCAGGACCACTGATAAACACCACTGGACTGCAGACAAACCTGGGAGGAGAAGAGCAGAGGTGGTTTGTGTAATGTGTAATGGGGCAGGAAAGGAGGAGTGAAGGATGGGCAGAAAAGGAGAAAGGGACAGAATGGGACAGAATGGGAAAGTGACAGGGGGAGAGTAAACGTGAGATGCAGAAAGAGACCCGCAATAAAGAGGAAAAGGCGAACAGTGACATAGAGGAGAGGGAGGGATGTCTAAGCTAGAGACACAGAAGAAAAGAATGAGTGAAAGAGAGAGAGATAGAGGAAGAATGAGGGCCATGGAGAGAGACATCAGTAGAAGGATAGTGGAAGAATTGTAACTGAGTGAAGGGATAAGGAACAGAGGAGATGTGAACGGGAGAGAGAAAAGAACTGAAGGGCAAGAGGAAAGAGAGGTAAGAAGGTGAGAGAGAAAGAAAGAGAGAGAGAGAGAGAAGATCTGAAAGAGTCACAGTGAAACACCCTCTTTCAGAGAGTACGCACAGCTAGCATTGAGAACATCTGGCACTGGGGCCCTCCCTCCAAACATGTGCCTTGCCCATAGTTGGCCCATGCAGCAGTCAGTCTTTGGGCCCATGTGCCAGGCCCACAGTTGGCCTGTGTGGCAATGGTCCAAAGATGTTCCATTTAGGATGCACACTTTGGGCCCACGTGAGGTGCCAAGAGTTGGCCCATGTGGCATTTGTCCACAGATGCCCAATGTGGTATGCGTCCACAGATGGCCCATCTGGCATACGTCCACAGATGCCCATCGTGGTATGCGTCCACAGATGGCCCATGTGGCATTTGTCCACAGATGCCCATCGTGGTATGCGTCCACAGAGGTATACACCTGTTACAACGCATTTTTTACAACGCAGTACTGTTACAACGCATTTTTTACAACGCAGGTACTGTTACAACGCATACTATTACAACTTATACTGTTACAACGCAGGTACTGTTACAACGCAAGTACTTTTACAACGCATATATAAATATGTATATGTATTTAATTTTATATTTTATTTTAAATTAGGTTAGATTGTAGTAATATTAAAATAATTAAATTTATACTTAATAATTTTAAAATGATGTTTATATATAATTTTTAAATTAATTAATTAAATATAATAATTAATAATTAATAATTTAATAAATGAAAAATAATGTATTAATCAAAAGAAAAGTATTTTTTTAAGTATTTTTAAGGTTAGATTGTAGTAATATTAACATATTAAAATATATTTTTAATAATTATTTATTAATAATTAATACTTTAATAACTGAAAAATAATGTATTAAGCTACAGAAAAAAATAGGATAGATTGTAGTAATTTTAATATATTTAAATTTCTTTTTAAAAAATATTTTATAATAATTAATACTTTAATAATTGAAAAATAATGTATTAATCAAAAGATAAGTATTTTTGTAAGTATTTTTGTAAAAAATTATTACCTTTTAATATAGTATTTATTTTATACTTTATTTTAGGAATTTGTTTATTGAATTTTTTGTATAGTAATAATTTATATGTTCATTTTAATTTGATATTGTTTATTATATTGTATAATATAAATTTAGGAATGTATATTTTATTATTATAATATAGTATTTATTTTATACTTTATTTTAGGAATTTGTTTATTGAATTTTTTGTATAGTAATAATTTATATGTTCATTTTAATTTGATATTGTTTATTATATTGTATAATATAAATTTAGGAATGTATATTTTATTATTGTAAATATAATTTAGGGTAGTAAAAATTTTAATTAATATCACTTTTTTATTTTATATTTGTATTTTTGATTTTTTTAGTTTTTGTTTATTATTATTATTTTAATTGAAATATTAATTAGTATGTATATATTAATAATTAAAAAACGATTTAAATAAATTTGAAATATATTTAAATAATATTATTTTGATTTATTTTGATTTTTAGAAATTATTATATATGACTATATGTTTATTATATTTTATTTATGTTTTTAAAAATATATTGGGAAAATATTATGTTCTATTATTGTTTAATTAAATTTAAAAAATATGTTATCTATATGTAGACTTCATTAAGTATATAGTTTTTTTCAATTAAATATTTTATAAACGATTTTGTTTGTGATATACTTATATTAAAATTTCCGTTCCCACGCTTTACCATTGTTTTCTATGGATACGTTTGTCCTTCATTTATGTCTTTGATACAACTAGTTATGTAGAGCGGTTCGGAATAAAAGCAAAGGAAACGAAAGGAAAGAGGAGGAAAAAAGCGGAACAGAAAGAAGAAAACAGGTATATTAAGGAAGTATATATTTTACATATTATTTTAAAAGTTAAGATATACAGATTGAAATAAATAAAAACGTCGAGATATGTTTTTGTTCAAAAAAATAACTTTTTATTACATACAAAAAATAAATAAAAATTCTTCTGTTTTTAATACATTTTGTGTATATTTTTCTAAATTTTAACATATATATGTAAACATATTAAAAAATAATATTTATTTATAAATTGCAATATATTACAATGTACAGTAGTCCTTTCTTTATTGTTGCAGCATATCCTGACGTTATTACGTATACGTGTGCGTCGTCGGCCATTTTGTGGGTATCCGGAGATGGAAGCAGGAGGAAGCAGCAGGACGCTGATCTACGACCAGGTAGGAAAACAATGTAATACTAAGTAATAAAGTTAAATAATAAAAGATTTACATTTATTGTAAGGATAAGTTAAGTAGAGGTTGCACGAAAAAAAAAAAATGTAAAAAATACAACATGTCGCTACTCGTATTATTAGAATATGCCGATGTTGGGTCGGTGGGCGTGGGGAACATCGGTAAATATAAATAAAGTCAGATTTAGTTGAATTTTAGTAAAAAAACCTGAAAAGGGGTTTAGAAAAGTATAACAAATATTTCAAAATGTATTTATGTATGCAAAGTATTAAAATGCATTTTCGAGTGATATAACTGTTTGTAAATATTGAGTTTGAGAATGTTAATTGCTATGTTGTTAAAATATCATATGAATGTGAATAAAGATATTTCCAATGTTTTCCTGGTGCTTTTCTGAAATACATTTGTATTTTAAGAAGATTATGATGTAGGGTTTATTTCCAAATCACTGATTGTCTGATTGATTATATTGGTTACATTTTATTTGTTTAGTATTCATTTCGGAATTATTATTGCTTTGTTTATTCTATGAAAATTGGAAAGTAAAAATTTAGGAGCTTTTGTATATTGTACTATAGTAGTTTGAAAGGCATAACTGATGTTTATTGATTAGAATTTAATTAATTCGAAGTCTGTCTTTTTTGTATCAGGAGGAGTAGAGATTATAGAATTGATAAAAAATAACATGGAAAATTAAAAATAATTATTCTATGTTTGGTGAAATGTTGTAGGAATTAGCACTTGATATGGAAATATGGAAATATCAATATATGGAATACATAAATATTTTAACAATTACTTTTATGGTGTGGTTTTCATAGAAGACTTTATGATAAAATAGAAAATGCATTTTATTTTTTTTTGCAATGTACATTTCTATAATTTAATAATGTAGTCTCAAAATTTATTTCTTTGGGAAAATATTGGTTCAGCTATTTCTTCTAAAGTTTTATGTGATTCAAAAATTAAAAAAATATGTCATGTAAGGCATTTATTTTTTAAAAAAAGTAACAAAAATAAATAAAATGAGGAAAAATGACCCAACATCAAATATAAAAAAAAATTTAAAAAAATTTTTTTTTACGAATTGTAATTAAAAAAAAAAATATAATTTTGGTAGAAGCAGGAAAGTAATGTAAATTATAATTTAAAAAGAAAGGATGTTAGCTAGATTCTCAAGGTAATCTAAAGCCACACACAACGTAAATTGTTGTAGTAGTGCCAATAGTCGTTCAGACATATCCTTAGTTCTTTGGGTAATTCGTGAGTTTAGACTACCAGTGAGAGTTTGAGAAAGTCTCATTTCTTGGAAACTTTGCTCCTTCTTCAAAGTTTCCAGAAATGAATAGAAATTAGGGTGGGGTTTGCCAATTAAATGGTTGAAGGAGTTATGCCATCCCTCAATGGCATTATTTGTTTTTGCCTCTCCCTCTAGGCAACTCGAATAACAGTTCCACCACTGCACATGGAAACGTGGTTTCCTTCTGCGACCCGATCTGCCTAGGTGTCCAATCCATGTGTCTTCCATATAATTTAAAATGGGTGCCAATTTATCTTCGTTAGTTAAATAATAGTCTGATTCTGTAATTGCAGTGTAGTACTCGTCTACACTTTCAGGAGGGACAAAACAAAGAGCAGTTAATTTTTTTAATTCGACTTGTAGTTTGCTGTCCAATGAGTATTCAGTAACTAAGGGTGTTTTTTGTAATTTACGCCAGAATGCCTGGGAAAAGTGGAAAAAACACCCTTGAATTTGGGTATCCGTGTACAGTTTGGTGATCACATTGATCATACTCAATTCAAAATCGATAATAATTTTCCTAGGACTTTGGCTTGTTTTGGATTTAATCACAGATAATAATTCTGTGTAAGTTGCTGAAGTCTTATCAGGCAGCAAACTATATACTAGGGGTATTACACTGTTATTAATTTTACCATGAATAGTATAAATTTGGGTGAATGGATGGGGCGTGCTTTTAAATGTCCCATCCATCATCCAAATTTCACTTGATTCAAGTTTAATAAGGTTGCGTGGGGTACTAAAAATTAAAATGCGCTTAAGAGGGTCTTCGTTGTCATGTAAGAGGAAAGGTTCTTTAGAAAAAGTAATAGTAAGTTCAGGAGGAATAATAATATCAGAAAAAGTATGAGGTGTGTTTGTTTGTGTATTACTTGCCTGCTTTTGTCTTTGTATAATTCTTCGCAAATTATGTACGTTAGGAATATTGCTAGCAATATGAGTAGGGACATGTTGTGCAACCTGTCTTAAAATTGATCCAGTGGATTCATTGGAGGTGCTTGCAATAGCCTTCATCTCGTTAACAGTTTCTCTGACATCAACTTCCATTGCAGAGGCAGAGTGGTTATGGTCAGTTGTTCTTACAATAAAATCATTGACCGTAACCGCTCTGCCGCTGCAACGAGTTGTATGGTATTGCACGCATCTCCAATGAATCCGTGGATGACTTAACCTATCCTTACAATAAATGTATCCTTGATGAGCTAGTAATTGCTTTCCTTTCCTGGATGAAATATACTTTGCAGTTTGTTGTTGTGAAGACATTTTCTGAAAAAAAAAAAATTATTGATTTAGTATTTGAATTATAGAAATGGAATGCATAAATTTAGTATGTACTTTTCATTTTAAAAAACTCTGATTTTAGATTTTTTATATGGTATCTAGCACATTTTCCATATACTAGCATTTTACTTATTGCTGTAAAATAGAAAACATATTCAGCACTTTTCCTACTGTTGCACTTACTTGGAGTTGGAATAGTAATTTACACCTCTAGACTATCCAGCACTTTCTCTACTGTAGCACTTACCAGGAGTTGGAATAGTAATTTACACCTCTACACTATCCAGCACTTTCCCTACTGTAGCACTTAACAGGAGTTGGAATAGTAATTTACACCTCTACACTATCCAGCACTTTCCCTACTGTAGCACTTAACAGGAGTTGGAATAGTAATTTACACCTCTAGACTATCCAGCACTTTCTCTACTGTAGCACTTACCAGGAGTTGGAATAGTAATTTACACCTCTACACTATCCAGCACTTTCCCTACTGTAGCACTTACCTGGAGTTGGAATAGTAATTTACACGTTTACACTATCCAGCACTTTTCCTACTGTAGCACTTACCTGGAGTTTGAATAGTAATTTACACCTCTAGACTATCCAGCACTTTCACTACTGTAGCACTTACCTGGAGTTGGAACAGTCATTTACACCTCTACACTATCCAGCACTTTCCCTACTGTAGCACTTACCTGGAGTTGGAATAGTAATCTACACCTCTAGCCTATCCAGCACTTTCCCTACTGTAGCACTTACCTGGAGTTGGAATAGTAATTTACACCTCTACACTATCCAGCACTTTCTCTACTGTAGCACTTACCAGGAGTTTGAATAGTAATTTACACCTCTAGACTATCCAGCACTTTCCCTACTGTAGCACTTACCTGGAGTTGGAATAGTCATTTACACCTCTAGACTATCCAGCATTTTCTCTACTGTAGCACTTACCAGGAGTTGGAATAGTAATTTACACCTCTACACTATCCAGCAATTTCCCTACTGTAGCACTTACCTGGAGTTGGAATAGTAATTTACACCTCTACACTATCCAGCACTTTCCCTACTGTAGCACTTACCAGGAGTTGGAATAGTAATTTACACCTTTAGACTATCCAGCACTTTCCCTACTGTAGCACTTAACAGGAGTTGGAATAGTAATTAACACGTTTAGACTATCCAGCACTTTCCCTACTGTAGCACTTACCAGGAGTTGGAATAGTCATTTACACCTCTAGCCTATCCAGCACTTTCCCTACTGTTGCACTTACCAGTATTTGGAATAGTCCTTTACACCTCTAGACTATCCAGCACTTTACCTAATGTAGCACTTACCTGAAGTTGCAATAGTAATTTACTTCTCTAGCCTATCCAGCATTTTCCCTACTGTAGCACTTACCTGAAGTTGCAATAGTAATTTACTCCTCTAGCCTATCCAGCACTTTTACTAATGTAGCACTTGACAAGAATTAAAGTAATAATTTACACTTGTACATTTTACAAATTTATTTTTATAAATACCATTTGTTATTTATTACTGCTTATGCATGTCTTATATATGTATCTGGAAAAGTGTTTTTCACTTACTGTTAGTGTTTTGGGTCTTTACTTAGAATAAATATGTTTTGGTTTTCTTGTGTTGGTTGTCCTGGAGGTTGGTCAAGTTTTGGTTGGAATGGAGATCTAAAACAAAGAAAAAGTTTGTTTGAAAATGTGTAACACTTAATTTTGGAGAAGACTAACTTTTAAGTTTTCTTTACAGGCATGAGGCATTATATTGAAGTTCATTTTAGCACTTTCTCTGCACTTTATTTATAGCACTACTCATGTAAAGTGAGAAATGCAATTTTGGCGTCTGGATTGCACAGTTCTTTGTGTATTGTAGTGTTTATATGTATCTGGGATACCACATGATAATTTCATAGTTTATTGCAATTTCACTACTGTAGCACTTAACTGGAAAAACATTGATTATTTAAGTTTATAGAGTTTCCTGCATTTTTAGACTGTTTTGAATAGTAATTTACACCTCTACACTATCCAGCACTTTCCATACTGTAGCACTTACCAGGAGTTGGAATAGTAATTTACACCTCTAGACTATCCAGCACTTTCACTAATGTAGCACTTACCAGGAGTTGGAATACTAAATTACATCACTACACTATCCAGCACTTTCCCTACTGTAGCACTTACCAGGAGTTGGAATAGTAATTTACACCTCTAGACTATCCAGCACTTTCCCTACTGTAGCACTTACCTGGAGTTGGAATAGTAATTTACACTTCTACACTATCCAGCACTTTCCCTACTGTAGCACTTACCAGGAGTTGGAATAGTAAATTACATCTCTAGACTATCCAGCACTTTCCCTACTGTAGAACTTACCTGGAGTTGGAATAGTAATTTACATCTCTATACTATCCAGCACTTTCCCTACTGTAGCACTTGCCAGGAGTTGGAATAGTCATTTACAACTCTACACTATCCAGCACTTTCTCTACCGTAGCACTTACCCGAAGTTGCAATAGTAATTTACTCCTCTAGCCTATCCAGCACTTTTACTAATGTAGCACTTGCTAAGAATTAAAATAATATTTTACACTTGTACATTTTACAAATATTTTTTTATAAATACCGTTTGATATTTATTACTGCTTATGCATGTCTTATATATGTATCTGGAAAAGTGTTTTTCACTTACTGTTAGTGTTTTGGGTCTTTACTTAGAAAAAATATGTTTTGGTTTTCTTGTGTTGGTTGTCCAGGAGGTTGGTCAAGTTTTGGTTGGAATGGAGATCTAAAAGAAAGAAACAATATGTTTGAAAATGTGTAACACTTAATTTAGGAGAAGACTAATTTTTAAGTTTTCTTCACAGGCATGAGGTATGATATTGAAGTTCACTTTAGCACTTTCTCTGCAATTTATTTATAGCACAACACATGTAAAGTGAGAAATGCAATTTTGGCGTCTGGATTGCACAGTTCTTTGTGTATTGTAGTGTTTATATGTATCTGGGATACCACATGATAATTTCATAGTTTATTGCAATTTCACTACTGTAGCACTTAACTGGAAAAGCATTGATTATTTAAGTTTATAGAGTTTCCTGCATTTTTAGACTGTTTTGAATAGTAATTTACACCTCTACACTATCCAGCACTTTCCATACTGTAGCACTTACCAGGAGTTGGAATAGTAATTTACACCTCTAGACTATCCAGCACTTTCACTAATGTAGCACTTACCAGGAGTTGGAATAGTAAATTACATCACTACACTATCCAGCACTTTCCCTACTGTAGCACTTACCAGGAGTTGGAATAGTAATTTACACCTCTAGACTATCCAGCACTTTCCCTACTGTAGCACTTACCTGGAGTTGGAATAGTAATTTACACTTCTACACTATCCAGCACTTTCCCTACTGTAGCACTTACCAGGAGTTGGAATAGTAAATTACACCTCTAGACTATCCAGCACTTTACTTACTGTAGCACTTACCTGGAGTTGGAATAGTAATTTACATCTCTATACTATCCAGCACTTTCCCTACTGTAGCACTTGCCAGGAGTTGGAATAGTCATTTACACCTCTACACTATCCAGCACTTTCCCTACCGTAGCACTTACCTGAAGTTGCAATAGTAATTTACTCCTCTAGCCTATCCAGCACTTTTACTAATGTAGCACTTGCTAAGAATTAAAATAATATTTTACACTTGTACATTTTACAAATATTTTTTTATAAATACCGTTTGATATTTATTACTGCTTATGCATGTCTTATATATGTATCTGGAAAAGTGTTTTTCACTTACTGTTAGTGTTTTGGGTCTTTACTTAGAAAAAATATGTTTTGGTTTTCTTGTGTTGGTTGTCCTGGAGGTTGGTCAAGTTTTGGTTGGAATGGAGATCTAAAAGAAAGAAAAAATATGTTTGAAAATGTGTAACACTTAATTTAGGAGAAGACTAATTTTTAAGTTTTCTTCACAGGCATGAGGTATGATATTGAAGTTCACTTTAGCACTTTCTCTGCAATTTATTTATAGCACAACACATGTAAAGTGAGAAATGCAATTTTGGCGTCTGGATTGCACAGTTCTTTGTGTATTGTAGTGTTTATATGTATCTGGGAAACCAAATGATAATTTCATAGTTTATTGCAATTTCACTACTGTAGCACTTAACTGGAAAAGCATTGATTATTTAAGTTTATAGAGTTTCCTGCATTTTTAGACTGTTTTGAATAGTAATTTACACCTCTACACTATCCAGCACTTTCCATACTGTAGCACTTACCAGGAGTTGGAATAGTAATTTACACCTCTAGACTATCCAGCACTTTCACTAATGTAGCACTTACCAGGAGTTGGAATACTAAATTACATCACTACACTATCCAGCACTTTCCCTACTGTAGCACTTACCAGGAGTTGGAATAGTAATTTACACCTCTAGACTATCCAGCACTTTCCCTACTGTAGCACTTACCTGGAGTTGGAATAGTAATTTACACTTCTACACTATCCAGCACTTTCCCTACTGTAGCACTTACCAGGAGTTGGAATAGTAAATTACACCTCTAGACTATCCAGCACTTTACTTACTGTAGCACTTACCTGGAGTTGGAATAGTAATTTACATCTCTATACTATCCAGCACTTTCCCTACTGTAGCACTTGCCAGGAGTTGGAATAGTCATTTACACCTCTACACTATCCAGCACTTTCCCTACCGTAGCACTTACCTGAAGTTGCAATAGTAATTTACTCCTCTAGCCTATCCAGCACTTTTACTAATGTAGCACTTGCCAAGAATTAAAATAATAATTTACACTTGTACATTTTACAAATATTTTTTTATAAATACCGTTTGTTATTTATTACTGCTTATGCATGTCTTATATATGTATCTGGAAAAGTGTTTTTCACTTACTGTTAGTGTTTTGGGTCTTTACTTTGAATAAATTTGTTTTAGTTTTCTTGTGTTGGTTGTCCTGGAGGTTGGTCAAGTTTTGGTTTGAATGGAGATCTAAAACAAAGAAAAAATATGTGTTAAAATGTGTGACATGTAATTTTAGAGGAGACTGATTTTCATGTTTTTTTTACAGGAATGAGACATCATATTTAAGTTTACTTTACTATTTTCTCTGCACTTTATATATACCTGTATTTTTCATAATGTAGCATTGTTCAATAGTATTTTTACTTGCTGCAAGATGGTAGAGTTTTCTAGATTTTTATACAGTTTGATTTTATTCATATTATTTATTATTTATAAACAATTAATATATATATTTCGCAATGTGTTTTTTACTTACTTTTCAGTTTGGTTTTTTCAAGAGTAGAAATGTGTCCTTCCACTGGCTGTACGATTTATTTTTTACTTGGATTGGTCTGTTATTCTGAAACATTTTACAAAAAAAACATTATTTTATTTTAACCTGCTTAAAGTGATTTATGTTTTGCATTTGAATAGTAGTGTTTAGTTTTATTTGAAATATTTAAATTACCTTTTAAAGCGCTGTTGAAATTTTTTATCTGTCCGATTATTTATGAAGAAATTATTTATATGTAGTATCTCTGTGAGGAGAAAAATTTTGTACAGTTTACTCCTACTGCGGCGTTTTATATTTAAATAATAATAAACTAATTTTTAAAGAAATAATGATGTACCTTATGTTTTTATGCGAAAGCGGGTCGCTTTAAAAAAACAATGAAATGTACACGGATTTCGTGTGTAAACGTTCTGAATAGATTTCTAAAACAAAAAAAATTTATAAATATATTAATAATACTGTATTATTTTTAAATCACGTTTTATTCTTTAGATTATTAATTTAATAATTTATGTATCATGTTGTTTAAGACGTATTTTGATAATATCGAAATAATCTTTAATCATTTTTAATTAAAGCACAGAAATATATTTTAAAAATTGGCTTTAAAAAATATATAGTCAATATTAAAAAAGAAGTTCTTTTTTTTACATGGCTATTATTTATGGTGTTATCGTTTTCCGAACATATTACTTACTTGTAATTAGTTGGTATTCGTAGTATGATATAGTTTTAGAATTTTCGATTGGATGATAGGGTGAAAAGTTCACAGAGTGCAATCTCACGTCTGCTGTCTCGGGTAGTTGAGAATCAACTAATTTCAAAATGGTTCCTCACTACTATTTATAAGTTTGGTGTAGTATAGCAAAAATAATATTGAAAATATGCGGTGGAAATCGCATTACATTTTATATTTATTTATCTGAGGACATATAATTTAAAAATTCATTTAAATAACTTTATATTCCGAAATGTTTGCCGTTTTGGCATCCATTTTGGGTATTATGTTGTCGTTTGAAATCATTGAAATAATAGTAGGACTCATTATTATAATACTTATGCAAGATGGCGTCCATGAAAACACTATATATGTTTGTTTTATAAGAATACTAACATATCATGTAAAATAATATGAATGAGTATATTTTTGAATCGTAGTAAGTCAGTAAGTAAATTGTTTTCATTTTTAGTTTTCGTAATAATTTGGAAACTATTGTACTTTGAAAATTAATACTCGAGTAATTATTTAATAAATAAATAAATGTAAATCGCGTTAATATGGTAGTTTTTCATGCCGTTTTTTTAATACACTTACCCACCCAAAACCCCTATTTTCCCTGCATCCTGTTGCCAGTTTTTATTATAAAAAAAAATAAAATATATATTTATTGGTGAATATTTTAAAAGTATGAGTACGAATTTATTAAATAATAATAAAAATTAATACTCGAGTAATTATTTAAAAAATAAATAAATGGAATACGTGATTTTATGGCAGTTTTTCATGCCGTTTTTTTAATACACTTACCCACCCAAAACCCCTATTTTCTCTGCATCCGGTTGCCAGATTTTATTTTTCAAGAAAATTAAAAATATATATTTATTGGTGAATTTTTTAAAAAGGGAGAGTACGAATTTATTAAATAATAATGAAAATTAATACTCGAGTAATAATTTAATAAATAAATAAATGGAAAACGTGATTTTATGCCAGTTTTTCATGCCGTTTTTTTAATACACTTACCCACCCAAAACCCCTATTTTCCCTGCATCCCGTTGCTAGATTTTATTTTTCAAGAAAAGTAAAAATATATAATTATTGGTGAATTTTTTAAAAAGGGAGAGTTCGAATTTATTAATTAATAATGAAAATTAATACTCGAGTAATAATTTAATAAATAAATAAATGGAAAACGTGATTTTATGCCAGTTTTTCATGCCGTTTTTTTAATACACTTACCCACCCAAAACCCCTATTTTCCCTGCATCCCGTTGCTAGATTTTATTTTACAAGAAAATAAAAAATATATATTTATTGGTGAATATTTTAAAAGTGTGAGTACGAATTTATTAAATAATAATGAAAATTAATACTCGAGTAATAATTTAATAATTTAATAAATAAAAAAATGAAATACGTGATTTTATGGTAGTTTTTTATACCGTATTTTAATACACTTACCCACCCAAAACCCCTATTTTCCCTGCATCCCGTGCCAGGTTTTATTTTACATAGAAATTTTTTAACATATAAATGCGTTGTAATGGTACACGTTGTTAAATGTTGCGTTGTAATGGTACTTTTTCTATTAAAGTACTATTTTGCGTTCTAATAGTACTCGTTGTAAAAACATGCGTTGTAGTAGTATTTACGTTGTAATATCCGCGTTGTAACGGTATGCGTTGTAATAGTATGCGTTGTAACATCATATATCCGTCCACAGATGGCCCATCTGGCATACGTCCACAGATGCCCATCGTGGTATGCGTCCACAGATGGCCCATCTGGCATACGTCCACAGATGGCCCATCTGGCATACGTCTACAGATGCCCATCGTGGTATGTGTCCACAGATGGCCCATCTCATACGTCTACAGATGCCCATCGTGGTATGCGTCCACAGATGCTCATCGTGGTATGCGTCCACAGATGGCCCATGTGGCATTTGTCCACAGATGCCCATCGTGGTATGCGTCCACAGATGGCCCATCTGGCATACGTCCACAGATGGCCCATCTGGCATACGTCTACAGATGCCCATCGTGGTATGTGTCCACAGAATGCCCATCTGGCATACGTCTACAGATGGCCCATCTGGCATACGTCTACAGATGCCCATCGTGGTATGTGTCCACAGATGGCCCATCTGGCATACGTCTACAGATGCCCATCGTGGTATGCGTCCACAGATGGCCCATCTGGCATACGTCCACAGATGCCCATCGTGGTATGCGTCCACAGATGGCCCATCTGGCATACGTCCACAGATGGCCCATCTGGCATACGTCTACAGATGCCCATCGTGGTATGTGTCCACAGATGGCCCATCTGGCATACGTCTACAGATGCCCATCGTGGTATGCGTCCACAGATGGCCCATGTGGCGTTTGTCCACAGATGCCCATCGTGGTATGCGTCCACAGATGGCCCTTCTGGCATACGTCCACAGATGCCCATCGTAGTATGCGTCCACAGATGGCCCATCTGGCATACATCCACAGATGCTCATCGTGGAATGCGTCCACAGATGGCCCATCTGGCACACGTCTACGGATGCCCATCGTGGTATGCGTCCACAGATGGCCCATGTGGCATTTGTCCACAGATGCCCATCGTGGTATGCGTCCACAGATGGCCCATCTGGCATACGTCCACAGATGCTCATCGTAGTATGCATCCACAGATGGCCCCTCTGGCATGTGTCTACAGATGCCCACCGTGGTATGCGTCCACAGATGGCCCATCTGGCATACGTCTACACATGCTCATCGTGGTATGGGTCCACAGATGGCCCATCTGGCATACGTCCACAGATGCTCATCGTGGTATGCGTCCACAGATGGCCCATCTGGCATACGTCCACAGATGCTCATCGTAGTATGCGTCCACAGATGGCCCATGTGGCATTTGTCCACAGATGCTCATCGTGGTATGCGTCCACAGACGGCCCATCTGGCATACGTCTACAGATGCTCATCGTAGTATGCGTCCACAGATGGCCCATCTGGCATACGTCCACAGATGCTCATCGTAGTATGCGTCCACAGATGGCCCATCTGGCATACGTCCACAGATGCCCATCGTGGTATGCGTCCACAGATGGCCCATCTGGCATACGTCCACAGATGCTCATCGTAGTATGCGTCCACAGATGGCCCATCTGGCATACGTCTACAGATGCTCATCGTAGTATGCGTCCACAGATGGCCCATCTGGCATACGTCCACAGATGCTCATCGTAGTATGCGTCCACAGATGGCCCATCTGGCATACGTCCACAGATATATTCAAACAACAAGAGAGATAGGGTAAAGCAGATTACTCTCACACCCCATAGGATAACACATTTGGTCAATAGGAGAAACCAAGGGTTAAAACAATTTAATGATTTAATCGAAGGACTTAATAATTATTTTTACAGGGACATAAATAGTTAGATTGTTCTTAAAGCTTTCTTGCGAATTCATATCATTTTTTAAATCTTGAAAGTGATTATTTTGATTTGCCATTGATATGTATTCGATTCATGCAAATAAATGAATTTTATCAGTATAATTGTGAGAATTGAAAAGAATACACAGTAAAAGAATTCTCAACAATAAGTGAATACTTGGGGAATGTGAAAGAACGTACGAGCTATTTAGTATGTTTTCACTTTCAATGGTGACTTGTAATCACATGATGTTGACAGACTCTATGGGGCCCGATTCACAGAATGAATTTAAGACTCAATCCTAAACTTACTACTATTTTGGTATCCACAGAATGCACTTACTACTTTTGGTATTCACAGAAGTTAGGATTTTGTCTTAAGTTTGTCTTAAGACAGACTTAAGACAGACTTAAGACAGACTTAAGACAAAATCCTAACTTCTGTGAATACCAAAAGTAGTAAATTTGAACAGTGGGTTCAAACTGACTTAACCCTTATGTGTCCGATTCTTTCACTTTGTTTTTAATTGAGTTCGAATCACCCCTCTATTAAAGGTGTTGGCAGGGGGAATGGTCTATAATCATTTTAACTTGCACCTTTATGTCATACTTTTGCACTGACTAAAAACTGGAACCCGATGAAGACAAACGGCTACCGACCATGTGTGGGTGCATGAGGGCTCCTTTTTCCTCACTAGGAATTCACTACCTTTATTCCAAATTGACACAGTCTTTGTTTGCTTAGTGCACTTACGGGTGGTGGTGGTAGTGATAGGCTGTCTTACCTCTTCTTAACCTCTATTTTTATTTATTATTTTTTGTAGTTTGAGATAATCTTTAGTTGTTTCTGAAATACGTCCACAGATGCCTAATGTGGTATGCGTCCACAGAAGGCCCATCTGGCATACGTCCACACATGCCTAATGTGGAATGCATCCACAGATAGCCCGTGCGGCATGTATTTGTAGCTGGTAAATGTACCATATGCCAACCATTGGCCCTTGTGACATTCACCCACAGATGGTCCAAGAGACATGTGATCAGAGAAGGCCCATGTGGCCTGGGTCCACATTTGACCCATGTGGCATGTGTCTACAGAGGCCCCATGAGGCATATGTGCACGGTTGGCCCATGTGTCATGCCTACAGCTGGCCCAAAAGGCAAGCATCCACAAATGGCCCATGTGGCATGCATGCACATTTGAAGTATGTGGCATGTGCCAACAGATGGCCCAGGTGCAATGTCCAAAAATGGTCCATGTGGCACATGTTCACAGCTGACCCCATGACACGAGTCCAGATGGCCCGACTTTCCTGCATCCACAGTAAGGCCCATGTGGCTTGTGTTCACAGGTGTGTGGCGTTATGGCCTCAGGAAGTTCCATAGATTACTTCCTGCGATGGGTACTGCACATACAACAGGGCACCCACGCCCCACTCGATTTTGAGTATAAGTGGATGGAGGTGCACGCACACAATGTGGGTGCGCGCATGCACACATGCACACACAGAACCAAATACACATACACATTGAGTGCAATGTGAGTCACTGCTCATAGGAGCCTGCAGGTACACAGTATTTGTGTCTGCTGGAACGAAAGCTTGCATGCTGCCATAATGTTGCATGTCTCTCACACAGATATCCATGGAAGAGAAGCGCCGGCGTATTTAACGTGACCTCCAGATAGGCGGGGCATGGACGTGCAGCGCAGCGCAGGGTAGAGCCAGCTTCGTCTCTACTTGCTGAAGGTGACATCTGCTCCACAGGCTGCCTCTGTCCCAGAACTGGGCAGTGCTTCCTTTGTAAAGAAACAAGTGCAGGGGGTGGGGGGTAGGGTGGTAGTGTTTCTTGGGTGCATGCTGCAGGAGCTGCTATACAAACACTTCCTAGTCTTCACTCCCTCTCATGCCTCTTCCTTTCACCCCCCTGCACTTCCTGGCTCTTCGCCTCACTCTTGCAGGGTCTTTCTCATCCCTGCATCACATCTTCTTAAAGCTGAACTCTGATAGGACTGTGGTGCTTATACTGGGAGCTCCCCTGATGAGCATACGTCTAACGACGGGTGCCCATCCTCAACAGGCAGCTGCCACTCACCGGTTCAAAAGGGACATGATTTGTGGCTTCCTTTTGACAATGATGGAGCGGGCCTTATCCTTAAGCAAGGGTGGTAAGGCTCCTGGACCAGATGGGGTCCCCATAGATCTATTCAAATCAAACATTCCTTTGTGGGTGCCCATTCCGGTTCTGGTAATTACCGCGAGCTGCAGCACCACTTTCCAGTCGACCTGGGTGGAATCTACTATTGTCCCTATCTTTAAAGAGGGGGACAGATATGACCCTGGTTGTTTCTGGCCAATCTCTTTGCTGGACGCAGTAACTAAAGTTATAGGTAGGATTATCTTAGAACGCCTCCAGGACTGGGCAGAGGAGAACTCTGTCCTATCCAACCTGCAATACGGATCCCGAGCAGGATTAGGGACGGTGGAACAGGGTTTAAATCTATCTATCCTGGTAGGGAAGTACACAAGGGCAAAAACGGGGAACCTATTTTTAGCGTTTGTGGATCTCACAGCCGCTTTTGACTGTGTCGTCCACAGCAAACGCTGGTCTATTTTAAAAGTCGTAGGGGTTGACGTTCAGATTATCGATTTTCTTAAGCGATTTTAATGTGACGCCAAGGCGCGTGTCCGCTATGGACTGATGGGTGAGCGTTTGGCTGCATTCTCGATCTGGAGCGGAGTCAGGCAAGGTTGTGTCCTGGCTGCGTTCCTTTTTAATCTCTATACCAACAGCCTGGAGGAGGCCCTCTTTAAGGACAATTATGATTTTCCCCAGGTGGCAGGACGTCTAATTCCAGCCCTTCTTTACACAGATGATGCAGTGCTAATGCCCTGCACACAAGTAGGTCTACAGAGGGTGCTGAACAGTTTCTCCCCTTTTATGAAAGATCTTGGGTTAAGAGTAAACTCCTCTAAGACCTTTATTATGCGATGTGGCTCTGGTGTTAAGAAATTTAAAGATATGTTTGTGGCATGACAGAAGATTGAGGTAACCAAGAGGTTCTCATATTTGGTAATTCTTTTTGCTCACAATGATATGTGGGCACAAACTGTAGCAGGGAATACATTGGTACTTCTTAGAGCAACTTCTGCCCTTACTAACTTTGCCAGAAAACTGTTAAAAAGGCCACCTGAGGCGTTTATTAAAATTTTTAAGGCAAGGTGTGTCTCCTCAGTAGTGTATGGTGCAGGGGTCTGGGGGTTTACTGACTTGCTACATACTCAACTTATTGAAAATCATTTTCTAAGGTACATTTTGTCTGTTTCAAACAGTACATCATCATGTATATGTCACGCGGAGCTAAGACTAACCTTCAACTCTGATTTAATAAAGATTGAGCTTGTGCTTTTATGGCACAGGCTTTGGACTAAAGATGAGGCAAAATTAAACACAGATATTTTAATAGACATTTTGAAACTACAAGGGGTCTTAAAGATCCCATGGATAAGGTACGTCTGCAACTTCTTACAAGATCTTGGCTGTATAGACTGTTTTAATAACCCTAGAACTATTGGGACAATAACAAGATAAGAATTACGAAAGGAGGGCCTCTTGTTGTTGGACTCTATTAGAATGTCCTCCGAGATACTGAAACCAAGAGTCCTGCACCACCAGTCGATTTCATCCACTTTTAGCCTTCAACCCTATTTGACTTTTGTACCTGGAGTATACAATAGGTTTTTATTAACTAGATTTAGGTTGGGGGTATTTCATAGACTAGTTACTTTACCCACAATGAATGACTGGACATCGTAACCTTCGACCCTGCCCTATGACACTAACTCCAGCCAATCCACGATACATGTGGTTCTCTTTTGCAGATTTTAATCCCATATAAGGAAAATGTACTTAGTACCAGTTTTAAAATTGTTTGGGCTCCACCAATGTCAACCTGCTCTACTTGCACTGCAACACTTAGATAACACGCATAGTGTTTTTAGAATAGTAATCTTTCTGAAGGAAGTTTTGTGTCAAAGGAAAAGTATGCTTATTTAATCGATTCTAATCGGATAACGTTTTCAATTTAATACTGTTTCTTAAACTTTGTAACAGTATAGACTATGTGTACATTTGTAGGATATTTTTTTAAATCATGTTTTGCCTGATATGTTTTTTATTTTTTACTAATCCAATACTGCTTTTTTAACCTTGTAACATACCAGAGATTATGTGTACATTTGCAGGATATTATCTAATGTATGTACTTGTTGATATGTTTCTTAATGCTCTTTTTTTGTGCTTTTATGATTGTCTGATATAGCAATCAAATAAAGCTTTCTTTGACTTTACTTGACTTGACAATGAGTTGAAATGCTCAGCACAACTTTTTGAAACTTTCTGCCTCTTGCTTTTTTCATTTGTAACTCATTGGGAAGATGCAGAGGAGTTCCAGAGAACTTGCAACTCATACTCAGTCGGGGACAATTGAGCGGCCACGTCATGTTTCTTGAAATACTCTTCACGTGGCCAAGTACCAAATTCAAACACTTCAAATCATACAAAAACCAGTGGCCAGAGAACTTCTTGGGTTTCTGCGATGGGCACCTATTTTCGACAACTTAAAGCAATTTCATTGTCTTCCTGTTGACAAACACATCAAATCCAAACCTGGAACAGTGAACAGTGCCTGCACCCTCAGCTCAGTGAGATGACGCCTGACACAGTGAACAAACGAAGGGTCCTGACTCCAGTCAGTAAGGCTGAGCCACTACTATAGCAAAACAACAAATAATTGACAATACTGATGTTACATCACACATTACTTCACTGGTGCACAGAAAAAATCTGTAACACCCTCAAGCCATATTTTGCTTATTTAAAATTTATTATAGCATTTTTATATCCTTTTCAGTTCAAAGTTATTACTTTTTGAAGAACCACAAAACTTTATCAAAAAGAGACAATAAAAGACATTTTAATACACCCAACCATACCGTTATTAAATACAGAAGTCCTTTCCAGTGCGTGTTTTTCTGCCAAACACTCTTTGGTTGACTTCTGTGGTTGCTTTTGTGCACTTTACATTGTATTTTATTCAAAAAAGGTTATGTTTTCACTTAGTGCACTGGAAAGGACTATTGTGGTAAATCGTTGGTTGATGTCGGCATTTCAAATTGATGTATTAAGGTTTTTTAGCCATGTTAAATTTGTGTATGTTTGGTGTTCAGTGTGGGTTATAAATGCTTGTTGAAGGGGTTATGTGAGTAGAAAGTAGGAATGGTGCAGTGAGTTTGGTCATTTTGTATTTAATAACGGCCTGGCTGATGAGGGGTGTTACCCCGAAACCGGTCCCAGGATGATTATTTCCGTTCCAGGGAAGACATGGCTTGGCAGTTCGGGCTGGACTGTTCCCATGAGGCGCAGGGTCAAGACTGATTTGCATATAGGTGGGTCTAAACTGGGGTAGTGAAGTGAGCTAAAGAACGATGGTGGATTCAACCCAGATCTGTGACTGGGGGTGAGTGTCTGAAAAGTTTCAGTGCTACGTCCATCATCTCCTTGTATTTATCGCTCAATGAGGCTCAGAAATGTTTGATTCCTGTTTTTTATTTGTAGGGCAGGGGCACTGCAGGGGAAGTGTGGCACTGAAGGTGGCAGAGTGTGCTGGGCTCACCTGGGGTATCTGGGTGCCATCAGTGCTGTGCTGGCTTCCATGTAACCGCAGAGCACTGTTCTTCTGAGAAGATGCGACACACAGATCTGCAGCTGCACTTCATGGGGGGAGGATGCAAGGAAGGAAGTGATACAGTGAAGAAGAAAGACAGGCAGGGTGAGAGAATGTGGGGGAGGGAGACCGAGAATTTCAGAGGTAGCAAAAAATGGAATATCAAGGGTGAAGAATACCATGAGGTTAGATATGTTGGGTGCAAATGCGTTTTGTCATCACTCCCTGGTGGTACCTCAGTAGAGTCCATCGCTTGCTTTTTAAGGCGAGTGGAATGGATAGAGCGGGATACTGACATCTCCATTTCATGGGACACTGTCTCTGTTGCACCTCAATCATCCCTGCACCAATAACATGACTACCAATCCAATCCAATCCAATCCAAAAGTTCTTTATTTCGGCCATCTAGGCCATAAAAGATACAGTAGAAAAAACATTAAAATCGTCCAGCCATAAAAGTACAGATAAAAACATTGAGGATGAAAACATTACAATATTAAAAGGAAACTCAATGAAATCAATTCATTACATTAATGTATGGAGTCTGAGTATTCAGAATACTGAGCACTGACAAATCGTCTTCCAATTAAAAATTTAGCCTTGCAGTAATTTTTGCCTTGTAATTCACATAGCTAAGAACTTGGAGATTGCAAATACAATACAATTTAGGGTGCTCGACTTTAAGATTCTAAACAAGTATAAACAGTTTCTAAAACCTAGATTCCTACACAGTGGTACCAGCCAATGCTTCCTTGGTCTGCTGTAGGCGGGGCAAAAGAACAGCACGTGAATTTCATCCTCCGTGCTAGCACTGCATCCTGGGCAAGATTTATCGTCCATAGCAGACCATTTGCTTGTAAAGACTTTAAGAGGCAGGGTACCAAACCTCCATTGAATAAAAAGTTTCCTTGCAGTGATAGGGAAAACAATATCCATGAATTTTTCAAACTTAAAAGAACTTTTGGAAACCAGGAATTGTTCAGTTAGGGTGCCAGTTTTTGGAGCACACACAAGCGTGCTTAGACTTTTGTCCTTAAAAATCTTGGGGAGGGATTTGCGGGAGACCTCAGAACAGCCTCGTTCAGGGTCCTCCCACAAAACAGCCAAGCCCAGTCGCAGAAATTCTCGTTTAACAAAGGCCAACCAAGGTATTCTATCAGAGCAGCTGTGGCTCAAAACATCTTTCAGGTCTTGCCTATAGTGTAACAGTTCTGCAGTAGACCATAACCCATGCCAGAACCTCAACGGTTTCAGGGCTAGCTCATCTCCTATAGAAGGGAGGCCCAGATCTAATCTGAATGGTAAAAGTGGAATGCCTTGTGGTAACGACAGCAGCCGTCTAAGGAAGTTTGTCTCTGCCTTAATGAGTTCTGTGGCAGCATTGTACCCCCAGAGTTCTCCGCCATAAAGTGCAGCTGCTCTGTCTTGGGTTTTGTACATCTCCAGTGCTGGACTTACTGGCTTGAAGGTTGAGGAATTGGAGACCTTCAAGATGCCCCCCAGCAGTTGCGATAGCTTTAGACGGGATCTTGCTATCTGTGGTCCCCATGATAAGTTTTCGTGCAGAGTTACCCCCAGGTACTGGAACGTCGTAACCCTTTCCAACCTGTCCGACCCTAGGGTCGGATTTGGTCTGGTGGTTGCCAAGGGATTAAATACCATAAACTTGGTTTTCTCTGCATTTATCTCAAGGCCATGGGCTCTGCAGAAGTCCCCAAACCCAACATGACTACCCTGAGATGCCACAGTTGGTAAAAGGTCCACCACCAGGAGCCAAGGAATTACATCACTGTTTATAAAGTGCACATGATGTACAAAACACAACAGCCAAACATTGATGCTCCATACTTACCTGGAGGAGGTGGATGAGTGCACAAAGTGTCAGTAGAAGCAGTTCCAGAACTCTTCATCACAAGGCCAAGAGCAGAGCACCTAAGGCAAGGAAGAAGAGACACCAGTTGAAGACATGCTACATCTGGAAAACAGCAACCATCAAAGACTGTGGAAATAACACCCGTCAGAACATCCTTGAGAGACAAGAAACTACCAAGAGAACATCCATCAAAGAGTGAATACCATCAAAATAACATGCGCCATAAATAATAATGCAATATAGTGCATGAAAACATTGATAGCAACCTTCTGAAATATGCGACCTCTGGTATGCGTGAAGGAGACACAACATATCGACAGGAAGAGAGCTAATTAAATTCCATTGGAGACAAGAACCCCTCGAAATAGTACATTACATAAAAAGGAAACCCTCAAGAAACAATCAATCAGAGACAAGAAACCGTCACAGTGCCACCAGCCTGGACGATACCCCTTCAAAGTAGCATCTGTCAGTGACAAGTTGTCCTCAAAGTTAAATTAATCAAAGGCAAAAACCCACAATAACATCAGCCAGGGAAATGAAGCCATATAAATACTACCTGTTGGAGGCATGCAACCATCCCACACCTGAACACATCAACAACACCTATTACAGAGAAATAACAGTCAAAATGACACTACTCAAAAAAAGAAACTATTAAAACAGCAACGCCCTTAATATCAAAATAACACTGGTCAGAGCATGAAAACCATCAAAATAACACTCTCCAAAACATCAAAAAAAGACCCCTTCTGAGTAAGGAAAGCATTGCAACACCACAACCAAGAGACATTAAAACAATAAAATAGTGTTGGGCAGAGACAAAAACAGCACAAGGCAGCTGTGTCAGAAAGTAATCCATCAAACAGCAGCAAATACAAAATAAAACCATGACGATAGCACTAATCCAAGAAAAAATATTACACTGCTCCCTATTAAGCTACATGAGATAACAGTCAGATAAATTAAACCATCAAAATACCCCTTCAAGACTCATCAAAATTGCACCAATTAGAGACAATAAACTAGAACCGGTCACAAACATAAATCCATCAAAATAGCACCCCTTGCAGACATGACCCCCTAAAATATCACTTATTTAAGTTAACAAATCATCAATATAGCACAGTTAGAGCTGTTGCTGCCACTGGACCACATGCCCTTAAGCTCCTTCTTGGGTGGGGACTGCAGGAGGCTCATCGGCACTACAGAATGAGCGCTCTTTCTCCTCAGTGCGAGATGAGCCCGGGCACTGCCTGGGCCAAGGACGAGCCAGAGGCTGGAGAAGGTTCGGCTCAGCCACCCCTCTTGACCCTAGGATTTCTGGAGGGCCAGATTTGTGAAATATGTTCCCAATGGGAAAGAGAAAAGCCCTACAAGGGGATGTATGACGTTACAACGCATACATTCACAACGCATACCATTACAACAAAACTTTTACAACGCAGGATCCATTACAACGCATGCCATTACAACGCATGCCATTACAACGTAGCTGCTATTACAATGCATGCCATTACAACGTAAGTATGGGTAAGTAATTTATAGTGTAAGAGTTGGATAGTGTAGGGGTTAAAATTACTATTCTAACTCCAGGGGGCGCGTTATAGTAGGGTAAGTGTTGGATGGTGTAGGGGTTAAAATTAAATTAAATACTTACCCATACTTTTGTTGTAATGGCATGCGTTGTAATAGCAGCTGCGTTGTAATGGCATGCGTTGCAATGGCATGTGTTGTAATGGATCCTACGTTGTAAAAGTTTTGTTGCAATGGTAGTGCGTTGTGTTAGTTGCGTTGTAAAGGATGTTTCCCGAACAAGGGGCATGGAGACTGTGATGGTGGGCCAAAGATTGGAGACAACTGAACGTGCAATGCATCAGCTCACTGCAGAGTTTATTGTAGTATTCTGGGACCCACTGAAAACTGTGACTGATGCGGAGAAATGAAAGGATAGTCATGGGCGGATTCTGCATTAGAACTATGGAGCTGCGCCTCCCTGAAATTCCTACACGTTCCTGTACAAATATTGAATAGATCGATGTATTTAGAGATACAGTCCTATCGCGAAACATATTGATGCATTTAAGCGTGGGCTGTCTGTCTCAGACTGCCTGCCGCCCCTCTCTGTGAAGCAGGAGATGAAAGCCAGGCAGTAAATCAACTTTCCTAACTGTGACGCATAACGCAGGGCTTACTGTTCTAAAGCCCTTCATTGCCATTGTAGTCTATGCCAGTATCCACTATAGGCCAGTGACGCTTTCAGCATCATGGTTTTGGGCGTTCGTCATTCACAGGCATAGATCCCACCCCTTTCCATTCGTCACACGTGGGAGTGGGTGCAAGTACGTGTGTTTTCGTGCCTTGTTCTCGGTAATGGTAAGTGTTAGAATGCTAATCTTCTGTTATGTACATTGTGCTGGGACCCCTCGCCATGCTAACCTCCACCACTGTGACACCCCAGGCCTGGTTGCACGTAGCTGGCCCCGTTAGCTGCTGTATTTGTTCCCCCACAAAATGGATCCAAAAAACAAGCAGGCTAGGGTTCTTGTTCCCTTGTGAAGTTGATCCAAATATCTGAGTCAATTGCAAAGTAAGAGATATGTGTTTACAGCAGACAGTTATCTGCTGTATGACATTAAACAGACCCTATCTTTATGCCCTTGACAACTTTAATGCCAAAAACATTGATCGATTTATGAACAAGGAGTGTTAAAAATGTTGTTCCTCTCTTTCATGTTTTACTTAATCGTTGCATTCTTCAAGAGATAGCTATTTAAATATGTTGTGTTTCTGGTTTTTTTTTTGGTGCATGCTTTGAGCATGCCAGATGTTTGTGAGGGGCTCTGAAACTGAAGCCAAAGCAAAGTGCCTGTCAGTGGCTTGGCCTCTCTGCAGAGCACACAGAACAATGGTCATTTATTCCAGTTGCAATTGCAATTATGTGGAAATGTGTCTGAAGGGGGTGCACAGATGGCAAAATATTTAGAGGGCAAAAGCAAAAGGAAATACATTGCTTAATATGAGTGAGTGCAGTGTATGTTTGGAAGTGGTAAAGTGAGGGAGATTCAAGGAAGTGCATTTGGGGAAGAATGAAAACAGGGTCCTGAAGAGGAAAGAGAGGTGGTTGAGGATGTGCAGAAAAAAGGGCATACATAGCTAACATAAAGCGCACATAACTGAAGGCCAAAACTCCTTCCACCGGCCTCAGTACTATTGAAATTTCAGAACTGAAACCTTTTCAAGGTTAATTATTTATAACAAATCCTTATTGTTACTCGTTTATCTTAAACAGCTAACAACCATTGACAAAGCCAATCGTACTGACAGATTTTAGGTGTAGTTCAGTTGTTGTGTTCTATATCTGGATGCAATTACGTCTCAGAGAGAAACCAAAATACAGGGCAGGTAGCAGCACACTATGGGAATCACAGAAATGTATTTTACATTTACACTTTTAGAGAGCCCCCACATTTTTCATCCCACTTAAAGACCTATCTTAACATATTTCTTTCTATATGACTGATTGTAGTCAGCTGCTGGAGTCCTAACTTTACTTCTCCTAAACTGAGAAAAATCCTAACTTTAAGACTTTCGGTATTCACATGGCGCCAGGATACCCGTAGGGTGACAGATGCACGGTATAAATATTAAATACAATACAATACAATACAATACAATACAGAAGGCATTTAGGAGTCCTAACTTCACTACTCCTAAACTGAGAAAAATCCTAACTTTAAGACTTTCGGTATTCACAGTAGGCATTTAGGAGTTCTAAAGTTAGGTTACTAACTTCTGTGAATACCGAAATGAGTAAGTGCCTTCTGTGAATACCAAAATGGTAGTAAGTTTAGGATTTTGTCTTAAGTTAGTTCTGTGAATCGGGCCGAAGTGTCTAAATAAACAAACAATGGACTCGTTTTCAGCTCACACTGAAACAAATGAATCATTAGTTAAAGTAATTTGTGATGTTTTAATGGAAAAAGCAAATCTTCTGGGTGTGAAACTGTCATCTTATAACCAGTTTTACAGGGGTCAGTGACACATCTATGAGCAAGATGCAGGAACAACCTTGCATGGGAGGCAGGAGAAATAAGGTATTTCTGTGGGAGGAAGTGCGTGCTGAGAGGTCGATTCACATCAGCCTAAGAAACCTCCATTTGTGACTAATCTGGACAGTGAGTCGTGTCAGTCACAAGATAGAGGAGCTGCGATGTACTCCTTGCGCTGGCACAACCAACATGATATAGTTACCTGAACACGAGCATTCTCGTGCCCACTTACAATTAACCACCCTTTCTACTTAAAAATCTTTGAGGAAAATGACTGACTGCACAGCTCTGGGAAAAATTTATTTTGCCTTTGCAACAATGCAATAAACCAACATGCATGGCCAGCACTTCATTTATGACAAAATAAGTGCTGGGGTCCTCGTCAGCAGGCCACTGCAGCTTGCACCACCCACTGCCCCTGCCCATGTTGTCAATGACAGAACCAAAACAAATCTAAGCTTCACACGCTTACAAGCATGACAATTCAGACTATTCCAGGCCCCCAAAGCTATAAGAATGGCTTGGAAGGCAGGTATAAGCCTTTTTTAAGGTATAATGAATTAACAAACTGTTGATGTGCTCATCTCTATATTAGACAAACAGCACCACCTTGTGGCAAACTGTCATAAGTGCCTGTGTTGACAACTAAGTACGGGTACAGAGTACCGGAAAATACTAGATCAAATTAAGCACTGTCCCTGGCCCAACCAGTTCTTTATGGTAAAACTCCTTGTGATAATAACAAGACCTAAGTGTCAAAGACGTTAGTTAAAATAGCTTCTTGAGATGTTGCAGGCATTAGTTGCAAACTAAAAGACAAAAATTAGGTGGGGTATGCCAAGCAGTTTGAGTGATTTGTCTGCAAGAAACGTGGGCCCTAAACAAATTCCACATAGAGGGTTACTCCTCTCCAGACCTTAGCCACACCACCAAGAGTGGGCTGGGCAAAAGGGGTTTGGCCATTGTGAAGTCAGTGTTTGGTCCGCGGAGAATAATCTGGTGTTATACTGACACAGATTATTTCCAGTGGCATTTTGAGGGAGCGAGCATTGTTCTGATCATCAACTACTGTAAAAACATCTTTGATAATTAACACAATTATATACCTCATATGCTGGAAAGCATTGTAAGCAAATATATACACGGGGAAAAGGTATAGGTCCCTATTATATAGGCTTGCGATTTCGACACCAGTTATTGCAAACATTCTAATGACAATTTCTGTGGTTTTAGGAACACCTATGAATATGCACAAATGCATTTTTTTTTACCAATCCTCATAGTGAAATTCGTAATAATTTTATAAAGAATTTTAAATTAGTTGTCTCATGTGAGGTTTGCCCTTCACTTTCTTTGCTAGCCCAGACATTTGCTATGAGAGGTGCTGCTAGCAAGATTGAGTTTATTTTATTCACAGGATTTAAAAGATTGAATGACCGATTTTACAGTTGATCTCAACTATGCCAGTGATCATAATGCTTTGCTATTCATGTTGTCTGTGGGGCAACACGTGGAAAACTATATTGTTAATTTATTGGAAATTGAATTTAACAAAAAGAAAGGTCTAACGGTAAAGTGACCCAAAGTAAACCCTTCTACCTTGCTTTCTAACCTGTTTACTCTAATTATAGCTGCATGATGGATATGTCTAGATGAAAATGCAGAGAATGAATTAATTTTATGTCTTTTTGATTCCAAGTCTACCCTGATAGTCATTTGTCACCCCGAGTGGGACGGGTATGCCCAGACGTGGGTCCCGTACTCTGCATGACACTGGAGTCAAGCTAGCCTGGCTGGTATGGGGTAATACCCCAAAACATGCCCCAGGATGCTTGTTTCTGGTCATGGGGGACCTGGCCTGGTAGCTTGGACTGGAATGTTCTCTTGGGTAGTAGGGTCAAGACTGATTTGCATATGGCTGGGTCTAAACTGGAATGGAATGTGGAGCATCAACAAACGATGGATTAAGCCCAGATCTCTGTACTGGCAGTGAATGTTTAACATTGTTCGGCATTCTGTCCATCATTTGTTCTTTTTACATTTGTCACCCTAAGTGGGACTGGTATACCCAGACGTGGGTCACGTGCTCACCATGCCACCTGAATCAAGCTATCCTGGCTGATGAGGAGTTATACCCCTAAACTGGTCCTAGGATGCTTGCATCTGGTCCAAGGAGGACCTGGCTTAGCAATTCGGGCTGGACTGTTCCCAAGGGGAACAGGATCAATACTGTTTTGCATATGGCTGGGTCCAACCTGGAATGGCACGGTGAGCAAAGAAACTATGAATTTAAGCCCAGATCTCTGTATTGGGGGTGAATGTTTGACATTGTTCAGCATTCCGTCCATCAATTGTTCTTTTTGCACTTGTCTGCTGATAGTAAAGTTGGGGTCCTCTGTGGCTCAGCCCTTTCGGTGGTTTGATTCCGCTTGCTCTTGGTTGAATTCTAACCTCATATGAGCATTAAAAACAAGCCTGTTTGCACTAACTGAGTTGCAGGCCTGTAGACGCCATTACAAAGAAGCCACATTCAGGGGAAGAACATGATTAAGGAAGAATCATGGAAGTCCCTAGTAAAAGCAAGTGTGGTTAGAGACAGGAGTGTGTTTTGAAAGGTCATTGATTCACCTTTTTTTAACGATTCTGCTGCATCTAAGCCTTATGTGATGATCTCCCCCACTTGCTCGGTAAAGCGTTTTACTCCTGTCTATAGGTCTTTAACATCCTGTATGGCCTGTGTGGTAATAGCAAAGCATGCATGACTCAGGTCTCACAAGTGGTTACCCCTTTCGAGGCCTCAGAAGTCCATCTGGCAACACAAGAGTCCCATTGGCAAAGGCCCAGAGTGGGTGCTAATCGATACATTTAGGAATAATCCAGATCTATGGGCCCCATCATAACTAATGTTCCCAGAGCTGCAGTGAAGAGTGGTGTTCCACCATCTTGGAAACAATTCCATTTGTGGAATTAGGGTCATAGGACCATAACCTCCATTTGACCCCGCCTTTTTTCTAGTTTAATATCCCCTATGACTCCGCTAATAAAGGCATACCTGGAGTCGTAGGAGGACTTTTAATCTTTAGAACCCCCTGGCCTTTTTCTCTTAAGTGCTCCCTGAAATATGGTCGAGCCCACCAATACCTTTAGGAGTCAGGGTGAACCCGATGATGATGCATGACACTACTAGAGTGTGTGAGGGTTATTTAACAAAAAGGCATTGCTTCATTTCCCAAGCTTGAGCGGTTGGTACCCCAGGAGTTTAGATTGATACCCGACTGTATCCATTCTAAGTGGGATATCTCTGTTTGATTAATACTTGATTAGAGAGGACGTATCCCCTCTAGGAATTCCTCTCTACCCTTCTGGCCCCGGTGAAGGTCACTTCTCCTAGTGGCCATAGTTGAATAGTCCGCCATTTTGGTCTGAATCGTAATTGCGCCAATTTACAGAAAAGCTGATTGTGATGACCCGAGGTGGTATCAGCCAATATCACGTCTGGATTCTGCAGTGAAAACTATGTGTAGAATTTTGTCTGGCAGATTGGAAGCATGAGCTGAACATAACCCTGTTCTTGCCAATGTCCAATATGCTTTAAGACAAGGCACAGTTGACCAGTGCCTGAACTTATATTCACAAACTGCAAAATATACATTGGTACAAAAAGGCTCTATACATACAGCATTATTGGACTTTTCCTGCGCCTTTGACTGTGTTCACCAGTTCAAACTTTGAAATATAAGGACTACAGTGGGGGTGTAGAAGCCTATAGTTAAATTTTGAGGCAGCTCCACTTAGAGACATATCAGCAAATGTTAGCCTAGGAGCAAATGGCGAATAAACCAACCCTTTTTTAATCAGTAGGGGAGCAAGACAAGGGTGTGTATTAGCACCATTCCTATTTCCTTTGCATATCAATAGTTTGGAGACCCCAGATTACCAGTTTGAGATACAGGCCAGCAGTTTGGTATCAACACTAGTTGGCAGAGGATATAGCCCAATTGAACGGACAGAAAATCACGAATCCAAATGACACCAAAGATAGGCGTAGCTCCCACATTGGGGTACATGTTTATAGGCATCCTACGGAAGACACACAAGTAATGTAGATTACCTCAATAGGTATGTACTTCTGGGTCAGTAATGACGATCAGCTGCAATTATGTATGAAGATCAGAACCAATGTATAATCAACTGCCAAACCCATGTTAATCTATCTAAGCATGTAATTCAAGTATGAATCTGTGCTTCTATGTATCTAAATTGTTAAAATCTAATAAACAAATGTAAGCAAAAAAAATCAATAGTTTGGAGACTTATTGATTGATGAAGCGTCAGTACTTTTAAATGCGGACAACTCAGTTCTGCTCGTCAGGATGGTAAATGGCCTTCAGAGACTACTCAACGCTTTTGTTGATTTTATGGCAAAGCTATATTTGCATCCAAAATGACCAAATCACACACTATGATTGGTGGGCCGAAAGCCACAATAAGACGGTTGCACAATATTGGAGCTAGTCTGGTTGGCAATGTGCACACTTTTACATATACATATCTAGAGATACCCTTTGATTAATTTTTATACTGGTGGCATCTATGTACTGTAATGTCACAAAAAATCAACAGAGCATTAGAAGCTGTCTTTAGGTTTGCTTCTAGATTATATGTCAAGCCATAAGGGAATTGGTCAATGTGCACAAAGTAAATGTATTTACATGGCAACATATGGTGTAGGTCATTGCGGTACTGTAAGCCGAGCGGACTCCAGAAACTGGAAAACCGTATCATACACAGGTCCATTGCGATCCCACAAACCTATTTTACTTATACTTGCCACAAGGATGTGGGGATCCAGTACTTAAATGATCTAATTCAATTGTGCCCCCTGCTTCTATGGGTTTCAGTCTGGGAAAAAAGAGGCAACCATATCCTGGCAAATCTTGCAAAATTGATTGGCCCTGGATCATCCACAAAGAATCCCTTGGTTATCTTATTTTATGAAGTCCATTTCCCAGATTGGTGCTAGCAATGTTTTCGATAATATAGCATGAAACTTAGAACACCAACTGAATGTCAGAAACCTTGCGTGCGAATATATATGACCATCTCAAACTCTGGTGTGATGGAATCATATTTACACCTTGCAATTAACTCACATCACAGATTCTAGCTAACCCATTTAAGGTTAAACACTGTGCACTTTTTACTTGCTTTACCCTCATGTGTCTCTTGGTTTGCAGAAGTTCCATGCTGCCCTAGTGATAATAGGTCATCAGAGAGTACTCTACATGGTATGTTCTTTTGCAGGTTTTACCCTGTTCCTAGGAAAATTTACAGGCTATACGACGTACTTTAATCTTTAAGTACTGTAGACCTGCTATGAATGAAACTGTAGAGCTTGTAATTGATTATATACCAATGTTATTGATTTTATTGTTCTAACATGTAAACAATGTGTATTTTATATCTGAATATTTTAATGGTTGGTTGTGTATTTGTCAGAGGTGAGAGGAACTCGCAGAGTTTCCCTCTGCAGAATTCCGCAGAGTTGCATAAAAACTCAGCGAGATTCTGCGGATTTTTTTCAACAGGCAGAAAATATACCTGTCCTGCTTTAGCAATAGTAGCAAGAGCAGCACTGAAAAATCAGCATTGACGGCACCATGTGGTGCGCAAGAGCGCGCTCCCATTTGAGTTGATTTTGCTGCCATTTAAGTAGGAAATCTATATTGGTTCTGTGGAGGGTTTTGATTAGGACAGGAAGAAATGGCGCTCAAGCAGATTTGTAGAAGAGTATGGGACGCAAAGGAATAGTTATGGTGCTGCCAGGTCAGGGGAAACAAACCCAAGCAAAACCCCTGAGAGTGTGTGGGTGCAGACCCACACTGTAAATTAGAACCAAGTCCTGGGCACACGTTCAGAGTATTGGGTTTAGAGTTACAACCCACAGTTATAGTACATCCTGTGAAAAAATGTGAAGGTCGACACCAGAAAGTTCTTTATGTTGAATTTTTATCATGTTCTTGAAATGGGTTAAGAAAGAAAAACCAGCCTCCACGTGTTTCGTCATATGGGATTTAACCCATGTCTCTTCAGGGCTGTTAGAAGAGGAAAAGTTCTGTGCGATATCTCGCTGGACCGGTGATAATTCTAACCCGGTCTTGACACTGGTTACTTCATGAGTTGAAAGTGTGGAGCAAACTCCACATAAGGTAAATGGAGAGGACTGGTCTGTCACTAACCCCGAATATTCAGAGTCGAGCTGCACCAAACTTACTTGAGAAGTAGCCCTCTGACTGCCTGCATTAGAAAATCGCACTAAGGTACGCCAAATCTCGCTTGCGTTTCTGGAACCTCAAGGGAAAACAATTCTGCAAAACAGCAGTTAGTAGAATACTGCCAGAATTCTGCTTTACAAGTGTAACATGGAATCCGCCAATTCCGTGGGTGGAATGAAACATTCTGCACAGCCCTAGTATTTATTACATGCACTTCCATGCACTTCTATGGCTCATGAAGCCGAATAAAGTTACTATTGATGGATTGATTGGCATATAAAAAACACTATCTATGTAACAGAAGCTCTCTGGGAAAAAAAATATAAAATAACATACCTCAACAAAATAAACCCATTAAAACTGCATGCATCAGAGATATGAACGCTTGAAAACTTTGCTGACTATGGGACAACCGCAAACTAGCACCTGTTGGAGACATGAAGTTATCAGAAAAGCAACTGCCAAGAAATGCGACCATCAACATAATACATGTGTGCAACTTGAAATTAACACCACCTATGATATGAGATCAACACAGCAGCACCGGTCATGCCCCCATGGAGATCATTTCAAAACAACTTCTTACAGATGCTAGGAACCGTCAAAGCAGGTTTGGTCAGGGAATGCTAGCCACCAAAATCACATTTGTCAGAAATAGGAAATCATCATATTAGCACCAATCAGAGACATGAAAACCTATACATTGTACCAGTCGAGGACGAGTAACTAGAACATCACACACGAGAGAAATTAAAAGAGTATCCTTTAGAGACATCTAAGCTTCAAAACATGGCCCATCAATGACGGGAAACCATGATAACAACATCAGCTGCATGAAATGTTGAATACACCACCAATCTGAGATCATATGTCAAAGAGATACCTATCAAATAAATGAACTATTGAAGGGCCTTTGCCAGGGAAACTATGCAAGGAATACTCATCATATTCAATAAAAGAATCAAATTGTCATCTGTTAAAGGCAACAACTGATCAGATTACAGATCATTGACATAAAAGAGCTGACCAAATAGTTATAGTTTCTTAATTTAACTATAACAGGTGAATTTCAGTGCTTTTTTTGGTTTACAATTTTATGTTTTAACTGACATTTTCACCAAACTATAACGTCCCTTTTAAATTTGTTTTTTCAGTGAATTGCTAAGGTTTTTCTTTAATGCAAAGTAGGATATTACTACCATGGCTAACTATAACGTCACTTTAACCTTTTGTTTCAGTGAATTTCTAAGGCTTTTTTTAACATCAAGTAAGATTTTATTACAACACGTAACCATATAACGCTCCTGCAGCGCACAGCATTTGGCTGTACCTAACGTGGGGTTTGGCGATGTGTATCGCCCTGTAGGTGGCCAACACTTTGCTGCATATGGCCTTCGCTCGTGCCTGCTCCCAAACCCCTGCGGGTGGCCAACTGGACGGTGTGTACAGTCCTTTTTTCACGATCCCATGGGATTCTCGCAAGAGTCTCTCGGAAATCAGAACATTCGCTTGTCCTCCTGCAAGACTCTCTCGGGAGCACAGTGGGCTCATGCAGGCTCCAGAGAGACTACAGCTGGATCTCAGGCCCCTGAATTTTGTTTTCTCCAAATTTCACCACGGGGTGTGGAATCCATCACGAACCTCCCCCACAAGAGTCAGGGTATCCCTAACCTACCTTCTTATACCTTAATTATCTTTAACTTTCACAATATGGGAACCGAGTGTAATGGTGGCCACAACATTTCTGTCTGTGTTGCAGCCAGCCAATCACAGCGAGTGCTGCTGCAGGAGTGAGATGGCTGACAGGAATAAAGGCCCCGGTGGTCAATCAGATCGCTCCATTATTTGAAGTTGCGTGCCCACATAAATCTCACAAGGCCCTGGGTATTTTGAATATTACCTACTGGCAGTCGCTAGTAGGTAGTTATAGTTAGGACATAGTTTCCATAGGAAAAGTGTTTTTGGGTGTTTTTTGTTTTGCTAATGACTTTGGCGCCATTTGACAAATCTTCACAACATTTTCAAAACTAGTGTGCCAGTCACTTCCGTTGCTCTCTGAATGTTTATGGGCAATTCGTCAAGTGAGGGGAAGAGAAAAAGGGGGTTCCAAAACACGTTTACCCCATGCAATTTCTCATGGGAATTTTAAACATGATTACAGCCCGAACTGCTTAACGAAATTACACAAATTTAGCAGAAAGCTAGCTCTTGGCCCAGAAAGAGTGTTTTTTGTAATGTGTCAATTCATTCAGAAGTTTGGGAGTTATTAAAGAAAAAAGACTTAGAGAGATCTAAGGACGCAGACACTCAGCAGATCTGACAGATCTCATGGTGAGATCTGATTGGCTGCCATTACTTCATCCAGGAAGTGGTGGCAGCCATGTTAGGACTTGAGTCCCAATAAAATGGCAAAAAAAGAAGGGGGCAAGGTAGGAACACCCTAACCCCCTAGGCCTGGTGGACCCCCGCGGGGCCTAAATGTTGTTTTGAAAAAGGTTCCTGCGAATTCACAGAGGATCCAGGGTAAAATAAAAAAAAATTAAAAACAACCCGGGGAAATTGTTTACAATTTAATTGGAGAGGGGGCGCGGGCGGCCCCCCTCCCAGGCCAATTTCGATCCCAGGGACTCCAACCTCGGGGCCCAGCCTTTTGCAATATTGGGAGGGGGCATGTGGCTCCCCTCCCCTCCCCAGGCTGTTTTTGGCCCCAGAGATGCCAACCCCAAGGGCCCAGCTGTGCAAATAATGGGAGGGGGCAGCGCGGCCTCCCTCTCGGAGCCATTAGTGGTCCTTGAGACCCCTGGAGAACCTGAGTTTGCTCTCGCATGGGGGAGCAAGTTTAAATATCCTGCCAAGCAAGATCTAACACTAAGTCCATTCCCAGTGGGCGGGAGCATCAAACATTATCCTGCCTGCTGGGAGTAACTTTCCATGTGTTTCCCTACCTGCAATGAAGTGGCAGGAAAACAGATGAACAAATTGCTCCTTCCCGCAGGGAGTGGCTTTTTTTAGCTGCTCTGTGTGGGCCAGAGCAATGCCGGCACCCACCGGAGGCAGGGAGCTGGTTGGGGCAGTTGGGGCATTGGGGTTCCCCTGCACCTCCAACAATGATGTAGTAAATGCCCTGGGTGGATTCCAGGGCACCCACACTTTACTGGCCTGGCCCCGCTGCATGGGGTTCCTGGGGCCAATATTGCCCCAGGGAGAGGGGCTGCATGCCCTCCTCCCACATCATAATGTGGCCTGGCCCCAGGGGATGGGGTCTCTGGGCCGAGAGGGGGTTACGTACCCCCTCCCCACATAAAAATGGTGGCTGGGAGATAGTGTCTAAGGGGCCAAAATTGGCCAGGGGGAGAGAGCTGGGTTGCCCCTCTTCCGGGTTGTCTACCTTTTAGGGGTTGTCCTGCAGCCAGGCCCAGTGGCCAACCTGCCACCATGCACAGCCCAAGGCCCTATGCAACACAAGGTTGACTGCATGTGAGGGGTTGGCCGCAGGCCCTGCAGCCAACCCGTGTACAGCGGCAGTTGGATCAATGTACGGTACTTAAATATCGCTTAACACTAAAAACGAACACAGAAATTCACTGAAAAAACCCAAAGGTTACAGGGATGTTAGAGTTAGGAAATAACATTAAAAAAACTTTAGAAATGTACTGAAAGAAACAAAGTTTATAGAGACGTTATAGTTCGATTCACATTTTACACACACAAAACCAAAGAAATTCAGCAGTTATAGTAATCTGAAGAAACTGAATCTTGTGTCGTAAAGTAACTTTACCAGTTACCCACAAAAGAAATTCTCCAAAACAGCAAAACGTATTATTAAAAAATGTATACAAAAATAACAGCACAATACAGTATACAATTTGTGCTCATGTTACACTAGACTTAGATATACTGACAAGATGCAGTGTAAATGAAAAAACAGTCACAACGGCAAAGGGTTTATAATTCGATAAGGTTTTCCTGTATTACAACAGAAACTCAACACAATTAATGCCTTTCCCAGTTTGACAGCGGTATGTAGATGGCGTTTTGACCCTTTACAATTTGTTAGATCGTCATCAAGACACAAGAAGTACTTTAAGAGCAACCTCACGAATAGCAATCACTTGGAGCATGTAGATCGCTGTACTCTAGAAAATCAATGAGGCCCAGAGCTTCTTTTAATACCAATACAAAATCTAGCAGGGAACCAAGGGGTCGATTACGATGGCGGACGGACCTGCGTCCGTCCGCCACCCCCGAGGTGGACGGACCGTCCGCAGGGGCAGTGGCGTTCCCTCCATTGCAATTAGGATGTGACCGCCACCCTGGCGGTCATATCTTGTATATTTAACATTGCGGCGGGTGCTGCTTTAAGCAGCACCCGCCGCAAAGTTAAAAGTGCATGCTGTGCATTTGCATGCACAAAGCGGCAGGCACCGCGCGTTGCCTGCCGCATTGTGCATGCAACTGCAGGGGGGTACCATAGGTACCCCCCATGTGCACCCCCAACCCCCCAACATCCTGGGGGCCCGCAAGGGGCCCCCAGAAGCAAAGGTCCACATGCTTTTCCACGGCGGAAAAGCCACAGCGGAAAAGCATGTTTCCGCACCCATCCTAATGTGGCTGGCGGTGTCTTGCAGACACCGCCACCATATTGCTGCCCACACCCCGCGGATCAGCGGCGGACAGACCTGCTGTCCGCCGCTGATCCCATCGCCATCATAATCTGGCGGTGGGTGTTTTCTATGCCGCGGCGGTGAATCCGCATCCTCCGGGCCGCCGGTGGCTTCCACCGGCCCGGAGGATGCGGATTCACCGCCATCGTAATCGACCCCCAAGTTCCTGTACCAACATGATGTAAATCCACGTAAACTCAATAATATGTTTTGCCCAGGGCTCCCTTATATTTACACAATCAATGCAGGGCTATCAAACAAGTTCAATGCCGGGATAACAAATTTCGCCATGGACACCGTGTTGTATGACAAATCAAGCCAATTGATGTGAAAGACAATCAGCAACCTGTGGAAGAGTTGAGGGTACAATATTACCTGATCATAATCCAAAATATTGCCAATCTCCAAAATCATCACTAAATGATGTGCTAGAGCAATGGCTCATTGAGCGAAGAAAATGTAATCAAACACCTGGCCATAATTTTAAGAGAATGAGAAAGGCCCTAGGCTTTATAACTGGTCTGAGAACTTTTTCAATTGTGAATGACACGTGTTCATTAGCAAACAGTAATAAACCACAGATTGCAATGAAAATGATTCAGCAAAATTAGCAATGTTTAACAAAAATTAGAACATTGGAATGTTGGGAGCTCCATTGAAAACAATGGAGTGCTCTGGGCTTATAATGGCTGGTATAAGCCTGGGCTCCAACATTACAATGTTTCTTTGTTCACAGCTCTGGCTGTGAACAAAGGCTTCAGGGAACCTGAGGGGATTCCAATCCCCTCACGCTCCCATAAGGCTTTGTTTTTTTTGTTAGAACATTCTGTCCTCTAGTGACAGAATGTTCTAATAGCCTTATAGCCCTTCGGCTCGGGGCCTTTAACGCTGGAGAGGGCCTTTAATAGCCGGAATAGCCCTCTACGGCGGGCTATAAGGCTATATTACGCAATATGTGACTTAAATACTTGAACATTTTTTTGTTTAAAATGAGTAGGTTCCACCAAAATGCTCAAATTTTTCTCAGAAATTATAATATATGCAAATAAATGCTATCTTCCTCATAAAACTTGATATTTCCATTTTATCTCTAAAAATGAATTGCATGCCTTCCAAATAGAGACGTATTAATAAAAACACAACTGCATTGAAATTCCATACATGCATACACTTTGTCCGTCCGTCATCCCGTCGTGAAAATGTACCGCCCACCATAAGGGCGGGGGTCCCGTGGGTGCTATTAGGATGCACCCGCCACAGTGGTGGGTGCATCCTGCATCCCTAACATTGTGGCGGGCGGTGCACTCAGCACCGCCCGCCACAATGTTAGGGAGGCATGTTGTGCACTTCCATGCACAACATGGCAGGCACCGCGCGGTGCCTGCCATGTTGTGCATAGAACTGCAGGAGGATACCATAGGTACCCCCACATGTGCACCCCCCACCCCCCTGGAGTCCTTGGGGGCCCAAAACGGGGCCCCCTAGCAGACTCCGCATGCCTAGGCATTCCTAAATGCACATTGTAATACGGTCTTTCCGTCCGCCGCGGACCCCCCAGCCATAATAATATGGCAGGTGGTGACCACTGCCAGCCCGGCAGGGGCAAGCCGCCCGCCATCCTAATGGGGTCCCAAGACTTCGCCTGCTAGCCCCAAATATATTATCTCTGATTCCAGCCCCCATCTGGCAAGCTCAAACCTTTGGCTCCAAGCAAATTAAGATACTTCCTTTGGACAACATCTTCCCATGCTGTAAGACATCCTGCCTGACCACCAGCTGCACTCCCAGATCCTCTGGAATCTCCTTCATCCTTGCAGCCACTCTTTTTCTTGCTAAAGTCACCTACCTTTCAACCCCCAGATCTCTTTGTTCAGCGTTGTTTCATTTTATAGCTTGGTATGATGTCTCTAAATCCCATAAGTACACGGTTCAGGGCTTGTTTGGATTCTCACTATCCCTGGTTTGGCTCAGAAAACTTCTAACAATGGTCCTTAGGCCAGGAAATGAGACTGACCAGGATATTGAGGGCTGAGGACATTAAGAGTATTCAATGGATTCTAGGGTCACGTTGGACACTTACTGTGTGTGGTTCAGGCAGGGAGAGCTTGTGTCTGTGATGTTTGAAAAAGTCCCTTTTGGACACGTCTGGCACTGGGTATCCACCCAAGATGTTGCTGAAAGCACAGAAGAGAAGAGGCATTATGAAATATTAATAATTAACAGCATTTTCTTTTTTATAGTATTTTATACTGATGCCTTTTAATACATTTTACTATTAACCTATTCAAGGGTACTCACAGGGTTAAACTGCTGTGTTGCCCTTGTCAGTATTTGATCATAAGCTACAGGTCAGGAGAGATGCCAGCGGTGAGCGTTTAAATGGCTGAGCTATCTTGCTGGCCTACACTGCAATGTCAGAAGCCAGAAAAGACATAAATAAGTCAGGCCGCATGAAGGTCAAAAGAACACACACAGTACAGATGACATAGGAAAGTATGGACACAAAGGGGCCGATTCCGAGCTCAGTCGGAAGGGCTCCGAATCGGGTTAGGCATTAGCGGGTCGGATTCGGAGGCTGAATTTCCGTCCGGTTTGTACCCGGGTCCGGACGTCGAAGTACGATGAAAACTTGTGCGAAATCTCCATCCGAATTGTTTCCGGGTCCGAACCGCTCCGTACGTCTCAGCCGTAAGCTAACAGTGGCGCGCAATGGAGGCAAATTCCAATCGTGCCAGTACGATGCTCGATTCGGACAGCCGGATCAAGTTGGAGCTTCCGGCTAGCTATAGTTCCCGGAGCTGCACTTTGGGGGTCTGCATCGGACCCCCTATTGCCCGCAGCCTTACGGCTCAGACATAGGGGAGACCCATGGGTCTCCCCAACACAGACATGTACGGTGCGAATGGCACCACCGCCTACCCACTGTAGGGGGCGCACTTGTCCGCAACATACCCATTCAGTCAATGGGAGCCCATGCACGTGTTGTACGACCGGCTCCCATTGACTTCAATGGGAGTCCGACTGAATCGAGTCCGACAGCATACGGCTGCATCGTACTCGCTCGGTCAGACTGCAGGAGTCCGGATGGGTTGGAAAATACCCTGGATCTGGCTCGGTTGGAGTGCTTTTTGACCCAGATCGGAATCGGCCCCATACTTGGGAAAAAAGGAGTTGAGGACATAAATAGGCCAGGACACAGTGAGGTAAAAAGGATAGTTGGCAATGATGTCTGTAAGGATATAGGACACACATGGGTAAAAAAGGGGCAAAAAATGTGTGTGCATCATGATATAGAAAGGTCAAAAGAACATGTATTTATTTAGATAGGACAGTTAATATTTAAGACAGAGACAGACTCAGAGGTGAAAGACAGAGGTAACACTAGGAAGAATGACACACAAAAGATAGGTGATAAAGGGCATGCTCCTATCTACAATACAATGCTGGAGGACTAAGATGGCAGGTGCAACCACCAAGGATGAAACACAAAGACCAGGATAACACTAGAGCAATCAAGGCTGAAGCGTAAAGCCATCAGCCGTGAAATACAGTAGGTTCTATATTTGCAAAACAGAATAGACAATACATTAAGATTACATGTACACACTCCCACATCAAACTTTATACTCAAAATCAAATAGACCTGGAATAACAAAAGTAATAATATAACAAATAAACACTAAGCAAAGGTTTGGAGGAAGGGTTACTCTGTCACATATGTGGCACACATTCCGCCTTCCTTATTACAAGTGCATTTTAGCCTTGGCCCTTAGCATGCTTGATTAAGCCATTTAAAAATATCATGTGACCTGTATGACAGCATCAAAGGTCATGGACTTAAGATGATTCAAGGTACCTTAACTTTATTGATAAGAATATTGCTATTAACTTGAAGATGAAAATATCATCCAGGCATACAAGAATGTATGTAGTCAAATGGAGAGACCACATTAACCACAGTGTATGGGAATTTTAAAAACAAATGTATTCAAGTCAGAATTTAGTTTTGTCAAATAGGTATATATAGCTTAGGAAACAGTGTTTCTAAAATATAATACAATATCTCATGCATTGGATTGCGAGTGCGAGCGTGTGAGTGAGAGTCCTGAGGCGGAAGCCGGGACTGTCCTTTTTTAACATTGCGACTGCTGCTTTGTTTTGTATAACTCTGCCCGACTAGGACATTTTAATAATTGCCGATTTTAATATTGTGTTGCTCATTTTAGCATAGCACTGCTATTGATTTGCACTTTAGCCTAAACCTAGCACCGGAGGCAGCTCTCCACCGTGGGTTCCGCCATATTGGGTCGGGAGCCGGCCGAGCAGTCTAGTGCTCCGCCCCTCCCGCCCTTTCCTCCTTAAAACCGAGCATCCCCACACTCTACACCATGGGTACTCACAAACTTTCTCTCGGGGGCCAAATTTACAGTGTGGTTTGTGGCCGAGGGCCGCACCGGTGGAGGCGGGGTCAGTGGGGGAGGGGGAAGGGGCTAGAAAGAAAAAAACTGTGACCATGAAGTTGAACACAGGCCCCTGCAGCGGAGACGTTCATCCACTGAGCCAACAGACCAGCATACACACACATCTCTCTTTCTCTCTCTCTCTCCCTATCTCTCCCTCCCTCTGTCTCCCTCCTTCTATCTCTCTCTCGCTCCCTCCTTCCCTCTCTCTCTGTCTCCCTCTGTCTCTCTCCCTCTGTCTCTGTCTTACCTCTCTTTCTCTCTCTGTCTCCCTCCCTCTCTTACCTCTCTCCATCTCCCTCCATCTGTCTCCCTCTATCTGTGTCCCACTGTCCATCTCCCTCTGTCTCCCTCCCTCCGTCTGCCCTCAGTCTGTCTCCCTCCCTCCGTCTGTCTCCATCCCTCCCTCTGTCTCCCTCCCTCCCTCCGTTTCCCTCTCTCCCTCCCTCTGTCTCCCTCCCTCCCTCTGTCTCCCTCCCTCCCTCTGTCTCCCTCCCTCCCTTCGTTTCCCTCCCTCCCTCCCTCTGTCTATCTCCCTCCCTCTATCTGTCTAGCTCTGTCTTTCTGTCTACCTCCCTCTGTCTGTCTCCCTCCCTCTGTCTGTCTCCCTCCCTCTGTCTGTCTCCCTCTGTCTTTCTGTCTCCCTCCCTCTGTCTTTCTGTCTCCCTCCCTCTGTCTGTCTGTCTCCCTCCCTCTGTCTGTCTCCCTCCCTCTGTCTGTCTCCCTCTCTCCCTCTGTCTCCCTCTGTCTCCCTCTGTCTGTCTCCCTCTGCCTCCCTCCCTCTGTCTGTCTCCCTCTGTCTGTCTCCCTCCCTCCCTCTGTCTGTCTGTCTCCCTCTGTCTGTCTCCCTCCCTCTGTCTATCTCCCTCTGTCTCCCTCCCTCCCTCCCTCATTCTGTCTCCCTCCCTCCCTCCCTCCCTCTGTCTGTCTCCTTCCCTCCCTCTGTCTGTCTCCTTCTGTCTTTCTGTCTCCCTCCCTCTGTCGTTCTGTCTCCCTCCCTCTGTCTTTCTGTCTCCCTCCCTCTGTCTGTCTGTCTCCCTCCCTCTGTCTGTCTCCCTCTGTCTCCCTCTGTCTCCCTCGGTCTCCCTCTGTCTGTCTCTGTCTGTCTCCCTCTGCCTCCCTCCCTCTGTCTGTCTCCCTCTGTCTGTCTCCCTCTGTCTGTCTCCCTCCCTCTGTCTATCTCCCTCTGTCTATCTGTCTCCCTCTGTCTATCTCCCTCCCTCTGTCTGTCTCCCTCTGTCTGTCTCCCTCTCTCCCTCTGTCTGTCTGTCTCCCTCTGTCTGTCTCCCTCCCTCTGTCTATCTCCCTCCCTCTGTCTGTCTAGCTCTGTCTTTCTGTCTACCTCCCTCTGTCTGTCTCCCTCCCTCTGTCTGTCTCCCTCCCTCTGTCTGTCTCCCTCTGTCTTTCTGTCTCCCTCCCTCTGTCTGTCTGTCTCCCTCCCTCTGTCTGTCTCCCTCCCTCTGTCTGTCTCCCTCTGTCTCCCTCTGTCTGTCTCTGTCTGTCTCCCTCTGCCTCCCTCCCTCTGTCTGTCTCCCTCTGTCTGTCTCCCTCTGTCTGTCTGTCTCCCTCCCTCTGTCTGTCTCCCTCTGTCTCCCTCTGTCTCCCTCGGTCTCCCTCTGTCTGTCTCTGTCTGTCTCCCTCTGCCTCCCTCCCTCTGTCTGTCTCCCTCTGTCTGTCTCCCTCTGTCTGTCTGTCTCCCTCCCTCTGTCTGTCTCCCTCCCTCTGTCTATCTCCCTCTGTCTGTCTGTCTCCCTCTGTCTATCTCCCTCCCTTTGTCTGTCTCCCTCTCTCTGTCTCCCTCTCTCCCTCTGTCTGTCTCCCTCTGTCTGTCTCTCTCTCTATCTGTCTCTCTCTCTGTCTCTACCTCTATCTGTCTCCGCCTCTATCTAGCTCCGTCTGTCCCTGTCTCTATCTGTCTCTATCTCTATCTGTCTCACCTCACCTGGCTCTCACTCCCTGCTGCCCTCTGTCACCTCACCCGGCTCTCACTCCCTGCTGCCCTCTGTCACCGCACACGGCTCTCATTCCCTGCTGCCCTCCCACCTCACCCGGCTCTAACTCCCTGCTGCCCTCTGTCACCTCACCCGGCTCTCACTCCCTGCTGCCCTCCACCTCCCTCACCTGGGCTTTCACTCCCTGCTCTGCCCTCCCACCTCCCACACCCGGACACTCACTCCATGCTCTTCCCTCCCACCTCCCTCACCCGGGCTCTCACTCCCTGCTCTGCCCTCCCACCTCACCCGGGCTCTCACTCCCCGCTGCCCTCCCACCTCCCTCACCCGGGCTCTCACTCCCTGCTGCCCTCCACCTCCCTCACCCAGGCTCTCACTCCCTGTTACCCTCCACCTCCCTCACCCGGGCTCTCACTCCCTGCTCTGCCCTCCACCTCCCTCACCCGTGCTCTCACTCCCTGCTCTGCCCTCCACCTCCATCACCCAGGCTCTCACTCCCTGCTCTGCCCTCCACCTCCCTCACCCGGGCTCTCACTCCCTGCTGCCCTCCACCTCCCTCACCCAGGCTCTCACTCCCTGCTCTGCCCTCCCACCTCACCCGGGCTCTCACTCCCCGCTGCCCTCCCACCTCCCTCACCCGGGCTCTCACTCCCTGCTGCCCTCCACCTCCCTCACCCAGGCTCTCACTCCCTGTTACCCTCCACCTCCCTCACCCGGGCTCTCACTCCCTGCTCTGCCCTCCACCTCCCTCACCCGTGCTCTCACTCCCTGCTCTGCCCTCCACCTCCTTCACCCAGGCTCTCACTCCCTGCTCGGCCCTCCACCTCCCTCACCCGGGCTCTCACTCCCTGATGCCCTCCACCTCCCTCACCCAGGCTCTCACTCCCTGCTCTGCCCTCCACCTCCCTCGCCCGGCTCTCACTCCCTGCTGCCCTTCACCTCCCTCACCCAGGCTCTCACTCCCTGCTCTGCCCTCCACCTCCCTCACCCGGGCTCTCACTCCCTGCTGCCCTCCACCTCCCTCACCCAGGCTCTCACTCCCTGCTCTGCCCTCCACCTCCCTCACCCGGGCTCTCACTCCCTGCTGCCCTCCACCTCCCTCACCCAGGCTCTCACTCTCTGCTCTGCCCTCCACCTCCCTCACCGAGGCTCTCACTTCCTGCTCTGCCCTCCACCTCCCTCACCCAGGCTCTCACTCCCTGCTGCCCTCCACCTCCCTCACCCGGCTCTCACTCCCTGCTCTGCCCTCCTACCTCACTGGGCTCTCAGTTCCTGCTGTCCTCCCCTCTCCCACCCCCTCTCCCCTGTGCGTCAGCCTGGCTGACACAGCCTCCTGGGCACCCCAGTACTGCACAGGTCTTTAAACGACCATTTGTATGTAAATGAGGCTTTGTTCACCTCTTAGCGCCCCTGCAGCTCCACTCTTGAATGTGGCTGGAATCGCCCGGGCCCCCACCGAGCAGTGTCTCTGACTCGCACTGCTGCTCCCCGAGGTGTTTGCTGAAGTTAAAAAAAAACACACACAGGTGCGATGTGTTCCAAGCTCCGCGGGCCGCCACTGAAGGCTTGCCGGGCCGCTACTGGCCCGCGGGCCGTACTTTGAGTACCCCTGCTCTACACTGATTGCGAGTGCGAGCGTGTGAGTGGGAGTCCTGAGGCGGAAGCCGGGACTGTGCTTTTTTAACATTGCGACTGCTGCTTTGTTTTGTATAACTCTGCCCGAATAGGACATTTTAATAATTGCCGATTTTAATATTGTGTTGCTCATTTTAGCATAGCACTGCTATTGATTTGCACTTTAGCCTAAACCTAGCACCGGAGGCAGCTCTCCTCCGTGGGTTCCGCCATATTGGGTCGGGAGCCGGCCGAGCAGTCTAGTGCTCCGCCCCTCCCGCCCTTTCCTCCTTAAAACCGAGCATCCCCACACTCTACACTGATTGCGAGTGCGAGCGTGTGAGTGAGAGTCCTGAGGCGGAAGCCGGGACTGTGCTTTTTTAACATTGCGACTGCTGCTTTGTTTTGTATAACTCTGCCCGACTAGGACATTTTAATAATTGCCGATTTTAATATTGTGTTGCTCATTTTAGCATAGCACTGCTATTGATTTGCACTTTAGCCTAAACCTAGCACCGGAGGCAGCTCTCCTCCGTGGGTTCCGCCATATTGGGTCGGGAGCCGGCCGAGCAGTCTAGTGCTCCGCCCCTCCCGCCCTTTCCTCCTTAAAACCGAGCATCCCCACACTCTACACTGATTGCGAGTGCGAGCGTGTGAGTGAGAGTCCTGAGGCGGAAGCCGGGACTGTGCTTTTTTAACATTGCGACTGCTGCTTTGTTTTGTATAACTCTGCCCGACTAGGACATTTTAATAATTGCCGATTTTAATATCGTGTTGCTCATTTTAGCATAGCACTGCTATTGATTTGCACTTTAGCCTAAACCTAGCACCGGAGGCAGATCTCCTCCGTGGGTTCCGCCATATTGGGTCGGGAGCCGGCCGAGCAGTCTAGTGCTCCGCCCCTCCCGCCCTTTCCTCCTTAAATGGCTCCCCTTACTAGGAAGCGCAGCGGACGAGCGCAGCGGGTGCGCCGGAGGCGAGCCCGTCTGCGCCCGTCCGCGCCGGACCCGTGCCTAGGGCCATACCCTCTGCCTCTCCCAAGCCAAGTATCACGCTCAGACAGGTTTACGAGAGAGAGGCGCTATTGGCCTTAAACAACAAGTCCTTCACAAAGGGTTGGGAAGTAAGGGAACCAGGGACCAAAGCCCTTTTTAAGACCTCCCATTGGGCCAACTGTCTACAAACGTTGCCTAAACTTCTCTGATTCAGAAAAGGGGGTGGTGATGAACAGAGTGCCTGAATTAAGCAGACCACTCTTACCCAGTCCAAAGATCAGGGCTTGATCCATCACCGTTTTTTAGCTCACTGCACCATCCCAGCTCAGAACTTGGCTATATGCAAATTAGTCTGTTCCTGTCCCAGTGCATGATGGGAACAGGGCAAACCAAACTACCAAGCCAATTCTTATACTGGGAAGGAAACAAGCTTCCGGGGACCGGTTTCTGCCATTTCAGGCGTCTTCGGCCCGGCTTGCTTGAATCCTGATGGTGCAATGAGCAAGGGACTCACATCTGAGTATACCCTTCCACGCTTATGGTGGACAAAATGATTCAGAAAAGGGGGTGGTGATGAACAGAGTGCCTGAATTAAGCAGACCACTCTTACCCAGTCCAAAGATCAGGGCTTGATCCATCACCGTTTTTTAGCTCACTGCACCATCCCAGCTCAGAACTTGGCTATATGCAAATTAGTCTGTTCCTGTCCCAGTGCATGATGGGAACAGGGCAAACCAAACTACCAAGCCAATTCTTATACTGGGAAGGAAACAAGCTTCCGGGGACCGGTTTCTGCCATTTCAGGCGTCTTCGGCCCGGCTTGCTTGAATCCTGATGGTGCAATGAGCAAGGGACTCACATCTGAGTATACCCTTCCACGCTTATGGTGGACAAAATGATTCAGAAAAGGGGGTGATGATGAACAGAGTGCCTGAATTAAGCAGACCACTCTTACCCAGTCCAAAGATCAGGGCTTGATCCATCACCGTTTTTTAGCTCACTGCACCATCCCAGCTCAGAACTTGGCTATATGCAAATTAGTCTGTTTCTGTCCCAGTGCATGATGGGAACAGGGCAAACCAAACTACCAAGCCAATTCTTATACTGGGAAGGAAACAAGCTTCCGGGGACCGGTTTCTGCCATTTCAGGCGTCTTCGGCCCGGCTTGCTTGAATCCTGATGGTGCAATGAGCAAGGGACTCACATCTGAGTATACCCTTCCACGCTTATGGTGGACAAAATGATTCAGAAAAGGGGGTGGTGATGAACAGAGTGCCTGAATTAAGCAGACCACTCTTACCCAGTCCAAAGATCAGGGCTTGATCCATCACCGTTTTTTAGCTCACTGCACCATCCCAGCTCAGAACTTGGCTATATGCAAATTAGTCTGTTCCTGTCCCAGTGCATGATGGGAACAGGGCAAACCAAACTACCAAGCCAATTCTTATACTGGGAAGGAAACAAGCTTCCGGGGACCGGTTTCTGCCATTTCAGGCGTCTTCGGCCCGGCTTGCTTGAATCCTGATGGTGCAATGAGCAAGGGACTCACATCTGAGTATACCCTTCCACGCTTATGGTGGACAAAATGATTCAGAAAAGGGGGTGGTGATGAACAGAGTGCCTGAATTAAGCAGACCACTCTTACCCAGTCCAAAGATCAGGGCTTGATCCATCACCGTTTTTTAGCTCACTGCACCATCCCAGCTCAGAACTTGGCTATATGCAAATTAGTCTGTTCCTGTCCCAGTGCATGATGGGAACAGGGCAAACCAAACTACCAAGCCAATTCTTATACTGGGAAGGAAACAAGCTTCCGGGGACCGGTTTCTGCCATTTCAGGCGTCTTCGGCCCGGCTTGCTTGAATCCTGATGGTGCAATGAGCAAGGGACTCACATCTGAGTATACCCTTCCACGCTTATGGTGGACAAAATGATTCAGAAAAGGGGGTGGTGATGAACAGAGTGCCTGAATTAAGCAGACCACTCTTACCCAGTCCAAAGATCAGGGCTTGATCCATCACCGTTTTTTAGCTCACTGCACCATCCCAGCTCAGAACTTGGCTATATGCAAATTAGTCTGTTCCTGTCCCAGTGCATGATGGGAACAGGGCAAACCAAACTACCAAGCCAATTCTTATACTGGGAAGGAAACAAGCTTCCGGGGACCGGTTTCTGCCATTTCAGGCGTCTTCGGCCCGGCTTGCTTGAATCCTGATGGTGCAATGAGCAAGGGACTCACATCTGCGTATACCCTTCCACGCTTATGGTGGACACAATGATTCAGAAAAGGGGGTGGTGATGAACAGAGTGCCTGAATTAAGCAGAACACTCTTACCCAGTCCAAAGATCAGGGCTTGATCCATCACCGTTTTTTAGCTCACTGCACCATCCCAGCTCAGAACTTGGCTAAATGCAAATTAGTCTGTTCCTGTCCCAGTGCATGATGGGAACAGGGCAAACCAAACTACCAAGCCAATTCTTATACTGGGAAGGAAACAAGATTCCGGGGACCGGTTTCTGCCATTTCAGGCGTCTTCGGCCCGGCTTGCTTGAATCCTGATGGTGCAATGAGCAAGGGACTCACATCTGAGTATACCCTTCCACGCTTAAGGTGGACAAAATGATTCAGAAAAGGCGGTGGTGATGAACAGAGTGCCTGAATTAAGCAGACCACTCTTACCCAGTCCAAAGATCAGGGCTTGATCCATCACCGTTTTTTAGCTCACTGCACCATCCCAGCTCAGAACTTGGCTATATGCAAATTAGTCTGTTCCTGTCTCAGTGCATGATGGGAACAGGGCAAACCAAACTACCAAGCCAATTCTTATACTGGGAAGGAAACAAGCTTCCGGGGACCGGTTTCTGCCATTTCAGGCGTCTTCGGCCCGGCTTGCTTGAATCCTGATGGTGCAATGAGCAAGGGACTCACATCTGAGTATACCCTTCCACGCTTATGGTGGACAAAATGATTCAGAAAAGGGGGTGGTGATGAACAGAGTGCCTGAATTAAGCAGACCACTCTTACCCAGTCCAAAGATCAGGGCTTGATCCATCACCGTTTTTTAGCTCACTGCACCATCCCAGCTCAGAACTTGGCTATATGCAAATTAGTCTGTTCCTGTCCCAGTGCATGATGGGAACAGGGCAAACCAAACTACCAAGCCAATTCTTATACTGGGAAGGAAACAAGCTTCCGGGGACCGGTTTCTGCCATTTCAGGCGTCTTCGGCCCGGCTTGCTTGAATCCTGATGGTGCAATGAGCAAGGGACTCACATCTGAGTATACCCTTCCACGCTTATGGTGGACAAAATGATTCAGAAAAGGGGGTGGTGATGAACAGAGTGCCTGAATTAAGCAGACCACTCTTACCCAGTCCAAAGATCAGGGCTTGATCCATCACCGTTTTTTAGCTCACTGCACCATCCCAGCTCAGAACTTGGCTATATGCAAATTAGTCTGTTCCTGTCCCAGTGCATGATGGGAACAGGGCAAACCAAACTACCAAGCCAATTCTTATACTGGGAAGGAAACAAGCTTCCGGGGACCGGTTTCTGCCATTTCAGGCGTCTTCGGCCCGGCTTGCTTGAATCCTGATGGTGCAATGAGCAAGGGACTCACATCTGAGTATACCCTTCCACGCTTAAGGTGGACAAAATGATTCAGAAAAGGGGGTGGTGATGAACAGAGTGCCTGAATTAAGCAGACCACTCTTACCCAGTCCAAAGATCAGGGCTTGATCCATCACCGTTTTTTAGCTCACTGCACCATCCCAGCTCAGAACTTGGCTATATGCAAATTAGTCTGTTCCTGTCCCAGTGCATGATGGGAACAGGGCAAACCAAACTACCAAGCCAATTCTTATACTGGGAAGGAAACAAGCTTCCGGGGACCGGTTTCTGCCATTTCAGGCGTCTTCGGCCCGGCTTGCTTGAATCCTGATGGTGCAATGAGCAAGGGACTCACATCTGAGTATACCCTTCCACGCTTATGGTGGACAAAATGATTCAGAAAAGGGGGTGGTGATGAACAGAGTGCCTGAATTAAGCAGACCACTCTTACCCAGTCCAAAGATCAGGGCTTGATCCATCACCGTTTTTTAGCTCACTGCACCATCCCAGCTCAGAACTTGGCTATATGCAAATTAGTCTGTTCCTGTCCCAGTGCATGATGGGAACAGGGCAAACCAAACTACCAAGCCAATTCTTATACTGGGAAGGAAACAAGCTTCCGGGGACCGGTTTCTGCCATTTCAGGCGTCTTCGGCCCGGCTTGCTTGAATCCTGATGGTGCAATGAGCAAGGGACTCACATCTGAGTATACCCTTCCACGCTTATGGTGGACAAAATGATTCAGAAAAGGGGGTGGTGATGAACAGAGTGCCTGAATTAAGCAGACCACTCTTACCCAGTCCAAAGATCAGGGCTTGATCCATCACCGTTTTTTAGCTCACTGCACCATCCCAGCTCAGAACTTGGCTATATGCAAATTAGTCTGTTCCTGTCCCAGTGCATGATGGGAACAGGGCAAACCAAACTACCAAGCCAATTCTTATACTGGGAAGGAAACAAGCTTCCGGGGACCGGTTTCTGCCATTTCAGGCGTCTTCGGCCCGGCTTGCTTGAATCCTGATGGTGCAATGAGCAAGGGACTCACATCTGAGTATACCCTTCCACGCTTCTCTGGCAATCTATTGCACCCCAAGGGAACCAAAATACTGTCCCAATCAGGAAAAAAGACCCACTGGTTAATTGCCTTCTTCTTAACACAAGGTCTTTAGTCAAACACAGCTTGGAGGTAGCAGAGCTAATCCAGGATGAGGATATAAAAATAGCATTTATCACTGAGTCATGGACTGATGCAGCGTCAGGTCCTGACATAGTCAAAGCCACACCTCAGGATTTTGTTTGTCACTCCCAAAACAGGAACAAGAGAAGAGGGGGTGGTCTAGCCATCATCTATCATAAAAACATCAGAGGATCCTTTCAATCCGGTCCCGCTGGCCTTGACGAGTCACTGCTTTTCAACTTCACTATTTCAGACCATTTATCCTTTAGTGGCTGCCTTGTATACAGACCCCCAGGTACGAAAGCCCAATTTCTAGTAGCACTGAGTAGAGTACTCGAAGCTGCAGCATCTACCCAAATGTTCACTCTTCTGGGTGACTTTAATTTTCATCTGGAATGTGAAGCAGACACAGACATTCGAGAGCTAATCGACCTACTGCTGGGGGTTGATATGAATCAACAGGTATCTGACCCTACACACAAAGCAGGACATACCCTAGACGGGATTTTCTCAAATCATCCCAGTCTAAAAGTGACATCGGTTCTACCAGTCTCTTGGTCAGATCACTCAGCGATTTACTTCACGATGTTCCTCACTACCCCAGAGAAACTACCTAGCACCAGAAATGCTCCGAGACAGGTTAGAAAATGGAAGAACATCAAAGGGGACAAGCTGGAAGACATACTAAAAAACTCCCTGACCCCTCTTTCCGACAATGTGGAGGAAGCAGCTAGGTCCTATACAGCTTGGCTGGACCATGCTTGCTTACTCTTGGCTCCCCCCAAAACTACCTACTCCACCCGGGCAAGTCCCGCTGCTCCCTGGTTTACAGAACAAATCAGGGAACATAAAACACGGTGTAAAAAGCTGGAGAGGATCTGGCGAATGAATTATAGTGATTCAGACAAGCAAATCCTTAATTCAGAGCAAAGACGTTATAAAGAAAGAATCTTACAAGCAAAAAAGGCTTTCCTTACAAAACAGATAGAAGAAGCCAGCAATACCCCCAAAGAATTATTTCAAACGGTCTCATCTTTAGCAAACCCAAAAACGACAGAAATTCCCCCTAGTCTTCCACTCTGTGAAAGTTTGGCCACCTTCTTTCGAGAAAAGATAGAAAACATCTTCTTTTCCCTAGACAGCCTAGTTAAGACACCTCCCTCGAGGGAGGGCCCGGAGCCATTCAGCTCTTCGGTAACACTCCAACACTTCCAGCCCATTACTGAAAAGGAAGTAGTGAGGCTCCTACTAAAAATTAAATCAGGCTCCCCTCATGATCCTTGTCCTACTGCAATAGCCAAACTAGCCCCAGACATCATTGCAAGTGGACTTACTCCTCTTTTTAATCAGATGCTGGATAAAGGGGAATATCCATCCCGATGGAAGCGAGCCTCCATCCTGCCCCTGCTAAAAAAAAACAATCTAGACATCACCGAGATGAATAACTATCGACCGATCGCTCGACTTCTCTCCCCGCTAAAATAATGGAAGGTAGCCTGAATGCACAACTAAGCGCCTTTTTAAAAACAGGGGATCATCTTGACCCTTCCCAACACGGCTTTCGTGCGGAACACAGCACGGAATCCGCCCTGATAAAATCAGTGGAAGACATCAGGCAGGTGATGGATGCAGGAGGCAGAGCGGCCCTTATTCTGCTGGATCTCTCCGCGGCCTTCGACACGGTCCACCACAATTTGTTGGTGGACCGGTTGAGGGCCTGTGGAATTCAGGGAAAGGCACTAAAAATCTTACAGGCCTTCCTGTCCGACAGAACCCAGTCAGTGGCCCTAGGAGACCATGAATCGCATTCATTTGTGTTGCCCTGTGGAGTTCCCCAGGGGTTTTCACTTAGCCCCACCCTTTTTAATGTTTATGTCTCGACCCTTGCCCCGGTGATTCGATCGTTCGGTTTTCACCTCACGGCATATGCGGACGACACACAGATAGTGGTGTCACTTTTACCCGGCAATACTGACAACACAGCTGACAGACTCAAAAACTGCATGCATGAGGTGGGCCGTTGGATGGCACAAAACTGTCTTAAACTTAATTCCTCGAAGACAGAAGTACTGCTCTTTGGAGCTAGGGATAACTTCTGGTCCCCGAGATGGTGGCCAGATGAAATTGGACCTCTCCCCTCGCCGGTGGATAAAGTAAAAAACCTGGGCATACTGGTGGACAACTCCTTGTCCTTCAAACCCCAGATTAATGCTCTTTCTTCCTCCCTGCATTATACCCTTAAAACCATCAGAAAAATTCTCCCGTATTTGGAGAAGGAACACAGGAAAACCATTGTTACAGGTCTAGTGCTTTCACGCCTGGATTATTGTAACAGCTTGATGTTAAACGCCCAGCAGAGTGTTTCGTAACAAACTCCAACTACTGCAGAACGCAGCCGCCTGCCTGATCACCGATACTCCCAAATTCGCATCGGTAGCTCAGGACCTGGTGACGCTACACTGGCTGCCAATTCGTAAGAGAATTGCTTTTAAAGCACTATGCATGGTCTTTAAGGCCCTACATGATATGGGCCCTAGATACATGAAACTGCTTTTCCGCTGGCATAAACCAGCACGAACCCTGAGGTCGGGGGAATTGGCTCTGGTTACTGTCCCCAGAATTAAAAGAGCTCGCTGGGGAGGCAGGAGTTTCTCCCTTGGGGCGGCAGAGGCCTGGAACAAACTTCCTCTTGCGCTCAGACAATCTCAGGACCTGATGGCTTTTAGAAGAGAACTTAAGACCTGGCTCTTCACCCATTAATCCGACTCACTCATACTAGCTCAACCAAGCCAGCGCCAGGACACCCCCGGGTAACTGAGCGCTCTACAAATGTGTTAAATAAATAAATAAATAAAAATGCATAATGAAAAAATAGGAGTACACAACACAAAATTTTACAGAGGCTTAGGATACTTGAGATATATGAGATAGATGACAGATTAAAACAATGTTTCAGTGATTTAAATTGCAAATAAGAGTTTTTGTACAATGAAATGAATGGACGTTTATCTGTTTCAACTAGAAAATAAACATTTACAAGAGGCTGTATAATAAAATATTGCCCACGAAAATATTGTGGTACTATAACATTGTTGTCAGAACTAGCAAGAATCAAAATATCAACTTAACATACATATAATGTAAGTACAAAAATATCCACTACAACAATTTGCTCTCAATATTATATTGGTATATATATATATCAATATATATCTCAAAGAGAATACCTTAGGGACTGGAGCACTTTCATTAAATCTATGGCTTTAATATGTGCTCGTGACACTTCTTTCCATAACAGTTCTCTTTAAAGCTTAGCCCAACACCATGCAACACCCCGAGCTGGCAGCACGCTTTTGCCGAACTTAATATATATAAATATATGTACACACACATACATATATACATATACATATTTAATTGTACGTTAAAATACTTACATTTAAAGTATTAAATAAAAATGATACTACAATTGAAAAAATATATATATAAAACATATACATTAATTAATTTGATTATTATAAAAATGCATATAACTTAAAAAGTATTGTAACTTGTAATAAAAGAAATACACATGTTCTTAATTTGTTAATTACAATTTTTATCCAAATATTTAAAAAAAACTTAATGTCTTTAAAAAAATCAACAATCGAAACATATAAATAATAATTCACAATAAAGCCCAAAAACGTATTATTAATTTAATAAACCATTATATTTTTCAAACTATGCATCAAAAATCAATATGTTCAAATGCTTAAAAACATAACACCATTTCTAAAATATTAAAAAACAAACTACGACAGAAAAATAATATTCACAAGATAAACTAATATATATATCAATGCAATTAAAATTTAAATGAGCAAAAAAAATCCAGGAGAAAGTAACATTTATGGATCTAATTTTAGTCCAAAATCAATAAAAAAATATAAATAATTCAAACAAACTATTGCAACTTCAATCCTAGAAACATTGGCGAAAATCTATACATTGGTGTGACACAGATTAACTATCTAACTCCAATGTTAAAAAAGTGGAGAGTTAGTTTATGGGGTTAAGTACCCACCTCAAGCAGTAACCACAACCTCTGTCAGGGTGAACCAGGGTGAACCACTAAAGTCACTAAATAAAGCTAAATTCAACCTCCTTGTAGCTATGGCACAGGGCAGGCAGGCCTCATTTAGAGGTAATGTGTAAAGTGTTTATGGAACACCAAAACAGTAATGAAGTCAAAATACAACACAAGAAAAATCCCAAACCAATTTAGAAAAATGCAGTATATTTGAATAAATAAAATGACATCAAAATGCCTAAACTCCAATCTGGCTTACCCGAGCTATGAATTTTTATCTGGTTGCGGTTGACCAGCACCTAGGTGCAGGTTAAGGCTGACTGCGATAGAGCGTGTGTCAGATGCAGAAGCCAAGTTTAACATGGTCGGAAGATTTACCTTCGCACTTAGGGCCTGTTTATGAGTTCGGTGGTCTTGGGACCACCACCAAATGGCATCAGAATAACCGCTGCACCGTTGGTGGTCCGACCGCCCTATTACGATGCATGCAGTTTCACAGATGAAAGACCACCTTGATCCCGCCACCGCCAGGAATTTTTGATCGCCGCAGGATAGGCCAATGCCTATGTCAGAGGGTGCACCGCCAGTGTTACTGCTGGCCCAATTACGATGTACCATCCTGGCGACGTGTCTGTGGCGTTCCAACCACCACATCTGAGCTGGCGGAAATGGGGAAATATATAAGGCTGAAACTCACCTGTACTCAGCTTTACACATCCTGTGCCTCCATGGAACCGAGGGTAAGCTATACCAGTTTCTCTAGACTCCTCAGCAAATAGATGCCCCGCCATGGACCTGGCAAGAGTTTGGGGGACCATGGACCAAACATATTTTGTGGCCCCCTGTTCTGAATAGTTCTGAATGTATGACACAATTACAGCTCAACAATGCCCTTTTTGGCAGGTCACTGCACAGGCACACTCTGCCAAAGTTGAAATGTGTTTACATCTCATAATCATGGACAGTGGTGTGTGCATTATATTGTGTCACACAACAGTACCTCCTCACCAACATCATATCAATTGACACCCTCACATTGTTCACATGCTCGGTCCAGTGGTGATATCAAATATACATCTGTATGGATGTGTCATGAAATTGAAACACACCTTCTCTGCTAAATCTCTGCAATGGACTCACATTAATATCAGGTAAATGGGATTCAAAATAATCAATGTGGTAAGCATTCAAAGGTCATAATGTAAAGACCGTCTACAGAATAGGTATGCCTCTACCAGGAGGACCGCTGAAAGGCTGGGGCCCTGGGCCACAGTCCATTGTGCACTCAATAACTCTAGGTGCACAGGACCTGTGGCTTGAAGTATATAAGGGACAACTAATAGCATAACCAAGTGCCACCACACATATGTGGGAAATGTGAAAGTGCAAGTCATGAAAGCAAACATAGCAGTTACACATTTAGATAATGTTGGTGTAGTGTACACACACAGGAATGGACACATGTCCATACAAATGTGTACAAAGGTATGACAATTTAACACCCTCTATGGGTGGATAAACAAAAATCTAACTTGCACACATCAAAAACATTTCCAACCTACATCATGGGGAGAAGTGCAAACTAAATGATGCTGACATTACCCAAGCCAAGCTGAAATACCTACCATATGAAATACCACCCAATGCATTATCAGCCCCAATTGGGTTTCAGCCCACATATCCATCCATTGAACATTTCCCCTTATCTTGTGTGACTCCAGCACTAGTTCCAAGGTCAGATCATACTAAACACTTCAAATGGCTCAGCGATCAGGGTGAAACAAACACAACTGTAGTCACATATCCCAAAGTATCCAATCATATCAAATAGGTAGAAATGTAAAGGCAGGACAAATGTGTTCTAAACAAAGCAAATTTTTATTTATGCAAGCACAATTAGATGTACTAAACCAAAGGCCAATGCCCAGTCCATTTTCAAAATGTGTGGTCCAGCACACTTCTGTGCTACTAAACTTGACCTTCATGACATTGCCAGGGAACCTCCTCACAAAGGGGCATCCATTGGGCATGGCAGGCACCTCGAAGATCTTACTTGGGATGGGGACAGTTGGGTTTGGTAGGGGTGTTCAACATTTTGAAGTGGGAGTCTTGGGAGTGGAAGGGGTGGCTGGGTCTGGACTTGGGTGGATTTGCAGGTGGAAGGGCTGTGTTTGGGTTGTCAGGGGTTGGCACCTTTGTGGAAAGGTTGATAGGTGGGTTGGGAGGTCAGATGGCCAGGTGAATGCTTGGATCCTCAGTGAGGAACTTGAGAAGGTCTTTGGGAGTGAGTGGGGTCTTGGAGGTAGTGGGAGAGTCAGTGTCTGATATGTTTTCAACTGTTGTAGGTGCAAGTGTGTCATGTGTATGTGGTGCAAGTATGGGTGTGTCTTGTTTCTTTGGCGTCAGTTGGGTGTGTGATTGTTTCTGTCTGAGTTTCTTAGGTGCGTATAGTGTGAGTGATGTGTCTGTCGATGTTGGTGCAGTGCAAAAGCAGGGTGTGTGTATTGTGACTGCTGATGTGGTGGTGACTATGGGTGTGGATGTCTGTGATGTCTGTATGGATGTTATGGTGGTTGTGGTGGTGCATGTGGGTGTGAAGGCATCTGTGCTGGGTGGGGGTGTGGTGTGTGTATGCATGTGTGTTGTCTCCTCTGCTGTCCAGTGATACATACCTGTTGCCAAAATGAAATTGGGCTGGACCATACATTTA